>NC_092206.1:23549267-23666219 GCF_043381705.1 Parasteatoda tepidariorum
ATATATATATATATCTTATAACCGTCGTTGAACAGCCGACCCAATTTCGAACAATATATTGATGTAATAAATATTAATGCAAGTTGTATAAATTACAATGTCTATTTCTGCATGTATACAATAGGGTTTTTATTTTTATTCCGCTATTCATTATTTGACATTCCAATCAAAATTAAAAATTAAGCAATCATTTCAGATTACATGTATATAGGCTCAAAATTTTCACTTTACGTATCTCTTAGTGACATATATTTAATTTATGTATATTATATTTAACATTTATTAATATATTGAACATTTACAAATATTGCGTTAGTATTTCTTTTTTTAATTAAAAGATTTTCTAATTATTGAAAACTCAAAAACCGATTAGCTAATTATTATTATTATTAGGAAATTATTATTAGTATTGGAAAAGAACTTTCTAGTTATTGAAAAATTACAAGCACTTAAATTAAAGTAAATAATAATGCAAGTTGTATAAATTTCAATGTCTATTTGTGTATGAATACAATGCGTTTTTTTTATTCCGTCATCCATTATTTGACATTCCTTTTGAAATGTAAAATTAAACAATTATTACAAATTGATACGATACACTATGAAAAATTTTCACTTTGCGTAGCTTTTATTCCATCTAAGCTATAGCTTTTATTCCATTCAATATATTACGCTATTATTCTTTTAAATAATTAAATATGTTTTAATTCAAATATAATTTTACTCATCCAAAAAATTTTTGTTTTTGAACATTTCTATAATTTATCAAAATCAAACATCATTTACAAGTAAAATTTCACTTTCTAAGTAAATAGCTATTATTTATCTAACTCAGCTCTGAAATTTACTTTTGAATTCTCGAGAAATAAATTTGAAAACAGTTTTAATTTGCAATACTTCAATTACTACATTCATAAGCTTACGAATTTATAAGAATGTTATTGGAAAATAGTGAAAGTAACATTTATAAATAGCGCACACTAATTTAAATACAAACATCTCTTTCTATAAATATTCAAAGTAGTTTTATTTGAATAAGTACTGTTTGCTTATCGCATTGAAGTTCAAATTTACATGTCACTTTAAAATTTCTATAAGATGTTTTTATATCTATTCAATATTTATGCATTAATATTTAATATTATTCTTATTAATAAACTATTTAAATTTGTCATTAAGCATTAAACTTAGGTAAACAAAATAAATTCCATAAATCCCTTAAGAAATTCTAGCATTTTATTTACATGATAGAAATGCAAATATTAAATAAAATATAAAAGGCTTATTCATATTCAAGAATAGAAAGCAAACAAAACTACTAAATAAGCTATGCACGCTTCAGGAAATATAAAGTCAGTATTAATATTTTCTTTCTTTATCTTTTTGAAAAGAAAGCAATGCATTGAAAATTAATAAAATGTTCACACTAGATTTAAGATAAACATTATCACAGTTTAAAATAATTTATTGGGTTAAAATTATCAAAATATTTTAAATCCAGCATTTTTTAAGAATAACATATTTATATAGGTCATTTCCAAAATGGAAAGACAATCAAAAAGATTTTCTTAAGAACTTAAATGTTAAAATTGCGACTACTTAAAATTTCTTTACAATTCGAGTAGAAATGTTGTGAATATGCCTAATCATGTGATTTTAATTATATTTAAATGGATACCGGTAAGAGTGTGTTTGTCGCACCTAATTGGTTTCTGAATCGACAAATGCCACAATTTACCTACGAGGATCCAAGTATCCAAGGAATGTTTCTTGAAACAGCAGTGCACTTTTTGATGAAAAACATAAAATAATATAATAAAACTCTAGCATACATCTGCATTATGTTCTCCTCTTTAACCAATACCCAAAAAATTTTATATGAAAAAGAAACAGAAACAGAAAGCATCAAATATTTTGCTATTATGTAACTAACATGTAGCATTAATTATATTTTTTACATCAACATTTTTTTACTAGCTAATGAGCCATTTTTCGAATGAGGTAAAAAAAATAATTAATAATTTAGTACTGAACAACATTACGAAATTGTGAACAAAGCTGAAGGATAAATACCGACACAATTAATGAAAAAAAACTACTACCATTTGCTTATTTATTATAGTTTCTTGCTTTTCCAGTGACTTTACATTGTTAGATTAATAAAAACACATTTTCAGCAGTTTGGTTCATCAATATAAAGATTAAATGTATTCATGACCTGATGCTGATTCTTATGGTATGCATATATATATATATATATATAGATAGATATATAAAGATAGATATATGCATCCACAAAAAGGAATGCNAGATAGATAGATAGATAGATAGATAGATAGATAGATAGATAGATAGATAGATAGATAGATAGATAGATAGATAGATAGATAGATAGATAGATAGATAGATAGATAGATAGATAGATAGATAGATAGATAGATAGATAGATAGATAGATAGATAGATAGATAGATAGATAGATAGATAGATAGATAGATAGATAGATAGATAGATAGATAGATAGATAGATATAGATAGATAGATAGATATATATACATACCATATATATATATATATACATATATATTGTTTTGTGGTGATATCCATAATAAGAACTATAATATTGAAAACCAGAACTTCTTGAGCGTGGTTGCCATATAAATAGAAAACTTCACCGTGTGAATGGCTTAAATTCTGTGCATTTTAGTTTCTGTTACCAGATGGTAATGGGATGTAATGAGGATGGTAATAATAGGGATTTTTTTTACCATAAAGGCTTTTATCTTATATTAGGGTAATTTTACCAGAATATTTTTTCTCACGCGGAGGGAAAAAAATTAAGCAAAATGAAGTAACAAAAATCAAGCTGGCACACATTATAGTACACATACTAATATATAAAATAACATAAAATGCATTAACCACAAAATAATAGTGTAGGAGAATTCAGCATGCGTCTAAAATGAATAAATCAGATGTGTTAGTTTAGAATAAAAAGAGTATGTATGAAAGTATGATAGAGTATGATCTACTCTAACAGCAATGCAACACATACAAGCAGTGTGTGATGCTTTCACTTTATGCTACCTACACTTTTCTAACAAAAAAGGTAGACTGAGTGCAAGCCATTGTATTTGCAAAGCAGTTGCAAGAATAGCAAGGATCTGAAGAAGAAAATTGAGAGCAGCTGCACATCATGAGAACATCCCAAACATGCTCGATAGGATTCAAGTCCGGTGATCGAGCTGACCACTCCGTTCGTGCCATTGGTTGCTGGTGAAGATAATAAACCACGATGCGAGCCCTGTGCGGCTTTGCGTTATCGTTCTGCAGCGCGAAATCATTATTCCTTGCCCAAGCATAATGGCACATCAAGGATGTCAGCTCTATACACGTTAGCATTCATCGTTCCACTTAAAAGTTCGTTCTCGTTGTTTAGTTTTAAATTTTTTTTCACAGAACTCAATCTAATAATAAACTAAGCAGTTTTACTCCCGGCACGCTTTCACTCATCGATCCCTGTGATTGCTTTGCAACAATATTTTTTACCTGATAATGAGAAACAAGGTTATAAATTAAAACAAAATGTGCTGAATTAAAATAAACAAAAATGTTTTAACTTATTAGTGCAGAATTATTTAATTATCATAAGATAAACTTCAAACCTATTTTAAATGTTTATCAATTCAACTTAATATTTATGCTTTTTGTCAAAAGCTTTGCTCAAGAAAATCATTATTTATTTAGTGTTTCTGTATAATGCTGAATAATATTTTAATAATTAATTTAACTTTATATATTGATTGAACAAAATGTCTAAGTCAAATATAAATTTTTTAAAAACTAAATTTAACTTGCTCCCTATTATCGAATAATTGTCAAACGGTAATTTATTATACTTATCGTTAACTGTGATGTTGTTTCGATTACCTACTTGCCATGCCAGCAAGCCTACATATGATACCAAGTGAATTTAAGGCAGAGGATGTGTTTCTTTTTTCTAGTGGCGCCATCTATTGCCTGGAATATGATTTCAGCCACACACACACGCTTCATTGTCCGTTTTACAGTGAGGTCCCATTTATACATCTATTTATTTATACTCAGATCGTAATTTCGACCTGAACCAGAGAACCAGCACCCCAGAATTATGATTTGTGACACATTGGAGAACTTTGTGACCCCGACATATTTAATATGCACCAGTAGCCATTTAATACACAGGGTTTATTTGACTGGCGGGATTCGATCTCCCATTCTCACGAACACGAGTCCAACGCCCTACCAACCGGGCTATGCCGGCCATAAAACTGAGGTGTAATAAGGTAATATCATAGAATTTATTTATAATAAAATAAGGATAACCTCTTTTATGCTTAATGCCTTTAATTTTAAATATAATTGTAATTCTAAATAAAATTGTTGCGATTATTACTTTTCATTTAATAAAAAATTAACAAAACTAGCTGAAATGGCACGAAAATTAAGTTTAAATTGTATTTTAGCTAGATATATTTAAATATAACTAAAATATTTGTGTACCAATCATCT
The DNA here is from genome assembly GCF_043381705.1 of Parasteatoda tepidariorum. Lineage (NCBI taxonomy): Eukaryota > Metazoa > Arthropoda > Arachnida > Araneae > Theridiidae > Parasteatoda > Parasteatoda tepidariorum. Next base: position 23,553,818 of record NC_092206.1, read on the forward strand.
TTTTAAATCAAAATATCATTAAATAAAAGGTACATAAATGCCATTATAATTTTAATTATATTATATTAATTAATTACAGTCAAAGATTTCTGATCTTCGAGGATAATTAACAACAATAATGTGAAGCATGTTAAGACCACAATCCTTTATGTCATGTAGAGTCACGAAATATATTGGCTTATTGTTATTTATAACTATACACACATACGTATTTATATATAGTGCCTGTGCATTTTACAATTAATAAATAGCTCCGTTTAATGTATTAAATAATTGATAATCAGGCGCTGAATATCGTTCGCTTAACTAATGCATTTTCCTCAGGGAAGCCAACATGTTTTGCCAATGCATTATGTCGAAGATGATGGTCAATATTTACGGAACCACTTGAAACATTTCGGTAAACTCTCAGTTTTGGAGAGAATAGAGGAGATTTACTCAGTGTTAGGAAAAGGTTACGCACCAAATATCTTGTAAGTAATATTAAACAAGAAATCACTTTCGACTACATGCTTTAACTTTAAGACAATAGGTAATTTTTCTTCAAACAGTTTTACTCGATACTGGGGAAACAGTTTACTCAAGAGAATAGTTTACTCTTAGAGTAAATTTGAAAACTGTTTTCTGGATAGGAAGCAACTGAAAACTTTTTTTTTCGTCAACTGCACTTTAAGCAAACTCGAACTTATTTCACCTATTATCGTGGTTAAATATAATGAGTTGGTTATAAAACCAGTAATATTTTAAATTACGAAGTAGTTTTTTATTGATTAAGTATGAGCAAAATTTTAGTTACTAAAAAAATTTCTCACTTTTTAGGAGCTATAATTGAAGAAAAAAATGTGCACACTATTGAAATCCGGATACTGCTTAAATAAATAACTATAATATTACTTACGGAGAAAATAATTTTAATAAAATTACAATTTTGTATGGTAATGAAATTTCTAGTAAAATAGAATATGTGGTATTTAAACCTTTCATTTAGTAATTCATTAATATCATTTCATTTTTTAATTTCATTTAGTAACTCTTCGTTTTGGCGTTTGGATTACAGAAAAACTACTCAATTGATTTTGATATCGCTTTGGAAATTTGTAGAGAATTAATGTGATTATAGCAGAAACGAACAAAAATTTTACTTCCTCAAAAATACTTATTTATGTTTAAATGCCAAAAAAAGCCGTTTTTTTCCAGTTTTTTTTTGGAATGTTTTTTCCCCCATTGTGTAAAAAAAAATGTCCTTTTTTCAAAATTTTTGGTTCTAACCATGGCTACACTCATATATGATCGTTAATTTTTGGTCGTGTCTATTACATATTATTCATCAGAGAGATCGAGCTACGCCCATTTATCAGTGCTCGACATGCACTACATTATTCGCTTTTATTTTTATATGTTAATTTACAATTATTCTAAGTTAGAAAAAATTTAAAATGTAACTGAAGATAATAAAATAAAACCGGGAAATTTTTCATTTCCCCGAAAAAAAATTTTAAAATAAAGCTTAAATTGGACCTCTAGATCAAAAAAAAACTTTTAAAATCATTACAAGTAATTATTAAAAGTATCCTTATAATAGCTGTTAGTTTAAACTTTTTACCATTCTCTTTTCTACAGAAAAATTGTTCATTAATTTTGGAAATATTTTAGTCATTCATAATTTAACTACTAGTAGCAAAATAAAAATAGTATAGTTCTTTCTAACTTAATTTAAGTTAGATTATTAAGATATATAGGTTTAAAAAAAATTTTAATCAATTATTCAAATTTATTCGATTATACTCAAATTTAATTAATCATTCAAATAATGTTAACGCTTGAAAAACCGACGTCTGGAAAACTGCAAAATAAAACTTCTTTGGACTTCATTTACATCTTAATTTGATATGATTAATTAAACTAATGCTATAATCAGTTAACTACATTTATTGATTGACTATTTCCATCACGTTCCCCATCTCGTGAAGTGGTTTATTCATTAATCAACTCAAAAAAGTTACTTCAATTAATCACCTTGCACGTCTCTTCATAATCCCGTAGGAAATAACAAAAAAAAAATGTATCCCTTAATCAGAATAATCTCTTACATTATGTCATACTTAGTTTCAATAAACGTAAGAAATTACTTCATCCCTTTGATGTGGGTTTCTCTTTTTTTCTAGCTGTAACTACAGGACATTTTCGTAAATTACCCCTGAATTCACCAAAAATGATGGATTACGGAATTTACTTGATTTATAGAGAAAATATTTTTTGCAGTTTAGTTTAAATTCGATAATGTAAATTGCAATAAAAAAACTTTAACTAGTACAAAGCCTAGATTTTCATTTTATTTTTAAGGTACTCATATTCACTTTCAGGAAATTCTTAAAAGTAAAGATGACATGAAGATTATTTTTACGACGTTTCAGAAGAACGAAGCAACAGCAACAAAAAATCCACTATAAAAGTAACATGAAGCTATTTTAGCTTTTCCTTGCATGAAAATCAGTTTTAAGTATTCAAAGTAAATATTAAAATTAATGTTGGACAGCTATGTATATTAGAAAATAATTATTCTGTAAAAAAATATAATATCTTTACTTGGCATTTTTATCAATATTTTATTTTATTTATTACTTATGTTAAAAGGATTTCTGATGAAACAATAGTTTTCTTACAAAAAGTCATTTCTTGTTAGAGTTTTGCAAACAAACAAAATATAAATTTATATTTTAAGACGGAGATATTTATACAATAATTTACACCGATTTGGCAAAGCTACGCAGCCCTTGACTGTTAATAAAACGAAACTTAGGTCAATAAATCTAGTAAGAATTTTTTTATCAAAAAGAAACAGGAATTGCGTGAAACGTTGCCAAGAGTAGTTGCTGATTCTGCTATCATTCATTTTCGCAGACTTATTCAGAGCAATCGTATGTTGGTCAGCCAATCATGCTCGATACCTGTACATGATGTCACTTGTAGGTATCCAATTAAATATCATTGAAAAATTGTTTTAGTGGGATAATAAATTCGAACATTAAAGCTATAACGTTAACTCGCCATACACAACTACGTGATTAGCTGCTTTAAGCTTTCCATGACTCTTTCTTAGATATATGAACACTAGAGCTCACGAACAAAATAAAATGTGAAAATACAGTATTCATTTTTATTTACCTACGTCAAGCGGAATAAAATTCAGAATTTTTTTGTTTACAACTAATTTAAACATGTACCAAAACAAAATGGATGTATTTTGAGTTGAAGTTATAAAATTGTGTAAAACGATAAATTGTCATGAAATATTATTCAGATTGACTTTCGTTATTATTAATTAATTAACAGCTGTACCAAAGGGTGGATTATTTGCCATTCTAGATAATTTTGATAATCGTTTATGTGTAAAAAATAACTAGGTTCATGAAAGCATATCAAATGAATTTGGAATCCTTCGAAAATACAAAATCAAAATTCAATTCAGAGACATTTCTAAATCTCCTTAAAAATATCTCAAATCTACTATTACACATTGTTTCATTTATTTTATCACCAACATTTAACAACTTATCCATCTTGAGTTTGCGGCTATATTAATGGTTTATGGTTGTTAAATTTCTCTTATATCGGAGAATTAGCTCGTATCACTGCTCTTAATTTACAATATTTTACAAATTATTAGCCACCGTCGGCCACCAGCTGGTGCGTCTTTTGAAATAAGTAGAATTCCAAGTATTTCGAAATTTAAAATCGTTCAGTCAAAACTCAAAACAATTTGAAAGCATAAACTCATTTTGCTCAAGTGACAGAGGATTTAATTTTTGTCTCATTCATGCTCTCATGGTATCGTGATGAATTTGTTTATAAGATGTTCAATATAACAAAATCCTATTTTGTTTTATAATTTTATAACCGTCGTTGAACAGCCGACTCAATTTTTGGGTTTACGACTACTAATGTTCAACTACGAAGCCTTGTAATTTTGAACCCAATACATGAGACAAGGGATCTCCTGGATCAAGTATTGGGAGAAATTTGCCTTCTTTAAGGACTTGTGATGAAACTAACCCACGTTTGCATTACGTGGAGAGGAAGACCACGAGATTCTCCCATGGTTAGCCTGACGACAAAGGGACTCTAACCCATAATCCATCTGCCACAGAGGATATTTTACGTCAGCACTGTGGTTGGTGCAAGCGGATTCGGATTCCTACCACCAGCCATAGGTGGCTTTCGAACCCGGTTCAATTCATTGGAAGGCGAATGCCTATTATCAAAATTAAAGATATGCTAATTGTCTCAATAGCTTTTTGATGGATAATAAGCCAAATTAGCAACTCTGTTAAAATCACACTTGGCACTAATTTACGATAATTAATTATTAATTAATTATGTGAGCCAATTAATTTCATTTGTAAGGAGTTCTCGCTAAAATGAAACGGACTTTAAAACTAAATTTCTCTAAGTTAAAAGAATTGACAGATTATGCACAAATCCAAAACAGTAAACACTACATTTTCAAGCAAAAAATACATTTTAAAAAAAATAGTAATTTTGCTTCATGAACCGATTAAAAACTAAAAGGCAGTATAACCAAGTAAATGAGTATTTATATAGTAAAAAAATGAATGCATCATACATTGTGTATTGTGCATCGTTTAGTGCATGGCTGCATAATTTAAAATTCCATAAGAAAATCGATAAAAGTTCTATATTTTAAATTACGAAAAATCTGGAAGAATCTATAGTTTTGAAAAGCATTATAATTAGTTTTTAGTTTAAACCATCATTTTGAATTTATCTGCTTCAAAGAACCTAAATACTGGTTAATACTGAAATGTCCATTATAAGGAATTATTAAATACTAAAATTTATCCTTTAAATTTAAAAATACGGAACAGTATCTTAAGCCGCCAGTATCTGTTAAAAAATTTAATGTTTATTTTTAGTAGTAATATAAACAACTATATTTCTACATAAATAGAGAGATTTCGTACTCTCACATAGCATCTCAAAAAATCTCGCATGTGGGTACTGCGCAAGCTCTTTACAGAACCGATGCTATCTTGTGGTACTTGCGCTGCGCAGATCGCATGCGTATGTGAGCGTACCAGATGTTATGTTACAGTACGAAATCTCTCCATCATTAGTAAAGACTACATAGACGTTTACTTTAGATGTTTACTATGTTATATGTGATATATTATGTTAAAGATGTGTACTAGATATTTTTAAACAGTTATGTAAACATTTATAATTTGACATAATTCGAGAAATTTAGTGTAGATCTTATGCGTATGTCAGTGCGCCAGATGTTATGTGACATGGCGAAATCTCTTTATTATTTGTAAAAAGTTTTACTACATTGATGCCTATTTATATGAAGAATGATACGTAAAATATTTTTATAATACAATAAGTCATACATTGCTTTGCGTAATAAAAATAACTAGTTTAACATAAACTAGTTATTTGTTTAAATCCAATGTTATTCCAAAATACTACTTAAATTTGCGTATACATAATTAAAAAAATAAGTTTATATATCTAAGCATTCAAATGGAAACAATCCTCTTTAAAAAAAAAATGAAAAGTCACCACGTTAAAAATTTCATTCCTGCTCTAATCCACATTTTCTCTCTCTCAAAAGAAAAACAGAAGCTCTTAAAAGTTTTCTGAAGTTTCAGCTGCATCAAAATGGACCTGTCATTCTATAAAATGTTTCAAAGATTTTATCTCCGGAGCGGAAATGAAAGCAGTTACTGTCTAATGAGTAAAAAGGTTTTAAAATGGAACTTTTTAGATAGATTACGAGTGAGAACTTTTATAACCGAAGGAATAATTTTACAGTTATAAACTAGAATGACAAAAAATACGAATAATTTTCTGCTAAATTGCTTATTTTTTCTTGGTTGACTAAATTTATGTGGCAGCCTGACAGAAATAGTTAATAACTTCGCTTTTGAATAATTTAAACAAAGATTGTTCGTTTAAAAATATTAATAGTTATTTTTAAGTTATGCCACATTTTTGAATATTTAACTCAAATTTTAACAATTTAACTACTTATTCTAGTATTTATTTTTTTTAATTTTTTTTTTAAATCAGTAACTTTTTCTTTTATTTTCATGTTTTATATGGTTTTAAAATTCTTGCTCTTTCAAACTTTACTTTCATCATAAATCAGAAAAAAATTATTTTACAATCGTAAGTACTTCTTTTAACTATTTTATTAACTAGATGCAATTATATTATGTATTTTATGATTAAGAACTATAAAATTATACATATATATAACCATGCAGTTTATATTTTTTACCGTGCAGTTGTTATAATAACTACTTTAATGTAGTTTAATAACTACTGTAGTGAATTAAAACGTGAGTAGTAAATCAAACTTTATCTTATTGGTCCGAATAAAATAACTACAAATGATTCAGATAATTGGCTCGACATTAAATAAATAAAAAATAAAGTGCAAAACTCCGCCAATAGGTTTGCTCTACATTAAACATTGATTCATTTTATATGCTTCCTAAATGTAGCATTAAAACAGCTCAATATGCGAGGAATCTTTGGAGACATAGTATACTTCTTATGTACTTCATAGGAAAGAATTCTGCTACAGCTAAACCTGTTAACGCCTGGCGTCCTATTTATGGGACAGCTTCACTGTAAAAATTCTGGGTCAAAGATAAAAGTACCGATAAAAAGGACAGGCACCTCAAGATACCGGTACTTTTTACCAGGAAATTCATATTTGCCGGAAAATGTTACGGAGCAAAAAATCTGATAAACCGTAAATTTAACAATAATAATTATCGTGATATCACTGAATCACTCTAATTAAATAAATATTACTGCCAAAATTATGGCTAAATATTTTACGGTACAAAAGATTTTTACGGTAAAACGGATTTATAGATGATACAACCAAAAGGATACCAAAAGATACCAAGTCTGGCAAATACCCCAAAGTCTGGCATCTAACCCATTAATTCTTGTTACGTGAATAATTCCTTATAGGTGAATAATGAACAGAGAAAAAAAAGTATGGAACCACCAGAATATGGTTAAATTTATCATGTTTCCGTCTATATGAGAACACCAAAAATAATTAATGAAAATTTTATAATATGCTTTCATAATAATTTTAGTTGAATAAGCCATAAAATATAGTGCTATATTTCGTGAAAAAAATTTTGATGAATGTGACAAAATTTGGTAATTTCATCATGATTCCTTAGATCATGGCATAAAAATCATTTATTTGGTTAAATTTACTTTTCAATTTTGTATCGCTTACTAATTGTCCGATAATAAAAATTATAATTTTGATAATCTGAATTTTCCGGAAAAACGTTGCCATGCGGATGAAAAAATTACCAAACGAAAGTCTTATAAATACCATGCATTTTAGTTTTATTACCAAATTTATCGTTTTATTTTTTAACAGAAATTTCATTACAATACATTCGGGTAATTTTACCTAAATTGTTTTCTCTGTGCACTTTCACATTTGATGACTCCAAATGTATTTGACAAATGCTAACAAAGAAGATAAATCAACCGTCATACACCTATTAGGCGGAATTTTATTAAGAAATATTGGGGTTAAGAAATTAAAATGTGTATCTATTTCTCTTTGTTCATTGCCAACAATTGTTCAACTTTGTTCATTGCCAACATTTTAAAAAATATATATTACTACAAAAACATAAAATTAAAATGTACATTTATAGGATAAAAATTTTTCTTAAAATTTTGGAGGCTTAATGGATTATTTTTCCACCTTTTAAACAAAAATTTTGTTTCTTATATAGTTTATGAGACAATCTGAGAATTTAAAAAAAATTATGCAAGACATATTTATTAATTCAGAAATGAAATATTTGAAAACAAAGTGATTTTGAAGTAAAATAAATTATAGTTAAAATTCTAAAAAGGGAAAAAATATTAAAAGCCAAAAAATACATCAAACTCTTAAGTCAAAATGTACGCAAACACCACTAAATTCAAACTAACATTATAGCTTAATCATGTTGGAAGAACGGAGAAAATTATTGTTGTGTAAAATATTTGTTACACATATAAATGATCTCCTATATAAAAACATAAATATCATTTTTTTTATTTCATGGCTTTGCTTTAAGGATTAAATTTGAGATCTGATAAGTTCTTATGTGTAGCAGGAATTGATTTGGTTGAATTGATTTGTTAGTCAGTTTGTATGTACATTACATAAATTCTATTGCAGAAATCTTTCAGAAATATGTTTAAAATGTGAAATGAATACGATAGTACAAAGTATTTTATCATCTTTGAAAATTCTTTTTATGACTATATTTCAATTCTCCATCCCATTTTAACAAGAATTTTCGGCATGTGCATGCGTATTGACACTCTGCTCTTAAATTAGCATGTAAATTGAATCCTAGTAATAGAACTGTCAAGGTGTAATTTGCTGATTTATCTCTCTCCTATGATCCTGTCACTACAGATGTTTATTTAGCATACATGCATATTAAACCTCAGAAACCCAGAAAATATGTTCTAAACATTACATGCCTCAACAAATATGTTGAATTCTAAGATATTTGCTTCAAATCTCAAACATTCGGACTGATATGTACCTATTAACTTTGCAGTTTTTAAAATGTACTTGCATTAGCTCTGGGCTTACCTTTTAATTAGTCGTTGAAGTCTTTGATTTCCCACCACCAAAAATCATCCATTTTTAATTTTAAGGACCTAATGTTTTTTAAATCAGCAGAATTTTTTTTTTAAATTTTAATTTATAAAACTAAATTATATTGGACGTATTTTCAATTATTTGACAAATTTTAGATCAAGCCCCAACGAACAATAAAATGTGTACTTAAATTGCATCATTACATCAAAAGTTGCTCAAGGCCTTCGCCTTTTTTATCCACAGTTCGAGACGATATCAAACGAAATTACACTCGCAGATTTCCAAACGTCGGTCAAAATCGGTGTATTCAGAGGCGAAAATAATTCACATATGGTGTGAGTGCGCATAAGCATGATGTAATCGCTGACCAGAATTTGTGTCCTGATTTAATTACACCACTCAAAGTATAGGGTGAGTCAGAGTAAGATAAATGTATGGAAAAGACGTTATCCGTGCATGCAACAATGTAACAAAAAAGTTGTTAGAAAAGGCTGCAATTGATTACTCCAGGCAACATAAAAAAGTCTCTCTTAAATATAATTGTCTTTCATAAAATTTAATAAATTTTAGATAATTGTGAAGTTTGATGTTAAAAGTGATGCATGAGGCAGAAGTCAGGTCGGGCTAATTTTACATGCCTGTTGGTAATATCATGTTAATAGATTGCTATAATTCATGCAATATGTCCGAAGTAGTTGTTGTTGTTGCAGTTGTAGTTCATTTACGTCGCACTAGAGCTGCACAATGGGTTATTGGCGATGGTCTGGGAAACATCCCTGAGGATGATCCGAAGACATACCATCACAATTTTGATCCTCTGCAGAGGGGATGGCACTCCCGCTTCAGTACCCCGACTACCTGCNGTAGCACAGTTTAACGAGGACCCATACCGCACACCCTCGGTCCCTACGCAGACTGATCCAAGTGGACACCCACCCGCACACTGACCGCAGCTAATGATGCCTGACTTCGGTGATCTGCTGGGAACCGTGTCTTAACGATCAATCCCCTGCGGGACTACGTCCAAATGAACTGGTCAGTGAACGATGATCAATATCCGTTTGACCCCAAAAAGTTTTTATATGACTGCGCAGCTGCTTCCCATTCACAGGGAAACGAATTAAAATAAAATTGTCGGACCAACAAGAATTATTGAAGATTTCGAGAACCATCTAGAAACTATTTAATCACTTTTTTTAACAAAAATTTCTTTTAAGAGATCAAGGCAAAAAACATACTCATTCCCAAAGAGTTTTTGATAAAAAATGAAATGAATGGAATTTGCGGATAAAAAATTTTATCCATCAAAACTGCAAACGCTTTTGCTTTTAATTTTATCGAAATCAACACTATCATAGACAGGTTTAGGAAATGTTCTTAAAAAATTTATTTTCATGACTGGCTTAGCTATAAACTTGCTTCGTTTTTGAAATTCCCGACTTATTCTGAAAAAGAAAGAAAAGAATAAAAAAGCAAAGGAACTAGCCCTTAGCAAAGAAAATTTAAAAATGTACTTTAATCTTCAAGAATGAAACTTTGCAGGTGAAAATTTAATTAATAAAGCCTCCCATCACTACAATTTAAAACCAGTAAAGCCTCCGATTATATTTAGATCCAATATATAATTCATTATTTAGTTATTCGATCGTTTGCCTTTGTGAAATTATTTCAACTAAAATGCTAATGAAATAGAAATGGCATTTTTTAAAAGAAAATCTATTTTTATTGCAGTATATTGAACAAATTACTAAAATATTAGGCATTTATAAAATATTGCATTAGTATTTGCTATCGTGCTATTCAAATCTAAATAATATAATTAAATTCTTTAATAAAAATATATGTTTCCTCTAATAACCCTTTTCAACATTTATAGCAGTTATTTTAAGTTTTCATCTGAAAGTAAACCATAATTAGGCTTATTATGGTTATTTTCAGCTTTATTCCTACAGAACAAAATAAGAACTAGACTAGATATAGCACAAGGATTGCAAAGTTATCTGTCGGATATAAAACTTAATTTAATATTATTATTGATAAAACGATGAGGAATCTTCATTCCTCTAATTAATGATTTTAAAAATACTCTTTTATAGCTTAAAACGTTCACAAATACCTTAATTAACTTTATTTGTAAAGTCGGGATTCTGCAGAAAAAATATTGCTTACTAAGGGATCCTTAGCTGAAAAAGATTAGCTTAAAAACCATTTATTCTGTTTAAATTTAATTTTCAGTTTTGTATCTTTTACTAAATATGAGATAATAAAAACTGTAATTTTGAAAACCAAAATTTCCAGTAAAGCATTACCTTATGAAGGGAAAATTACTGAATGAATGGATAAAATGCCATTGAGAAATACAAATATGTTTTTATGAATGCATACCCATTTATAATTCATTTGTTATACCGTAATTAGAAGAAATTTTGTTCTGAATGGTCTTTTTACACAAACATTTGAATTTAATTATTTCATATAAAATATTAAATACGTAATACTTTATTAGTTATTTAACAACATAGAATAGAAGCCAAGCACTTAACTACAGTAGAGCAAAATATTAGCTCACTAGATGCTAAGGAATTACTCTACACGATGTGTACTTGCGGGTGGTTTGTTCTTTTTTTACAACGTTAGTGATTTTGCTGTCCTCAATGCTTCCAAGCATGGAGGACAACAAGCATAGAGTTTTCATCGTTACACTCAAATTACGGATTGTGAGTTCATTCTTGAGCTTATTGAAGAATAACGAAATAAAGTTTTGCGTTTTATATAGCTCCAAATTAATAAAATTATGTCTCTAAAATAAAAGAAACAAGCCTTTTAACATAGCAAGGAACTTCCTTCAGCTATGAAAGATGCTAGAAACCAATTAGTCGATATTTTGTTATAAACTGGTAAGATATCAGGTAGTGTATTTAAGTTATAGTGCTTTACTTCATACTTACTACTTTGTAGTAATAATACTCCAAAAGTAAATAATACTTCAGGTCCTAAATCACGTTGAGTAAATATAAATTTCAAATCAAATTGCTATATTTTACTTACACTTTATCTAAATTAAAAGGAATTCCGGATCAAACTTCGATTTGAATTACCGGCATTGTGGGTGCATCATCCGTAAAATCCATTTTTAAAGTAAAGTATTATACACTGTTCTAAAATTACGGTAAAATAACAGGCAGCAATCTGTTCATCCGATTGACCATAAGTTTATGGTTGGAAACATTTCCTTTATAGTTTTGAAAACATTTACAAGTGGCACAGTTAAAAAACCATGAATACAAAACTATACGATTTTGTAACCATTTAGAACTAGCATAGTTTCGAAACCATAAAAATAAAACTTAAACGGGCATTGGACCACTGAGGGTATCGATTGAAGTCACTAGGGTCATCGGTTGAAGAATGTAGGATACTAGAAACTTTTCATGTATTGAAGGAATGGAAGAAGTATTGTTACATTACCACTGGTATTCGAGCTCCTGTTCAGCAGGCCATAAGATTGACCAATTAGCCCTCTCAGCTACAGTATTTACCAAAATGCACGGAACAAAATAGCTTCTTAAAATGGACCTGGTTTGCACGTAAAGAATTCTGGTTTTCAAACCGTATTAGGTAAAAACAATCAATAAACATTTTTTCTTATGCATAATAGTTTGAATATAATCTTTTTTGTGGTTTTCGACTGTTTTGGTTTAATATGGTAAAATAATAATTAAATGAATTGATATTTAATCATTTTTACCAAGAAATTTCTTATAGTGTACCACTATTTTTACAATAATATTTGTTTAATTCGAGTGATTTTACAGTAATTAATACTATAAAAAAAACGGTATATCATATTTTTTGTTCCATAACATATTTTTGAAAAAACCGAATTTACAGCAAAAGCTACCACCAGTCTGAATGCTCGTACTTTTTATCGTAATTTGATCTGAAATGTTTTACTGTGTACCCATTAAATGTGAAATTCCAATACCCAATAAATTCTAAAATGCGAAATAAATTATCTGCTTCAAGCTATATACTTTAATAGGTATGGCAGAAAACTCAAATATTCCGTAATATTCTTCAGTATTTTTTCTTCATTTCACTGAGCTGAACTTATGCCGAACAAATCTGAAATTACATTTGAATTCTATTTTCTGAAACTAAAACTCTAATTATTTGAAAAAACAATTACGATTCCTAGCGATTTCCTCCTGTTTAAGAGTTTATGAATAGTATTTAAAATGCATGAGCTTTTTCAGTGACATAACTTTGTTAAATCAGAAAATATTACGTTCCTAAGCTGGGCTCTGCGCTAAAAATAAATACATATTTATGAACAATTTACAGATCTGAAAACGAATAAAATATTTACGAGCTGCATTCTGTACATTTTTACTTATGTTTTAGAATTGTTTATAGAATATTTGCTGTATTATAAGAATAAATAAAAATGAGATTATAAATATTTTTAAAGTTATTTAAGTATTGAATGCGAGTCGTAAATGTTTAAGATTTTCAAGTTAATGTTATTTTTAACTTAGAGAAAATTTAACCAATTTGTAGGGCTAGAGTTGTTTTATTTATTCTGAAACTTCTTATGAATTGCTTTTGTTTTCTTAATCCTAGTTCTTTTAAATATTAAAGACGCCTTCTTATCTAAAATGCGTCAGTTTCGACAAAACTTTATTTTTTCCTCTGCTCTGTTGAACAAGACATGTGTTTAGGTCTAAATACACGCTTGTTATTTCTGTGGTAATTAGGATTAAAAGTAAAGGCTTTTTTGAAGTAAACATATTTGAATATATAAAAAAGGTGAATAGTTAGCTAAGGAGATTATAGTACAGTACATAAACTAAATAAGTGTGCACCCCAAATAACTAATTTCCGCGTAGTAAAACTCAATCTTAATGGTATACTAAGTAGTTAGTGAAATGATATTTTAAAGTACAAATTCAGAATATATATATATATACAAGGGGAGATCAAATGAAAGGGTACGAAAGGACACGGTGGGTACAAATGTAGACTTTATTCAAAATATACACCATAGGCCTGAGCACAGCGATCCCACTGATGAACAAGCCGCAGGATTCCTTGTTCCCAGAATTCCTGTGGCCGTGACGAGACCCAGTCCTTCACAGTATCCTTGAGTATGTCGTCCGAGTTGAAGCGCTTCCTTTTCAGGTGTTTCTTCAGTGGACCAAACACATGGAAATCGCAGGGCGACATGTCCGGACTATAGGGCAGATGTTTCAACGTCTCCCATTGGAACTTGGCCAGTTCCATGTGTGTGACTCTGGAGACGTGTGGACGCGCGTTATCATGGAGCAGAACCACACCCTCCGTGAGCAGCCCTGGTCTTTTGTTATTGATGGACCTGCGTAGGCGTTGGAGTGTCTCACAGTACACATAGGAGTAAATAGTTTTTCTGTGCTCGAGTTTCTGTTCCTCATACGGACTGCTGCATCATTTGGACGCCGCTTTTGATAAGAGCCCCTGTCCTCTCCTGCGCATACTCCGATCCCAGTCAGAGACTCCAATCGCATCTCGAGATGTCTCGCTACGTTCTCCCATAGCAGAATATGCAAATATTTAACTGTTACGTTTTTATGTCGTTTCGTACCTTTCATTTGATCACCCCTTGTNATATATATATATTTCGCCACCTTCAACAAGTCATATTTTGTATTTTTTTCATATAAAATTACTAACTTTAAAATGAAGCATAAAATTGTATACCTAACAATGCCAAATTTTTCAACTGTATCAGAGATAATAGTGATAAATAATTACGGAAAATTTTTCCTTTCAAGGAATTACTTAATGAGAAACGAATTTTAAAATTGTGAGTGATATCTTTTTGATTCACTTAAAAAATTTTCGAAATGCGTCCTCGCAAAAGTGAAATAAACATTAAAGGGTCCAATACGATCCCTTTCTTGTCTTAACTGTTTCGACCATATTTTCCAGATTTCCATACTTAAGAGTTAAGAATCTAAATCCGTTGAAAAGTGGTATGTTTAATCGGAGAAAGAAAGTTTTTGAGTCTAAATACGCAACTTAAAATATCGTCAGCGCAAATTGGTTTGCATATTATAGGCCATGACCTCCGATGAAATTTGGATCATTATATCACAAAATATTCAGTTTGTTTACTTTTTATTTTTCGCACTGCGTATTAAAATATGAAATAATATGTAATAGAAATGTTTGTTTGTTCATGTTAGCAACAACAATGTCCCAATCCTTTAAAACACAAAATATAAGTAACCCATTATATGTCACTTAAAAAATGCAACGGTAAATGAAGTATATATATCACTTGCATATCTTGAACAATTAAGTCTTAAATCTAAATATAATAAATCAAAATTAATACATCAGTAACTTTGAAAGAAGCTACTTGTGCTTTTAAATCAAAAAAGTATGAGTTACAAGGAAAGTATGAACTCAAATATTTTTCAACTATTGTATATGCTTTTTTTTAAAGATTTTAGCTTTCATTATTTTTCAATTGCATTTGAGAACCAGTTGCAAGTGGCGTTTCAAAAACGTTTTCAAACTAATTTTTTTTGACTATCTGAAATGCATAATAACCTGATTTTATAGGCAATAACAGCAGAATCCTTCATGAAAAGGAAAATATTTATAAATTATTAAAATCGAAAAAGTTTATAGATTTCAAATATATCAATCATTCGTATATCTCAAGCAATAATGACAACAATTTATAAATAACATCTATGCTGGCGTGCAATGGAGAAAAAAAAAGCGCAACTGCAACTCTTTCGGGATGCAATTGCACGGTAGTATTGTTCAAATTTCTTATATCAGAGGCTGAATAAAAACTGCTTATGGTAAGAAAAAAATAAATAAACCCGGAGTTATAAATAATATTACAGACAGGGCATTTACTTTCCACGTGGTTTAACAAATGTGTATGTTTCATTTCAGGTTTCTTTAGTTTTCACTCCTTTTCAATTACATTTCGTGACCATTTCTAAGCGGCTTTTCAGAAACAATTTCAAGCGTCATTTATTGGAGTGAAAGGATCATTTCTTTCTTTCCAAAACAATTTACGAAAAAAAGTATTTTTAAGAAAAAATATATATTTTTTTTATAAGATCAAAGATATTTCTGTTTGCTTTCTTCTCGGAAACGATTTACTTGCACACAAAGAAAAAAGAGTTTTTTTGATTAAAATATCTCCAGGACTTATAACAGAATGTCAGATAAGGAATCATTTTTGCAATTAAAAAAATAAATACTACCGAAAATTAAACAAACATAACTCCAAAAAAGTATGCAATCTTACGGTAACCTTGTGACGGAATTTTGTTTTTATTGTCACGAAAACGTTAGTACTAAAAACCTTTTTTCAATAAGGCAAAAATATTGTAGTTTCCAACCTTTCATCCTAAAAGGATTAATAAGTATTGCCACATGGTTAAAATGGTCACTTAGGCACATCATGACGTTTTAGCTGACGTCACACTAGCCATAGGATCAAATTGCAATGTCCACTAAAATTTAATGACAAGGTGGATTTTAGCTGAGCATACAAGACTGCGAAAAGACACTTTATAATTACTTAGATTTAAGATTATTTTCACCTTGAGACTGGCCTTATTAAAGGATTTTTTTTTCGCCCTTGAAAACCCTAAGTCAAACTCGATTTAAGGGTTTTATATTAAAGGTTGTTTTCCAAGGTTTTGAATTACGGTAATTTGCATATTAAAGAGCAGATTGTTACAGATCTCGTTTTAAGGTTAGAAGGTTTACGCGTAACAAACCTTTTTAGGTTTACATTAAAAGGCTTAGTAAAAATAAACCTTATTTTACTATCTGGGACTAATATTGGGTTTGCGTCAATCATACATCAACTGTACAATTTCAGGTAAAGTTACGATTGTGATGGCATACTAGGCATTAAATATTTCCCACCTCTTAATTTATTTTAATCATTCCTAATCCCTTTTTAAATAAATAAATCGGTTAATTAATTTTAATTTAAATTTATAAAGAGCTGATACAAATATTTCTATTCTCAATGTAAAGGCTAACTTTTTATTTTAATGCAAGTGCATTGCTAATTATTATTCTATGTCACAACAACTGAGCATCAAAATCTATTTTTAAACTTTTTTCTCTGATCAAACAAAACATTAGCATATTTCTTATTAGTTTTATTTCAATTTCCAATGAACTTTTTGGCCTTAAATCTTCAGCCAGATTATTTAAATATCAACATGAGATATCGTTTGATTGACTGAATTGGTTCTAGTTTCGGCAGTTCCCTTTTTCGATACTTCATGGCCGGTCTACACTAAAATCATAAATCTCAATTTATTATTTTGCTTAAAATGTTTCTTTGATAAGATTTTGATTTCTTTTTTGGTTTGCCGAGCGCAAGCAAAAAGTCCCCAAAAATGTTTGTTATTGGTCAACTTTTATTTTAATTTATTTTAAATACGGAAAAATTAAATAAAATAAAATAATTAAATAAAATAAAAGAATCGAATAAAATAAAAATAATAAAAATAGTCGTGTTTCTTTGCGCTCAGTTAACCGATAAATTCTCTTTATTGAGCAGCCTGAGCTCATTATTGTTATTTTCGAAATAAAGTTATATGCTAAATAACATCTTGTTTTCATTACTTCTAATTTATTTTGTTTTCACCATACATTGCCTGAAATTATGATATGAAGCACTATATTATAAGTTATTCATTCCAGCGGCCTACAGATCGACCAAACATGAAGGAAAAAAATTCAAGATCAAATTATGGTATAAAGTACCGGGTGCATCATCCGTAGAAACCATTTTACTGTAAAATCTATTTTTACTGTGAAATATTAAACCATATTTTTCACAATAATAAAAATTACAGTTTTTTAGCATAGTAATAAGAGGGATTTTAAGATAATTATTACTGTAAAACTGCGGTATATCAGATTTTTTTGTTCAGAAACTTGTTCCGATAAAAATGTAATTAAAAAGATTAGCATCACTCAAAATGCCGGTAGTTTTTACTTGAATTTTAAGCAGAATTTTTTACATTGTCCTTATTATTTTTACCTGTCCTAAACAAATAATAATGAAAAACTGATTTTTATTTTTTTAAGCGAGAGAATCAAATGTTCAGGATTTGCTCTTTTTTATTTCATAAAATACACTTTCACTAGCGAAATCTTTTACTAACTCTGCAAAGTTTTACACATTCACTAGCAAAAATTTTTAGTTGTGACATTCACAATAAGTTAATTTATTTTGAATAAAATAAGAAAATAAACTGTTCTTACCATCAGTTTTTAGTCTTTTTTGAGCAAGTATTATAAGTATCGTTATCTCAATGCTTACAAATATCGTGTTAAAATATTTAATCTTCTCAGATTTTATCTTTAATTTAAAATAAATAATTCGGTGATTCCTACTATACTTATTAAATAGTTGCGAAATAATAAATTACACACTTAAGAATATTGTCATTCATTCATTTGACTTAAATAAAGCAGAAAAGAACTTTAAAAAAATATATTAATCTTTAAACCCTGCAAATAATAGACAATTGAAAGTTTTTGTCGATTTTGACAGTAGCAATTTCAGAAAAAATATATTCTAGATTCTACAAAGGGTGTGTTCACTGAAAAAAAATAGTAGAGACAAAATGCATGCTTGACGCTTTACTGGAAATGAGTTTGCATTTGTCTTTTTACAGCTGCCCTTGACGTTTGAAGAATAAGCTCATCTTTGCCCTCAAATCA
Source organism: Parasteatoda tepidariorum (assembly GCF_043381705.1). Lineage (NCBI taxonomy): Eukaryota > Metazoa > Arthropoda > Arachnida > Araneae > Theridiidae > Parasteatoda > Parasteatoda tepidariorum. The sequence goes on from NC_092206.1 coordinate 23,572,257, forward strand.
TTTTAAAATAATCTACAGAAATTCCATATATTGTTCTAGAATCTAAACATATTTCTTTTTATTTTCTAAATACCAAGCGCATACAATGATTAAATTATTAATGAATATTTCTTGGACTGAAAAATTATACGATTGGATTTTCAGTTAACAAAGAAGATCTTGCTACCTTTTGCTTTCACTAGTTTAGAATTAATGAAAGTTATCATGTAAATTACCTCTGTAAATTATTTATAGATTTCTCATTTAATAATATTTTTATCCTTTTCACAATTTTGATTAAACTACATTTCGTTCTTTTTTTGTGTTATTCAATGCATATTTGTCGTAGTTGATATCATTTATTTTTAATTATTCTATTAGTTTATAAGAAATTAGAATAAGTAATTTTCAATTCTAGTATGATGGGTGAAAATTGATGGGGGAAACGAACAAGAAGACGACCCTCAAAACTAGATTAATTATCTCATAGGCTGATTGATTACATCTCATTGACTTCTATAATGATTCGTCGAGCTGCAGAAGCACAGAGGATAGAGAGTTTGCCACCCAAAGAGATGACTCATGTTGACACATGACTCATGATGACCCGAATGACATAAACTACAACACAAGTAAATTATCCTCAGTGCTAGACAGACCAAGGATAAGTATTCCCTTGCCATCAAGCTAACCATGGAAGGTTTTCCTGTCTATGAAGCACAAATACTAGTTAGTTTCATCTAAAAACTCTCCAAGAAGGCTAGTGTGTCCCAATGCTGTATCTAGAGCCGTTGTGGCTTAGGGGACAGAGTGCTAGTTTTCCAATGAGGTGACTCGGGTTAGAAGCCCAGAAATGGTTGTTGGAAACGAATTCCGCACCCAGTTCGTCCCGATCACAGTGCTAATATAAAATATCTTCAGTGGTAGTCGGATCATGAATTAGAGTCAACTTGCAGTCAGGCTAACCGTGGGAAGTTGTGGTTTTTTTTCTCAGTGAAATACAAATGTGGGTTATTTCCATCAAAAAGTCCTCCACGAAGAGAAATTTTTCCCAAAACTGGATTCAAAACTTCCCTTGTCTTCTGGATTGGGTTCAAAATAACGAGGCAACAGAGTAGAGCATTTGTAATCAATAACCAAAAATTGTTTGGCTGTTGAACGACGTTCATGAACAAAGTTTTAAAAAAAATGTCTGATTTAGAAGTTTCCTTTTCTTCTGGGTTGGATTTAAAATTAAAAGGTTAGAATGTTTATCGTTGGAAACTCAAAATTTAGTCGACAATTCAACGACAGCAATAAAATAAAATGTAATGATTCGTCAGATTTTAAATGATATTTTATCATATCTTCTTGATTCAAATATAAATCGTTACCACTAATGTGTAAATTCTAACGGCTTAATTTTGTACTGTCACCGGTATTGCCGCCAGACTCGTGGATCAGGCCAACCTTTCAGTTTCTGATATACAGCAGTCCAACACATCAAACTTCTTTAGGCTCCCTCTTAGTAAGGCAGTTCCCACAAGTGGGACAACAGACTTTCAGCATTGGTACGCCCTGGATAGGCAACAGATTAGAACATCGCGGCTCCGGAACTCAGCTCATCAACTTCAGTCCTCAACTTAGCGGCTTCGGCTTAATTTTACTCGAGACTCCCGCTCATCCACACAGGGGCTCCGACCTAGTCCACTCATTCAGCGACTCTGACTTTAATACATCATCCTCTCCGCGGTTCAGTCTTAGACCCTCTTCACTCTCAGCCATTCTTCACCGCCTTTTATTCTCTGGTCAGCAAGGCGAATGACTCTCGGACCAACCCGTTTTCATTCCACTAGCCGCAAAGCAACCAGTGGACGTCAGAACAAAAAAAAAAGTTCCATTATAAAAACAGTTTTAAATTACATAATACATTATAAAAGTGATAAGATAATACTAATTAAATATAAATAAACTTAACTACACATAATTCAACCCACAAATCCCAGTTTAAAAGGATAATTAAAACTTCAAATAAATATCACTATTGTGATTAAATTTCAAATTTATAATGGTGGTACCACCTTCAGGCAAATCATGTTATACACCCTAAACACTCACAAGAATTCGAAAATAAACAGCTCTAACCAGTGCAGCCATCTATTGATGAAATAAGCGAACTATTTCCGCTGGAAAAGCAACCCATATTTAACAGTATTTAACAAAAAAAATACAATAAATTTCTATTTATTACAATTTTGAACAAAGACTAAAAAGTTTATCAAAGGCAATGGCTATAAGACTTTTACTGTTTTTTTTCTTTCAATCGTATCATTTATTTGTTTACTTTCTTTACAAGTATAGATAACTTATTATATCTTAAAGAATGGATTTGAAAAATGCTTTCGCCAAGAGTATTATAATAATTACGTTAAAATATCATTATACATTATAGCACTATTTTAGAATTGGGTCCTTGCAACTCGAGAAGAAGTGAAATGATCATGCCTAACAATTGGATTTAAATCCGATTTAATTCCGTACCTGATTGTCTTCTAATTCGACAAATGCTACAATTTACATACGATGAGGTCACTTGCATGTATCCAATAACGGGATCCAAATTTATGTGAAATAGTTAATTAAAAACTGTTTTGAATATCTGTACACAGTAATAAAATGGTTAATGATATGATTATAAATATAAAGCATTTTATGGCTTTCTGTCTCTTCTTAAATTGTCAAGACTATGTCTTGGATTTATAAACTGTAAAGTTAAACATCAAACTTCAGGGTATGAAAGATGCTTATTATACGCATATTTTTACTTCTTCTTTAAAATGTGATATTTCTCTGACATAAAACACTGCAGGAGACAAATAAGACTAGAAAAGATATTCTTTGGAAACTGGAAGAATATTCCGAACTATTTACACAGTCCAACTCTGAAATACATATCATATGGAAATGGTTTGTCAAACACACAGAAATTTTGGCAGTATTTTAAGGCTTACACACTCCTATTTTATGGAGCTAGAAAGACATTCTTTTTCTAATCCAAGAACAAAAAAAACTAAGAATAGTTTTATATCTTCCAAATGATATACTGAAAGATATTCTTCTTCTTTCGTATTATGTACCGAAAAATTCCATACGCGTATTTTTTGCATTGAATTGTAAGAATATTTTTTTAATAAAATATCTTTCTTTCAAGGGGAAATTATCCACACGCAGCACTAGTTCTAATAACTAACATACCATTAATAGTTTTCTTTACCTCAACTGCTAATAAAATTTTATTTATGCTTCTGCTTTTTCTGAGAAATTACCAAATGATACTATGATTTGTCCAATGATACGACCTACGCGATGAGATTTTTAATTAATTGTACAATTTGTAATTTGAAATGTTGCTTTTAACATTCTTTAATTTAAAGATTCCATCTTATTATCATGGATTTGGTCGGTTCGCCAGATTTAGTTTTCTATGCCAATTTATTCATTTTATAACAGTCGTTGAACAGCCTTCCTGGAGAACTTTGTGATGGAACTAACTCACATTTGAGTTACATGAAGAGGAAAACCACGAAAGCCTCCCAAAGTTATCCTGATGGCCAGGGCTCTCAATCCCGGTGATCAGTCTACCACAGAGGATATTTTACATCATCACTGTGGTCGGTACAAGCCGGGTGCGGAATTCGTATCGACCAGCCATCACTGGGATTCGAACCCGGTTCACCTCATTGGAAGGTGAACGCTCTATCCCCTGAAGCACCGCAGCTCTTTTTATGTTATTTAAATAAAATTTAATCCCGTCAATTTTACTCGCAAGCTTTTATAATTCTGATTTAATTCTGATTTTGCACTATAAAAAAAAACTAATTAAATATTTTTTGCTAAATAGATTATTTATCATTGTAGCTCAAAGTCAAATCTAAACATTGCTTTTGATTTTGAACTAACAAATTTTGCATTCATTATCTTTTCAATTACCAACATTGACAGAGGACAGTATTTTAAAACTTTATATCAAAAATAAATTCAAATTACTTTCCAGTTAAAAATCATAAAAGGGTAATTAAAGATCTTAATCATAAAATATTAGAAAAACTTTATAATTTATGTAGGAAAAGTAATTTAATTTTAGGGTAAACAACATCAGAAACATAATAATAAATAATTTAATAAAGAAGGGATAATAAAAAAATATCACGGATAAATAAAGTTTAAGAAGGAGTAAATAAATAATTTTCAATTAATTACACTTACAACTTTAACTAACTGTATGGTGATCAAAATTCAAGATATTTAGATTTTCTTAAAATATTTAAAATAATATCATGTGGAGTTTTTTTCAATAATGGCAAGGTATGAATTGACAATGCGCTTTTATTTTTAATATAGAAGGCGAAACGTTTATAGAAGATCAGCACTCAAACGTACAGCTTGAATTCTTCTCATTTCCAAAAACGGGAAAATTTAAAATTTTGGAAACCTCACAAAGGAAATATTCTAGGGAAATTACCATACAGTATGGTAATAACATTTCTGGTTAAAAAAAAAGGCGATTCTAGTTAACAAAACCAAAATTGAATTGATTTAAACCATTCATTTGCTGATTTTTCCGTTTTAATAGAAATGGTTTATCGAAATTCTGGTTTTCAAAATTGTAGTTCTTATTACACGCATTTACTAAAAAGCACAAAACTGAAAAGTACACTTTACCGAAAAAATGATTTTTATGCCATGCTTATCGCCTTAAAATTAACAATCAATTTTTTCCACATTTATCAAATATTATAGAACTATATTTTAGTGTTAATTTTACCACAAGCAATACCAAAGCGCTTCTGTAAGAATTACCGAACTTTTTGGTTCTCCCATAGAAACAGAAACACGGTAAATTTTAATATATTCAGGCAATTTTGACCATACTTCTTTTATCTCAGTGCTAGATACTTCCTATTAAGATGACATATAATTTTAAAGTGACTTACAGTTTATTCTTAAAACATATTCCGATTGTTTTAATATTTAAAATTGTCTTTAATTTCTCAGGTTGGCTGACAGCTGCTGAAGAGAATTACTTTAATGCCCTCTGTGCATGTTCGATGGTTAATAAGAAATTTTTTTTTAAACGTAAGTAATTTTGAAACAAATACGTGATACTCTTCCATTGCAAGTTCTTTATTTCTCTAATTTTTTTGTTAAAATTTATACTAAAGATAAGTGAAAAATCAATTTAAGTTAAATAAAACTGTCGCCAAAAAATATCTGAAATCCAATGAAGCTAAATAAATAACTCAAGCTCTAAAACTTCACTTTTTTATACATAGAATATAAAACTGACTTTTTATATATTATTAAAATATTGAAGTCTCTCGGGGGATTTGATTGACTGCCGCCACAATTCAGGCTCATTATATAAAACCTGCTGAAATAAATTATTAATTTTTTAGTTCATCGTTTCTTTAACAATAAGTATTTCTAACAGGTATAGTGAAGAGCTACTTCGCCGTCATTAGACAATTTCTCCTGAATGAATCTTGGTGCGCGATCTGAAGTGTTTTTGATTATACCTTAGTGGTTCGGCATGCAGTACAATATAATATATACTTAGTGATCCCAGAAACATAAAATATCAACGCATGATTGAGCATTTTATTTTATTTTATAACCGGCGTTCAACAGCCAAACATTTTGAACTTAACGACTGAAAATGTTCAAGTCCATAGCTTTATATTTCTAAATGTAACCCATAAAACAAGGAAACTCCTTTGGAACAAACTAGCTTTCATTTTTGATGGAAACCCCACATTTGCGACACATATACACTGTTTAAAAAAGCTTCACCGCTGATTTCTCGGATGGTATAATGATAACAATGGAAGCTTTACATAATTCTTTAATTTTTGCTTCAATTTTTAATTAAATTTTTAATTGAAGCTTCAATTTTTCAATTACGAAAATATCACATGAACTATAATATTCGAAATATGAGAATGGAATATTTCTGTTTTTAATTACACTTGGATCAATCAGATAGTTTACATTTTATAGTATCTCAGTAAATAAAATATTCACCTTATCAGTTTAACAATTTGTAAGTTTATTCAAACTATTATATTTTCAACAAAACAAATTTAACGCCACACTTCTCTTAGCTTGGAATAGAACTTAGTAGTTTATTAACAATTTAAACTAGACAGTTAATATCTCTAATGCTAATGTAGGATTTGAGAAAGACGAACTAAGTCGTAAATTAATCAAAATGATTGATAAATTAGATATGTCATTGTTAACAAACTCGAATGTTTAGTTAGAAAGTCAACGGTCAAATTACACAGTTTATGCTACATCTAATTCGTAAATACTACTAAATATCCAAAACAAAGTAGCAGACACAAAAGATAAATTATTTATAGTTGGATATAAAATCTTTTCAAGCATATTTACTAAACAGTATTTAATACAGTAGTTTCCTAATAAATATTATATTACGTATATTTGATGTCTCAAAATTGCCGTCTCTAATCTGTATTTTTAGAATTCTTATAAAAGATCATATATAAGATCATATAACTTATCATAAAACTATATTTTATTAGTAATTTTACCGAAATTTATACCAAAGCGTTTCAGAAAAAATTGCCAAGCTTTCTGGTGTTCTTATAGATTCATAAATACGGTAAATTGTACCATATTCTGGTAGTTTTGACCATACTTTTATCTCATTGCAGAAAAAAACGATAATGATTCGTTACCATCCAAAAAGGCTGGCTACAAACATCAAAACTTGCTTCAAACAGGCTTTGGAGCTTTCGATCTTAAATTATTTAATAGTGTTTCAACAGATCTTGAAGCCGACCGGCCTGTGTAGGGAGCAGGGAACTGTCCTTGCATCAGAAAGGTCCTGGGTTCGAATCCCGGGCAAGGCATGGATGTTTCTTTCTCTGTGTGTGTTCTATGTCCTTTCTCCTTTGTGTGTGAATGTAACCCGCACTATAAACAGGTTGAGGTTGGGTGAATGGCGTGGAAGAAGTGGAATTCCTGGCCCTAGATGGCGCCACTGAAAGACAGGAACAATCGCACCCCCCCTGCCTAAGCAGGCATACGACGAAAAAAATTTTTAAAAAAAAAACAGATCTTGATAGTTTTGTTCTTTGCTTAAAATTAGTTTAAGATCTTCATTGGTAAACTTTTTGAATTTACTTTTTACAAGGTTTCTAAAAACATATATATTTAGGGTACTGATTATGGGATACTAGGCATAATACTCAAGCATGCACACATTGTATTTAATTTGAGTTTTGTGCCATTTTGGTTTTTTTTTTAAAGTTAGAATGCAGTTAAATAGTTTACGCTTTAAATAACTTCAAAAAGGAAATATTTTTAATCATTAGGAATCGTTTATTAAGTATGTGCACAACATTTTAAACATCTAACTATACTGCAAAAATAACAAAATTTCGACAGTTCTTACATAATTTCTCAGAGTAGAATATTTTTCAATGTATTTAATAATTTAAAATACCGTTTGTATTTAGAAATTAAATCAGATATATGTGGAAAAAAACAATAAAATAAATTTTTATATCCTCGTCATTTTGAATACAAATATTGAAAGTAAATGACTTGAAAATAAATATTTCATTAAGTTATTGAAGCTTTGCCCGCATTTGTATCTTTTTTATAGTTTTAAAACATTCCATTTAAAAGGAATCGGAAGCAAAATTGTATTTATTTTTATTCTTTTTTAAACATTTATAAAGAAAAATGAATCACGGATTTTTCAAATCAATTTGAAAATGTAGCGTTCAATTTTTTTTCGATTCTAATAAAAATTTCAAAATTGTGCGTATTTATTTTAATCAAATGTTTGCAATAAAAAGCATGTCAAGAGTTTGGAACAATGTTTATCTCTTTTTAATATTGAAAAAGTTTCATTACTGAACAAACACTTTCTATTTATTAGATTTAGAGAGATAGCAGATGAAAATGTTTTATTATTTGAATCGAAACATTTTGTAGATCTGTGTAAAAACTGTAGGACGGAGTCATAGTAACACAATGTTTTATTTGTTCTTATCTATTATTGCTTCTTTTTCACTTGAATGTGAATTTTTATTCCTACATAACATTGCTGCACAGCATTCCCGTTAACTGTTATTTTTTTCATAGTGATGTACATTTTAAAAAGCTGAAAAACTCAATGAAATATGGAAATTTAGCTTATATATGAAAATTGAAAGTAATAAAAATTATTATTGTGACCGTTACTTAAAAACAATACCTTAGAAAACTGGGTGGAATTTAAAGAAACAATGAAATGGAGATAAAATACTATAAAATTGAAGTTCAGAAGTTTTGTCAGCACAAAAACAAATGTTAAAAAAAAATATGCTTAAAAATAATTTAGGTGTGAAACCATGAACCATTTGAAAAATGTATTCTTAAACAATTAATAATAGAGACTTTTTTTTTTCAATGAGTGAAAAAAAGTATGCGAATTTAATACATGAAAAATTTAGTACATTAGTGGAAACTTTGGATTTAATAAATATTAGCTGAAATAGAAAGTAGACTCGCGTTATAACGGTTAAGGTATAATGCGGGTAAAAAACGATCACCTTGAATATCTTTTGATCTAATGATTTGATCATCACGTTCTATGACTTTTAATATTCTAGTTAATTAGTGCTGTCGAGCTATTTGGGACCATATTTCTAGGGTTGTTGCTATCCCCTATATTTTAAGGGTCAAAAATCCAAATCCGCTGGGGAAAAAAAGTCATGTTTATTCAGAGAATGTTCGTTTTTGTGTCTGATTTCATAACTTGAAATATCATCTGCACTAATTAATTAGCCTATTTGAGGTTTCCGAACCACGCGAAAATCCGACCCATACATCAAAAGTTATTCAGGGTAAACCATTTTTTGCGCTCTGTACACTAACTATACGAGGGTTGCTATTTATATTTCTGGCCTTGGCAACAGTAAGTGTTGCTAGGCGACCGCAGACGATTTTAATCGAAAGTTTGATATTTTTAAACATAAATTCAGCAGACGATTTACCATTATAGCTTCATTTGTGCTGTTGACAGTAAATTGAAAAGCTCTTCTCTTTCAAAAAATAGAATTGAATCGTGAACATTTTCGTGCCATTATTTTTCGTAACTTTCGACGCGGATTGTCAAGACAAGAGTGCTTCGATGAACTTAATTCTTTATTCAGCGATAAAGCGCCATCCTACAGCACTGCAAAAAATAGGTATAACGAATTTAATCGTGGTCGATGTTCGATCCAGGACGAATCCCGTGCAGGTCGTCCAAAATCCGTTGTTATGCCAGAAAAGATCGATTCTGTGTGTGAACTGATAAAGCAAGATCGTCATGTGACATACCGTGAGAAAAAGGCGTCTTTGGACATTAGTATGACTGGCATCAATAAAATATTGCATGAACATTTGAGCGTAAAAAAAAATTTATCCCGCATGTTGGATCCCGCATATTATGTTGGATCCCGCATAATCAGACAAACGCTCAAAAAAAGGCTCGTGTCGATTGGTGCAAGGAAATGTTGGAAAAATACGTTCAAGGTACATCAAAGGCTGTGTATAACATCTACACAGGTGACGAATCATGGATCTATGCATATGAGCCGGAAACAAAACAGCAATCAACTGTATGGGTCTTCCAAGACGAGGCAAAACCAACAAAAGTTGTTCGAGGAAGAAGCACATCGAAACAAATGATTGCCTGTTTCTTCGGCATTAACGGTCATGTGGCAACAGTGGCGTTAGAGCAACGCAGGACGGTCAATTCTGAATGGTACACGACCATTTGTTTGCCAGAAATCATCGGAGAAATTCGAAAAAAGCAGAAGAACAGGCGAATCATTCTTCATCATGACAATGCGAGCTCTCACACATCGACTCAAACAAAGGCATTTCTGACGGAGCGAAAGATCGAACTGATGGGTCATCCGCCGTACAGCCCTGATTTGGCACCCAATGACTTCTTCTTACCCCCACACATCAAAAATAAATTACGTGGACAACGATTTTCGACCCCCGAAGAAGCGGTTGATGCATTCAAACCTCAATCGGACTGGAAAAAGTGCTTTGAAAATTGGTTCAAACGCATGCAAAAGTGTATTGATCATCATGGAGAATATTTTGAAAAACAATAAAACCAATTTTGATCCTACATATTTGTTTTTTCATTATTAGGCCAGAAATATAAATAGCAACCCTCGTAGCAGCACATTTTTCATCATTTTTGTGGCTTTGAGTGGGGTGTGAGAAATCCACCACAAATCGACAAGTTCATGCGAGGACGTTTAAAGTTAATGTAAAGTCGTCCGCACGAAATCGATATGGTACAACACAATAATGTACAATAAAACGATTTTAAGACAGAAGTTGCTCGCACAATTTAGTAATTTAGAACGAGTCTTGCACAAGCATAACATCAAGCATTTCATCAACAATAAAAATTGATTAGTAGAAGATCACAAGCTTCCTTGCCTTTTACAGACATATCCGTTAAAGATGGCCAGCCTTCATAAGAACTTATACAATATTTGTTCCAAGACGTTCTTCTTAGATAATACTCGAAATAGAGAGTAGCCATTTGATAATAATTATCCTCAAAGAGTTCACCTAACGCCATTCAATACCACACTACTCGGCAATATTCTGTTTTGGTTGCATCCATTTCTTCTATGCCTTTACATTTATTTAAACTGCTCTCATGTAAACTTTTTAGTCATTTATATACAGTCTGTGACTTTCTCCTTCCATTTTTCTCATAACGCTGAATGGTGTGAGATGCGTCTACTTTTCATTTTTGGCAATCTTTAGAGTATTGTATTTTCATTAATATTTTCTGCTTTATATTTGACAGAAATCTGTAATAACAGATCTAAAATATTAAAACAAATATCCGCCTTACATTATTCATAAATTCTGATAACTATATTATTGCAGCTGAAAAACTAATTTATAAATTTAAAAAAAAAATGTTTTAAAATATTTTTTATTTAATTTTCCTTTGCATTGATGAGAAATCCGTACCTCATATCCGTAAATTATTTCCAAATTTTGAAACATGAACATTTTTCTTTAAACGTTTAGAATTTCGTTTGTTTAGAAAGTTTTATACTTTAAACGAGAATAAATATATTTGTTTAAAATATTTGAATTCCCTTATCCAAATAGTTTAGTTTGATCAAATTTAATTCAAGCTGAATCAGCGCACAACTGACCAAACATTACTCTTCTATTGACGATACAAACAACCGCGAGTGTATAATTATTCACGGTTTGAGTAAACCCTCTTGCAAGTTATCTAAGCATACTCAATATGGGTAAATTGATGAAATTGTAAACTTAGATATTTGATCTAAAATTACATCGCTCACAATAGACATGTGTTTGGGTTGGAGAAATTGTCTGAATCTTCGGCTCGACTTGATTGAATATAATTGTTGTGTTAAATAAGAACTATGCCTTAACCGGATGGCATTGGGGAATTTTAATTACATTTTACTGGAATCCATTTAACTTTAAATTCAGCTTCTATAAAATACTTTCATTTTTTTCTGATCTTGATTTCTGGGAAACATTCCTTATTTTGAACAATTTTAAGAATTTAGTGAATGATCTTTCTAGTATCCCACCGTTCCCCAATATTTTGAAATCTATTCTAATTTAATTTTTTTTGCACTCTGCTTTTCTCTCCAAGCCCCCTCACACCCGAAACAGATCTGATGGGGCTTATCTCTCAACTTTTATTACTGCTTCTTCACTTCTTGCACTTCTTGTACTACTTCTTTTAATTCGTGTATTGTTTCTTGTATTACTTCTTGTTATATCTCTACTTCTTGTTCAAACTTGAACCTCTGCCCCTATTTGGTAATTCACTTTGCACGTGTTTACCTTTTTATTTCTCTTCTATAATTTGGAGTTTAGAAATTGAGGAAGGTTCTTGTTCATATGTAGAAACAAAACTATAGTGAGTTCATTTCTGTTTTTTCACTTGTCCTTTATTCACGTTTTTAACCTTCTTTTTTTTGCTGTAATATGCTTATATTTATTTCATTTTAGTTCTCAAATTTCTCCTCAATGTTAAAAACTGGAATATTACTTAGTATTAAGTAAAAATTATCCACAAATTTTTATTGTACGGTTTTTCTTTTTTTTTTAAATATATTACAATATTCATAAAAATCATGATGTTTATGACAATCACCGTAATCATGAAAACCCAAATAAGTGGAGTTTTATCAATATAATGCTACTCATGTTCATGAAAATAATAAAAGTTATGACAAACACCGTATTCATGGAAATCATAACAAAGTCATTAAAAGCATGCCTTTCATAGTCATGAAAATCAAAATGTTTATAAAAACCACCACTATATTCATGAAAATTATTATAGAAAGAACTTCATTAACATTCCAATTTTTTACTCTTCATTTTTGACAGTGAAAAAGTTTCTATGAATCACACCATTCTTTTTCTGTTTTTAGATAAAATGTACCTTTATGAAATTCCTTAAATATTAATATTATCTACAAATTAGCTCCATACGTTTTTCCATTTTTCATAAAACTTGCATAAATCTTCATGAAAATCATGACAGATTATTATTTTGGAGAATAACATAATTTTCTACTCAGTACCTGAACGCAATATTGCTTGATAAGCAATATTACCCATGAAATTACTTAATTTACTTACTATTCTCTTTTTTTTAAAAAATAAAACAAATTTTTTTACGATTCGAATGCAAAACTTTTATAAATTTGCAACACATTTGTCCGTTTTTGTTTGAGTTTATTATTAAAGAAAACAGAATGCTTAGATATATTATAGTTTTAAATCTGTAATTCTCGAAAAATATTCGCGTATTATAAATTTTTCTATATTTTGTTTTTTAAATATAAATGTTTTTTCAATTCATGAAAAGCATAGTGAAAGCTCTACTTAAAATATAGGAGAATTCTATTTTTTTCTCCTTTTTCAGTTGAATTTAAAGATTTCAATACCAGAAGATTATAAAGAATATCCAAATACCTAAACATTCTATTCTTAAAAATAATTTAAAATGCTTCCCTTTTTTTAATTCTTTTGCATTTTATAAACTTCTCTTTGATTCTAAAAAACTGACATATTTCTGAAGAAATGTCTTAGCTAAACTATCTGTTACTTCTTTTATAATTTGCTTCGGTTCCATAAATAAAAAGGAATCTCAAAAAAATTAGCCAACATTTCAATCGAAGCATTACAGGAATTCGTTCAAATAATTATTTTCCTAAATTTGTTTTAAGGAGCATTTACAAAATTTCTTATGCATCTCTTATTTTCGTCAAAAAATCAAATAATTAATAAAACCAAGTCAGCATGTAACAAATAACCAAAAATAATTGTTTCTGCAATATCAAACTTTTCTATTGGAAAAAATATGCTAATCAAAAAAGATTCATCCAATTAAATATTTATCTTAAGTTTAGGAGACTTTTTTTTCATTAAAATCGTAAATATTCTTTAAGATTTTCGTCAAATCTTGCACTATTTCTGAAAAAAGCTAAATAAAAATATTTAAAATGATAAATATTAGTTTTTGGAAGCATTTTTTAAATAAAAAGTCGACCTAAATTCTTCATAAAATATTTTCATTTTTAAATTTCAGTTTGTACATAAGAATCGAAATTCCAAAAAAGAGACAAAAAAGAAATTATTTTCTTGCTAGCCATTCATTAGCGGTTTTAACACATTTCTAATCAGAAGGTAAAAAAAAGTTTTTTATCCCTTCAGTTGTTATGATCTTTCGTTATGCTGTTATTCTTTTAATTCTTAATTTAAACTTTCATCGCAAGAGAAATATTTTTATCGTCTTCCTCGATGCTTTTTATCTCTTGTACTTGTAATCCCTGTTTAAAGTAATAAGTTTTAAAGGGGATTATTACTGCTCGCATTTAAAGAAGATTAAGTTGACAAACCACTTGAACAAGGATTTGTGAGAGAAAAAATAGATACATTTCTATTTTTAATAGTTGAGAATCATTTTATTGATCATTCTTAAATCCAAAAAAGTAATTATTATCAAAAAATTAAGAAAATTGAATAATTAATTTATATTTCTTTCCTCTATGTAGACAATATCAGCAGTGAATTATTTTTAATAAAAAGTATTTTAGGTACATTGAGTAAATTAAAATTTATTAGAATTTGAGCTTTTTTAAATAAACTTTTCAGCATTTGTTTGATTTATATTTACTCCTGGAGATAGGGATGGTTTCTTTTTATGTATTAAGAGTGTTTTTTATTTTTATATATTAAGTGAATATGCATGGTGCCCCATAATTATTAGTACACAGTGCCCCATAAATTTAAGGGGTGGTAGAGAACAGAATAGCAACTGTATAAAAGGGTTTCTCAAAAATGAGCAAAATGTTTTTAAAAAATATCGCTGAAACAAATATGGAGGTCAAATTTAAAAATCTTACGTGTTTGGATTTTTAAATTCATTAAAGCATCATATACTCATTTTCAGAAAAATGCGTTGCCTCAAAAGTCATGTTGAATAAATAAATGTGCGAAACAGGTGTTCGTTGACGGCCTGCACGATTCGGACCAAGGACCTCCGAGTTCGTAGCAAGTAGTTCGTATAGTTGTACAACCTAGTTAAGGGAGAGTTAGGAAACTTTATGTATTTCATTCACTTAAGACATAGCTAAATAATTATAAAGTGAAATAAAAAATGCGATAGCCTAACTTATATAACTTTCGATAATGTAACTATTTGCTTCGTATTTTCCAACTTGCAACCCTTTCTATTATTAAAAAAAAATGGAAAATAATATGTCACGCTTTATTTCCGTGGTCATTATATAAAGCTCTCAGTAGACGGGGCTGTACTACTTTGGTGGTTACAACATCCTACTACTTGCCGGATATCCTTGGTTTGAATCCTGACGGAGGCCAACGAACATCCCTCTGACACATTTTTCTCTCCGCATCCTCTTCGAGAAAATACATTTTTCTCAATTTTGAATGCATTTTGAATGCGATTTTCAACAATATAGTTATTAGGAAACATACAACTAATATATAACTATGGTAATTTGAGCAAATAAAGAACTAATAGTTTAAGGCATGGCTGCCAACTACAATGCTTTTTCAAAAATATTTTTTAGAATTGTAAATAATTAATACATAAAACTCTCAGCTTTTTGGTAATAGAATCAACGTTTTAAGAGAATCACCTCGAAAGAGCTGGAAAAAAGCGACATTTTATACGAACTTCTAAATCTTTTGCATGTAGTGGCGAGGAAAATAACTTTAAATCAACTTCACAAAAGAAACAATCACGTAACCATAGCTGCCACTAAAAGAAATATTTCTAAAAAGAGTAGAAAGTTAGCAGTTTTGGTTTAAAAGCACATGAGCAGAAATTTCATATTGGGGAAGAGTCCCTAATAGGCAGCTTGCGTACAATGACATTCCAGTCATGCAAAGCAACCCTTTTCTCTTTTCCTAGTCTGTACCAATATTTTTGGAGCGCCTTTTATGTATGTAAATGATACCCATAACTTTTATAATTAAAGCATATTTTGTTGTATTATTCAGTAGAACATGGCATAAAAATATATTAATAAGAATTCCATTATTTAGTAATTATTGATTCAAGATAGATAAAGCACAGATAATCTCCAACAACAATTCTAGTTCATAAAACTGTTCCTTTGAAACATACCAGTCATTTTCACTTTATGAAAATACACTAAAATATCAAATTCCCGTGATAATTTGTATACGAGATATGATTTGCATACTTACTGAAATAGTGTATGAAATATTTTAGCTAATTACCATATATTGGTCTATTTCGTTGTTCAATTTATTATTGACTTATTTTAAGAAAGTTCTACGCTTTTAATACTTAAATATAAATCTAAAAATTTTATGTAGTTAAATAAAATTTAAGTTTAGTCTCATACAACTGTTGCTCAACTTTTATCTCTGGCATGGTTGGTAATAAAAAAGAACATAAAGCTGTGAAAAGAAACATGAATTTTAACTATGGTGTTTACAGAAATAAAGTTAGCAAATCCTTTTACGAAATTGAGGTATGGTCGAATTTTGTACTTTTAAAACAAGCTCTTTTACCTGTTAAACCGATAGGCGAGAATATTGATTATTCCAAGAATTACCAAGAAAACACAAATTCATTAGAAAAAATATGACTTTTATGAACTTCTGGCAACAACAAAAAAATTGCAGTCAGTTTATAATTTTGAAACTTATTTTTTCTTTGTATAAAGCTTTTAAATTGAAACTTTTAAATTACACTGAGAGAAAAAAGTATTCTCAAAATTACCAGAATATGATAAAATTTATTGAGTTTCTAGCTCTTTCGGAACACCAAAAATCTCAGCAGTTTTTACTGAAGCACTTTAGTAATGATTTTAGTAAATTAACAATAAATACGGTTATATAGTGTGCGATAAAATTTAGTAGTTAAATCGTGATAACTTAGGTCATAGCGTAAAAACCATTTACTCGGTCAAATTTACTTTTTGTACTGTTTACTAAACGTTTCGTAGCACGAACTATAAATTTGAAAATCAGAATTTCTGGAAAACCGTTATCATTTGAACACGAAAATTACCAAATGAATGGTTTATAAATACCGTAAATTTTGGTTTCATTACTAGATTCATGGATTTTTTATAAGAAATGTTATTACCAAACAGTAAGGTTTTTTCCTAAATTTTTCTCCGTGTAGGATACTATGGTGGAGGTTGTTCTCCATCAGTGGCCGCCATTATTCGTAAAGTGGATTTTATTAGGCCTTACGAAAATGCATCTTGATAATGAAAGTCTGAAAATGTTCTTGCCCAGGAAGCAATATATAAATCGTTTAGTAAAAATTTATTTTATTAAGCATAATTGGTGATAGAGAATGGCCATTTCTTAACATCCAACAAAAAAGAAATACCTTAAAGGAATCAAATCAGAATATTCTCTATTGAGAGATCTGGCTGCATAGCCAGAATATCATTTCTGCCGGTTAGAAATTCAGAGTGGGGAGGCCCGTCTCCACAAATTTTGAACTTTAAAGTGAATATAATTGTTCCTAACGGACAAAAGTGATGCATGGGTAGGAGATCCAAAATTGGCTATTTATCAAAATATATCAGCCAAAACAAAGCGAACCCCGCATATCAATATTGGATTTAAAAAATACCTTGGCTATCACGAGTCGCTAACAAATTTATGGAAATTATTACAATCATGCAACTGAAATATTTAGCTGTTAGAAATTAGAATACAAAGTTATAAATAGATTTTTGTTTTCGATTAGAGGCGACAGTGAATTAATAAGTCTGCATTAGTAATGAAAAAAAAAGTGTCCGTTACGTTGATCGATGCAAAAAAAGAATAAATATTTTATTTTCGTTTTAAAAGCTTAAGTCTTTGACTTATTTTAAATATAAAATTCTATTAATAAAAATAAGTTTAAGTAATCAAAGATATTTTAAGAGATAGGAAATAAATATGTAATGCCAATTGTGGCATCACAGATACATATTTTTATTTACGCTTGGCACTTCTTAGTAAATTTAGGCCTTTGTACTATTGAACTTATGAACATTAGATACTATTTCTTCTTAGCCAATATAGTATATTGCATATTTTCAAAATATCTACATGAAAACTACATAAAAGAAATATTTAAGAAGAAAAATTAATTTTTTTTCTTCTAAATTTTAGATTACTTTTAGATAATCCAAAAGAAAATCAATGAAAACTCATCTTAAAAAGATAGTATAATAGAAGTACGTTTCTTTCTGTGATTAATAGTTTTAAAATAAATAAATGATTCTTCTTCAAGGGAGACACTTTTAACATGTTGATAAATTATCACTTTCAAACATCCTTTCAATAAGTGGCACCAACAAAAGATTGATAGCACAGAAATTGAGAAAAATTTATGGTTTTTCTTCCACATTGTTCGAGACTCCTAAACTTAAAAAGACTAAATCTGTGTCTTCCTTTAAAAAAAAAATTCGTGAAGTTTTTCTCTACTTAGTTTTTCTTACATTTAATTTACTAAAGCAAAATAAATGTAATTTTTTCAAGGAATAAATTTTTAATTTATAGCAGTATTTCATTAGCATTTAAGAAAGCACACCGCATTAACTGCACTGCAAAAACTTTAATGTGATTTAACTCCAAATTTGATGTTGAACAAACCAAACGAACATTTTTTTCAGGTTAACGCCAAATCTTTTTCTTTTTTTAATGGTGGACACTTGGGGGTTGTCCCATTGGTCACAGAAATGCCAGGACTGCTACTCTCGTCTCGTTACCCAGTGGGCACCTGTGGAGAAGCCAAGGCGGTGGAGCAGCTTCGCCCACGTCACACAACCACAACCCGTTTATAGGGCGGGTCACATTCACGCACAAAGGAGAAAGGACATAGAACACAGAGAGAATAAACATCCATGCCCTGAGCAGAATTCGAACCCGCGACCAGCGGCTCCGCAGTCAGGCACGCTAACCACTCGGCCACCAGGTCGGCAACGGCAAATCTAACNAGAAAGGACATAGAACACAGAGAGAAAGAAACATCCGTGCCCTGAGCAGAATTCGAACCCGCGACCAGCGGCTCCGCAGTCAGGCACGCTAACTACTCGGCCACCAGGTCGGCAACGGCAAATCTAACTTTTATATGTAATTTAAAGGTTGTATGAAAAAAAGTTCCCACCAAACGTTCAATATTTTTGCTTCCAAAAGCTCCAATGTTGACGAGTTTTGATTTTGATAACGAGTTAGTGGTTTAAGGCTGTCTTCAGTGTAGTTTTTCATCTGCAGAATTTGATTGATGCTAAACGTCGTCATCTGCAGAATAGCTTATTTGAATATCATATTTGATATTAAACGTATATCTGTTTTTAGTTCTGAAGTAAGGATATTTATATTTCTTACTTTTCAAGTCACTGGAAACTGTATTAAATAATTTTCTTACATTTAATTTCTATTTTTTGCTCCTGCACTGTTAAGCCTAGTTCAAAGTCGACTTTTCTCTGCTGCGCGTTTCAGTGTTACTAAATTACTATCATGGTGGTTGGTGGTTTTTTATATAAAATAGTGCAAAAGAACATTCTAAGAGTTACACAACGTCAGGAACATCCTTGGATTTTGAGGTAACACCACTTTGGTGTCAAGTAGTTGACCTTATTTTCGGTGTTCAGATGCGCGGAATGTTTTTAAAAAGTACAATTTTTGTACAAGCATTACACTTCTAAACATGAACATATTATGTGCAAGCTTTATAAAGAATTCTTGATTTGCTGCATTTTATACTTACAATTTTACTGTTTAACTCAACTCTTTAACTCTTTTTACTATTTAAAGCCAAGTTCGACATTTAACTCAATTTACTCAGTCCGTTAAAAAAATATTTTTTTCTGATTTATTTGAATACAGATTTTTTTTTATTTCTAATAATTACTAATAAACTAAATAAAAGGAACAAAACAATTTTTTTTCAACAAACAAAAACGCTATTGGTGAAGTGATAAATATTTAGAAGATTGGTAAACAGAATATGTTTTTGCACAATTTTTCTTCGTCATTTTTTATTCTAAGAAACTATAACCTGAAAAAATTACTTCAGCTAACAGTTCATTACTCATTTTCGAGATCATATTTTTTCGCATTTTCTGTTTGAAAAAAAGCCACACAAAATATGACAATTATTGTTTCTAAATTAAAAAGAGAAAAAAAACTTTATCCTTCAAATTTTAAATAATGATATTTACATGAGAACTTCAAAGAAAACGATGTTTCCCTTTCCTTTTTCTGCTAAGGTTGAAAATAAATGAACAAAAGCTGGGCAGGAAATTAACAATTTTAAGTGTCCTGACTGTGTTGTTATAAGCTTTAATTTAGATGCAACCTATTTATTTTGCTTGTCACAAAACTAATCTTCTGTTTTTATTTTCATTCGAAGATTTTTGTCTTATTGGAGCTTTGAATGTATAGTTTTGATGTATAATTAAAAAAAAAATAGTTTTTTTTTCGAGCATTTTCTCAACAGTGAGATGAAAATCGTTTCTGATCTAAGTAGTTCATTTTAACGAAAGAATTGTGTTTTTATTATTTTTTATTTTTTAATCACATAGATGAAGATTATTTTAAATTAAAGAATAAGCTAACCAAATATTTTCTTTTATGTAAAGTTATCTTTTCATGCAAGTCACATTTTGAAAATGAGAATAAATTTAAAAAATACTACAAAAGTAATCCGATTTTTTTTAAATTTATCATCAAGATATAAATGTAAATCACAGCTGAGATTTTGTAAAAAAAAATATCCTATAATGAAATGTGAAATAGTTTTATTCACAGTTAACATTTTTTGTTTTTCATACATTTTTTTAATTTGTGATGCTATAAAAATGTTTTAAAAAAAACTACCTAAAGTAATTATCAGATTCTCTTGAAAAAAATAACACAAGAAATGAATGAGTTTATAACATGTAAGAAATTTAATTTTTCTGCACTATATTCTTTTTTAATGATTTATGTATTTCCTAGGTGGATTTTAATAAAAATAAAATCAAGAGTCCGAACGCAAAGTATTTGCTAGATTATTGAAGGAAAAGAGTTATGCGCAAATGAATATTATTATGTAACATTCATATTTTAAAACACTCTTATCTTAACTTCGATTATAATATTTCAGTAGCTTCTACTGATAAAAAAAAGTGAATGATTCGCATTAGTTGGAGAGTAACAAAGATTTATTCATTCAAGACATTTAACAAAATAGGATGTATAAAGAACATTTACAAAATCTATCTTTATCAATGAATAAAATAATGAAAGAATGATTTCTGAAATTATTTATGGTCAACTTCTTTACATTATGCAGTATAATACTACCTTGCGCACATCTATTTCGGGCCCATCCTTGATAACTAACAAATCAAACGCACTTCAACAATGCAGTAAAAACGGCACTTTAAAACAAAACTCCTCTAGTTACGCTCAATTTGCGCTTTTGTTTTCATATTTTGCAATCTGGCAATCTTGTTACGAAAATANTATTTACTGCGCATAAGCTGCAAGCATATAGAACTCATAAAATAAGTTCAAAATCTAGAGAAAACACAGAAAAAATTACAGAATAATACAAAAAAGAGAAAAAGAAAATGATTTAAAACAAAAACAGAAAGAAAATAAAAGAACTTAATAAAAATCCGTAAAAAATTATCTATAAAATTTTTCATCAGCTTACACGATTATATCAACAAAAAGGCACTCTTTAATTAAATTACATCTGTTTTGATACTAAAAGCAATGAGCATCAACTGGAGTCAATTGATCGTCTGATTGAAATCAGCTCGTTCTTAGTACCGACTAAATGCTTTTATTCCGTATTTCCTGTTTTATTTAACCATCAAACTAAATTAAAGTTCTAGCTGAAAGCTTGTTTTGACAAAAATTATGAATACTATTAATAAACCCAAGTTCTTCTAATCTTTAGTTCGCTAATGCAAAACTATGTAAACTAAAACACATCCACGTTGCAATATTTAGTGGAATTTTTAGTAGAATACGTTTAAATTTTTAGGGTAAAAAAACGTAGTGTATTAAAAGTAAGCATGTGTCTCCATATAAAAGATTAAAATGAACTTTAACTTTTAAAACCTCTATAGGTTTAAAATAAAAATTCTAACAAATGTAGTATTTTTATGAGGTCGTAAATGTTCAAACAACTTAACAAGGTGCCATATACTTAAAAATGCAAAAAGGCTATGAATTTCATAACTTTCTGAAAAAGCTCTTAAAAGTGGAATCTGTTTTCGAAATACATAAATTTTTTATGAGCTTCAATAATGAAATGCTTAGATTACATTGATTTGAATGCTATCGAGATATTTTCATATTTAAAAAAACCTGGAATCCAATTTCAACCAAGATTGAATTCGCAATTTACGATGTGGTGAACATAAAATTTCAAGTATCTTAAAAGTAACGAAACGTACCTAATTTACCTGGAATTACAACCAGGAAGTTTATCTTCGTGAATAATTCAAAGAATACTGCAATCAGAAACACGATTACCAAGTTATATTTTAGCAACAAGAATAAGTGTTCATTTTTAAAATATATATTCCAATAAACTTTTAATACTTTTCTGACAATTTAATAGAAGAAAATTACCAAATCGATTCTTTAGTTTCTCAAATGTCTCACTTAATCAAGCATAGTATTTCCATTTTTAATTTAGCTAATACTTATGTGTGGTTAAAAAGTGGGGAAAGACCGTGTAACTAAGATTCGAAGGCTTGCTAGAGCTGGGTTATTCGACCTAGAAACTAGCAGACTTAATCAAGATATTCATTGTTTAGTCGTGCACAATATTTCATTCCTGAAGAGCCATAGATGCATAATATATAGAGTTCTAGATTTTTCATAGATAGACCTTTTTGATACATAATTTTTCTTTTAAAAAAAAAGGTCACTCACTAGTCTGGTGAGACCGGGTATGCATATTAACTCGATGGGTAATTTAGAAATAGTAAAATTTTAGTGAAGAAATCGAAGACATCTCTAATTTATATGAAAATTTAAGAAATTTATGCATGTAATTTACATGTGATATCGTACTCTAGGCACTACTCAAGAGAGGAAAATATTCACCGGTGCTGGGACTGGGCCCAATCAAAGTTCCCTATAAAAATAGAGTGCATATTAGTTGTTTTTTCTTTCAAGAAAACTGCCAAGAATATCTTTATATGTATATAAGGTATTAAGTAGGTACTTTACGTCGCAATAGAGCTGCGCAAGGGGTTATTGACAAAGGTCTGGGAAACTTCCTTGAGGATGATCCGAAGACATGACGTGAAAGCTGAAGAAATTTATACATGTAATTTACATGTGATATCGAACTCTAGGCACTACTCAAGAGAGGAAAATTGTTACCGGTGCCGGGACTGGGCCTGACCAAAACTCCCTATAAGAAAATAGAGTGTTTATTAATTTTTTTTTCCAAGAAAACTGCCGAGAATATCTTTATATGTGTCTAAGGTAGGTAAGTACTTTATTTCCGTCGAACTAGGGCTGCACAAGGCTATTGGCGAAGGTCTGGGAAACATTCATGAGCATGATCCGAAGACATGACATCGCAATTTTGATCCTCTGCAGAGGGGCTGGCTCCTCTGCTTTGGTTGCCTGACACCCTGCACCCGAAGTCGAGCATTTTATGGTAAAATAGTTCAACAAGAATCGATACCTCACACCCTCGCTTACGCAGGCTGATCAAAGAGGTAACCCACCCACTTACTTACCGCAGTCGGTGATGCTTGCCATCGGTGTACTACTGGGAGCAGTGTCTAAAGGATCAGTCTACTGTTGGAGTCATATGAATATAAAATATACAATTTTGTATAAAGGGTTTTCAAAATTTCTTAAAAATATGATGATAAGGCTTTTCTGTGCTTCATGGAAGGGAACCCTCAATAAATTTTGTCCTAGGACTAATAAAACCTTCGTTCAGCCTTGGATTTAGTTATCTTCTTCCATCGTTGCACTGCAGCTTACATTGGCCCAGGATAGACAAGCAACAAAAGGTAGGGGCAAGACCGAAAGACCTTCCTGGGAGAATAATAGTTATCGAAATGTAACAGAACAACGCTACAATTGGTGTAAATTTTCATTCATTGTTAAAACATTAATCTTTAGTAAATAATAACCTAGACTAAAAATAATTCTTATAACTCTAATGACCAATAATAAACACTAGTTTAAAAACAAAGGAGCGTTAGAGAGTTGACAAAGTAAAACAAACTTATTAACACATACGCTCTGCGCTTAACAATAATAATCCGTCAACGCTATGGTAAGTCCTTTTTTATTAGCGTGTAATCCAGAGTTTGTCTACTAGAAAACGGAACTAACGTCGATAATTGAAGTACCCGATCTCATCTAGCTACCTGGTCTGAAACCACTCACACCCCCCCTAACGTGTTCAGTAAATATCTCCTTTATTACAAATTTTTGGTAAGTCAAAAAGTGTAAACTAATATTAATTTATGTATCCTAAAGTGTATTATGCGCAAATCAATTTTTAAGGAAGGAAATATATCTTATATCTACAAGAATTCAAGCTTGAAAATATTAAAACCTGCCTTATTGCCGAATAAAAAAAGATTTAAACAATCATTTCTGCTGCTCTATTTTCTTAGGTAATAAAATCAGTTTTAAACCGTTTTTTAAACCCACCATAATGATTATCGTAACCCACGTTAAACCTGCGATTGGATTTCGATGCGTTTTTTTGTTTTTTCCCCCAATTAAGCGTTAATTTCTAAAGTCTAATGTGTAATTTATTTGACTTCTTCATAATGATTCTAAAAACATTTTGTGTTTCCACAATAGTTATTTACTTAATGTAAGCTATACTATTTACTCTTATTTTTCCCGTCAAATGTAATGAATTTAAACAAGTTTGTATGGTTAGCAAGTGTTAAAGGATGGCATAGGAATCTAAGTAAATAGTCTTTTATGTCTAAAATTAAGTTTTAGTTAATTAGTAGTATTTGCGGATTTGACAAAGAGAGAACTGTGAAATTTGATCTTTGGCTTTCATCTAACTAAACAGGCAAGTTTATTAACTATGGCGTAACTAATTTATCACCTATTAGATTAATTTATTACTTAGTTCCTATTTCTGAAAGCTTAAATTATCATTAGATATAGTAAAGCGTCGAATTTCAATTTTCAAATGAACTAATTTCAATTAAAAATATTATCAATTTATCAGCAATTATTAAAATTATTATATGTATATATATNACATATATATATATATATATATTAAATTGAATATAGAATATGTTTTCCGGATAAAAAAAATATGCTTCCTAATACGTTTATTAATTATCAAACATATTTTTTTGGTTCAATGCATCAGAGGATTTTAAGGTTTTTATTTTAAAAAAACTAATCAATGATAAATACAGGACATTAAATTCATTCATTTAAAACCAGACGGAGATTTTACAGTCTTATAGTGCTTTTTAAAGTCTATTTATTTTGCTAAATATGTTTTAAAATGCATCTGTATGCTTAATGTGATTGTTAAAGTCACATAGCGGTTATTTAAGGTGGTATCCGAATCCTTTTCGATTATACCAAGACAATAATGGCTCACACTAGAAATCGAAGTATAAGTCACATAGGTGCACACATTGGGGAACAAAAATAATATTTAAGCGAAGAAGAAGAAATAAAACCTTATTGAAATCTGCTGATTCACAAGTGAGGAAAGTGGAATGTAAAACGTCAAAAATAGTTTGATTTCCTGATGAAGCTTGGATTTTCTTTTTCGTGGGTGTCTTTTGTTATTTTTCTTTGGTGTTATGTAACACTGTTATCCTCAGCAATCAAACAGGCATTAATGTTTTAGTCCCGCTTTTCTTAGTAGATATAAGATTTTGATAGTACTCTTGTTATTTCTTCGTTCAAATATTAAGTTGAGACGTCTTTAGGGGATATTGTTTGCTTCATTTCTTATTACAATTCCAAAAAGATAGATTAAGAGTGATAATTACGGTACACCTTGTTTATTAGTATCAAATTTATGCATGTATTAACAATTTTGAACATAATTTACTTTTATCTTCAAAAATAACAAATACCTGAAATAAGAGTTCTCAGTGATTTTAAAAGCTTTTTCTTAAATTTATTTTTCAATGATGTATTTTTAAAAAAAAACTGC
This sequence comes from Parasteatoda tepidariorum, assembly GCF_043381705.1. Lineage (NCBI taxonomy): Eukaryota > Metazoa > Arthropoda > Arachnida > Araneae > Theridiidae > Parasteatoda > Parasteatoda tepidariorum. The sequence goes on from NC_092206.1 coordinate 23,598,022, forward strand.
CTTACGATTCTTAAAAGTTTACAGAAAAACATAAATTTCAAAAGTATTTGAAATAGTCTATTGATCATAAAAAAAAACTTTATTTCGTTATTCATTAGCAAAGCAAGCAACATTTAATTTGCAGAAGGATTTCCTTTTTCACTTTTTGTTTTAGCTTTTTTGCTCCAAGAATAAAAGATGATTCTTTCATTTAATACCCTTTTCTTCTTTATTATTCGAAAAAGATATTTATCATTACACTAACAACGCGAAAGAATGTGGTTAACTTATACTTGAAATAGTCTGTATTTGAAAAGAAGCTCTGATATATCTTTTATTTCTTGAAAATAGATAAATGGTTGTTGTTGGAGCAAGTAATTAGAATACAATAACTACTAATTGCGCTGAAGTCATTTCAAGAAAAACTATTTTACGAATTATAAATAGAATTTCTGTATTCCTTTTTATATACTATATTGAATTGTCCGGAAGGTAATTTTTTTTTAAAAACGAAAAGTGGTTTTTATTATTGAGAATAAACATTTTATTGAATCATATTTTGACCATTCTTCTCCAATACTTCTTTCAGTCTACCTGGCCGTATCATGATTCCACGCCCATAAAATATTTGTTCTTTGCTGGCAAAAAAACTGATCCAGGTGAACTTTGACCTCCTTATTTGAAATAAAGATTTAACCGTCTAAACACGGTTGCTGAGATCAGAACAGTATTGTAGATAACCCAGTTCCAGTCCCCAATGACGACACGATGCGCGAAAAAGAATAATTTTCTTGACATTTGAGAATCAAATCGAATACGTCAACTGGTCGGCACAAATTTCTTTCAGTAAGAACATGAGAAACGCATAATTCGAGCTTTCAATTTAAACCTTAGGCTTTTCAAAGGAACCTGAATGGTCAAATTCAATAAATATAATATTTCAGGGACTTCATCACTTGTTTTTTAACGGTTTTCATCAAATAATATCTTCATTGTATCCTCATCAATTTAAACTGGTGTGGTACATCTTTGTGCATCTTAATTGAGATTTTGCAAACCAATTTTGTCATTAGCGTACTGCTAATACATCTTCTCCATGCACATCAGATACTTTTTTTTCCTTTCTTGAATAGTATTTTTACCTTTTACGATAAAAAAAAAGTATATGTCCATGGTTGAAACTTTCTTCTCACTTTCCATATCTGAAAGTAATCTGTACGTAGAATCCATTGAACTTTTTCATAAGCAAGTATCAGCTGTAAAAGTATTTAATGATTATGCAGTTTAAGTATGAAGTTGGCTATAAAATAGTACAATTAAGCTCTCTGGGGAAAAAAACGAAATTACTTTCCAAACGACCCCTAATTATATTATTTTATCAAAGAATATTTTTGTAAGTTTTGCATACCATAATGAAGATCTCAATTTCGTTTAATTCCTTGCAAATATTTTACATAATCACTTTTTGAAATATGGTTTATGAAATTTTTTTTTCTAAAGAATTTTGAAAAAGTGTTATAAATGTTTTTCATTTAGCGAAAAAAAAATCTCACTTTTCGTGATAAGAATATGCTTCTGATTACACGAATATGAATCAGTTAACAATTTCAATTTTCTGTCTATCAAGCTTGCTTATGATTTTCTTCAATCTTAGCATTGTTGGATAAGCAATATTCCTCAACAGTAATGAGGTATCTCAGAACCAGCTTTAAAATAGTTTACATGAAGAAACATGCATTTCATATAAAATATTTGATTTGCATTATCGACCTCTAGTGACAAAAATCCACATAATTTTGCTAGCTTAATAGATATATGGTAATAAAAATGTATTTTAAATTTTTAATATACATTTTTTCCTAGAGGTATGATATTTATAGATTTTTTTTTCTAATTTTTAAACTATTTAAAGTCATTATACTGAGGCAAATAGTATGGCCCAAACTATCAGAATACAGTAAAATTGACCATGTTTCCTGCTCTATGTGAACACAAAAAAGCTTGGTAATTTTTAAGGGAGCCCTTAATTAATGATTTTGATAAAAAAATTAACAATAAAATATGGTTTTATAACATATAATAACGTTTGATAATTGTTTCAAAATCTGGTAATTTTAACATTATACATTAGAGCATGGCATAAAACCCATTTATTCGGTTAGATATATTATTGATTTTTTTATTTTTACTAAATGTGAGGTAAACTATAATTTTGAACACCAGAATTTCTGGTAAACCGTTACCATTTGAACGAAAACAATTACCAAGTGAAAGGTTAAAATATCCTGTATTTTGGTTTTATTAACTAGAATTATGGTTTTTTTTTTCACCTCATATGTCATTACTATAAAGTACGGTTATTTCTTCATCAAATTGTTTTCTCTGTTTAGTCATCTATGTAACTACTTAAGATTCCATTCTTGTATTTTAAGAAATATTAACTGTTAAGCTTAGAAAATTTTTATCTGTGGTATTAACACAAGATATTCTAAAATATATTAGGAAATTGCATAACTTCTATAAAGAAAGATAATGTTTAAGAAAATAGATAGTGCAATTTCAGAAATTCGAGTTTTCATTTATTTATTTTGCGTTTCAAGTCTTATTAGTAATTTTAATTTCCAAAATCTTTCAAATTATAGAACTCAATCCCTCAGCAAAAATATAAAACATGTTTTAATTCAGAAACTTTTTAGAAAACTCTTAAATTTTCAAATTAATGCAAGAACGAAATCTTTTGAATTTACAACGAACCAGAAGTGCAACATATTTTGGCTACGCTATTTGTATAAACTCGAACGAAGGAAAGAGTTTCTTTTCCAAGAAATTCGTTTTCATGTGCAAATTAAATAGCTTCTATGGAAAACACTCTCTACAATGGTAAAAAGGAAATGGCAAGGAAAACAAATTTTGTAACATCAAATTGATTTCGAAAACTAGAAATATCTTCTAAACTTCAAATCAAAGTAGAAAACATTTTTTTTTCAAAAACCTTCTTATACTAATGAATTTTCTCTTAAAAGATATGCAGCAAAAATATGCCAGAAATGTCTTTTTCTAAAAGAGAAGTTTTTACCGATTCTTGAATCTTTTCTGCCATCTATATCGCTTATTTGATATATTCAAATAAAAGAAAAGTTGTATTTTCACAGAATATACACAGAAATAGTCATTTCGGTGTGCACGATAGAAACAAACACACTCATCATTGTCCAGAACTTGAGTGCTAATTGCACTTCATTTAGGGTTGCAGAATCTTCATTAATTTAATGTGTCAATCTGTTGTTCTGCAGCAGACAGTGTAGCAGACAGCAGACTGCAGAAGAATCTTAATTTATTTAATTTTGTCAGCAACCCTAGAAAAGACCGACCGATACTATGATTGTAAGAATTAGGTTTAATCTAACATGCACTGATAGAATTTTCATGCTAAAATTAGGGTAAAATAACCGTCAGCAGTCTGTCCATCCAATTAACCGCAACTTTACGGTTTTGAAACCATTTACAGCTAGTATGGTAAGAGAACCAAGGATTAAAAACTATACGGTTTTTTAACCATTTACAACAAGCATAGTTTCAAAACCGTTATAAAAGAAATTTAACAGGATATTGATGCTGGCTTTTCGTTAGGTAACGGGCATTGGAGTTAAGTTGAGATTGAGGTGTGTATAATCAAATGAACCATGAAATGTGTTTTAATTGGTTTACCTGGTTGTTTCACCTATAGTAAGAGATGGAAAATACTAGAGTTTTTGTGTTAAGCAGTGTTATGGTGAGTATCGTACTCTCGTATCTTGTTTTCCAGGGTCACAAATTGGACAGTGCAGGATAGTGAAAACTCTTCATGTGTTGAAGGGAATGGATGTGGTGCCAACTTACATTCATGTTCAACTTACATACATTACGAATCCCCGTTCTGTCTGTTATGAGATTAACTGATATAACTGATTGACTCTTTGCTATAATATTTACCCAATTGCAAGAACTAAGTAGCTTCACTAATTGGGCATAGTTGGTGCAATAAAATTCTGGTTATTTAACCCTATTAGGTATAAGAAGTTAATAAGCGATTTTTCACCATCTTATTTATGGTTATTAGACTTTTTTATTTGAATATGGAAAAATCAACGATTAAATTATTAATTAACCATTTTTCCGAGAACTTGTGTACGAAGTGTGTGTGTACGGCACAAGTAGCAAATATAAGATAGAAAAAAAAATTTAAAAAGATATTATTTTAATTAAGCTATTTCATACGCTTTTAATAAATAGAATGACAAAATAATTGAAGTTTAAAAAGTAGAATAGGTCCTTATATAGTCTTTAAACAAGCAAATAGAGTTTACATAAATTAAGAGTTTATTTTTAAATATTTTCTTGTCATTTGAATTCTTTATTTTTTAAAATTCCATTAATTTAAAGACTATTATTTGGAATTTTTTGAAATCGTCACAATTCTTTAGTTTAATTATCTGCAGAATCGTAAATAAAATTTGTTAAGCTTGGAACAAACAATTAAAAATTGTTTTTCTGTTTCTCCTATCAACAACATTTTAGGTTTTTTTTTTTAAATCTGAGAACAAAAATAATCTTTATGTCCTGTGGTCATTTTTATTTCTTAAATCGCAGATGAAAAATAATTTGCAAATGCTCTGATAATCTGCAGTGCCGGTTGCCGTGATACTACTATTTTTCATTCATACTATCTTATCATACTAGTCATATCATACTACTATTTTTGCTTCCAGGCCGAATAGTAGTATGATATGACGTACGAGGAATAAAAATATTGTATTACTGTAGTATTTTCAGCTGTACCGAAACGACGACATATCTTTGAAATGCTTTATTTTTACTTTTCACTTTGGTTAGTAAAGTTTCCTATCTATGTGAGTACAAAGATATTACAAAAGATGAATAAAAAATGAAGAGGAAAAGGGGAAGATTTCCCTGGTTGGGAGTTAAAGAAATTTGATTAAAATTAAGAAATTTGAGCGATTTATATTGAAAATCTGATGAACTCATTTAAAAAAGTGAACAAAATCTATCGTTATATTTCCCGTTTAATTGAATTCAGTACGAGCAAAGATGTTTTTTTTAAATTCTGATTCAATTTGATGACAGAAATATTTCGTTGGGTTAAATATGTGCCCATAATAGAACTGTTCTTAATTTAAATGAATTCTTAAAAAATGGAGCATTTCTAAGTAAGTAAGAAAGTCAATAAATCAAAATGTGTCTACATTTAATTTATGTTAAACTTTTGAAAATCATATTCAGGCAGTGAAATTAAAGAATTAATTACTTTAACTAACCAAAATTTAAAATATTTTTTCCTTAATTTTATTCCATTTTTTTTTAAATTTATGCTCTTGTGTTATACTCTTCAAATCAAAGTACATATAGCCCAAAGTAGATATATTCATAGTAGGTATAGTAGAAATATAATTTTAAACACATTTTTTCAGCTACCTTTAAAAATATTTACCTTATTTCGTACAACCTAAATATCCGTTTTTCACGCATAAAGTATGAAAACAAACACACAGTAAAAAAGTATATTCAGGCACGATAAAGCTTAAATATTTCCAATTTATCTTTGCTAATTATAATATTCGTACTTCCTGGTGACTTTACGTCAATAGATAGTAAAACATGGTTTTATAAGTTCAGTTCATTGAAGTAAAATTTAGCGATATTCAGTAATATTCGTCACCTGAAAATAATGCTATTGATCACTATCAGCTCGTGATGTTCACACTTTGCAACAAGCAAGCAATTTTCTACAACAATTTTGTTCTTTAGTGCAAAACTTGTATTTTTTTTCAACTATATTAAACAATTGCTTATTGATTTCTAAGGAATCATTTAATTTTTGAACAGCACTTAAAAAACTTAATTTTGAACAAAATAAACTTGTGATCTCAGATAACTCCAGGAATACTAATTTAGGGACATAGTCCTCGCAAAGCTATCCACATTTATTTACTCGGGATAACAAACAAAAAGCAATTAACTGTTGAAAACGTGCAGTAAAATTTAGTTTAATTGAAATTTAGTTTGGTAAAAATTTGGTTTAGTAAAATTCCTTAACGGTAAAAATAGTTGACAAAAGAATCAGCAACAGTCTAATTTATAACAATGCCAAATGTAAGCTTATGAGCAAAATTCAGTTTCCGAACTTTCTTGTCAAAACTACCAGAATCTGGTAAAATTTGCCTTATCTCTAGCTCTATGCGAACACCAAAAATCCCGGTAATTTTAACCAAAGGTCTCCGGTAAGGATTTTGGTAAAATTAGCAATAAAATATGGTTATATAGTGAGTGATACAATTTGGTGAATGCAGTAAAATTGGTAGTTTCATCATGACACCTTAGAGCATGGTAGAAAACAATTTATTCGCTTAAATTTAGTTCTTAGTTTTGAATTTTTTTATTTAATGAGTAGTGATAAAATCTATAACTTTGAAAGCCAGATTAGTCAGCAAACTGTTATTGTACTAACGGAAAAATTACCATGTGGATTATTTAAATACTGTATAATTTGATTTCATTACCAGAATTATGATTTTTTTTTCACCATAAGTTTCATTACCATGCAAATTCGGATATTTTGCCAGAATCTTTTTTGCCGTGTTACACCATATGAATTTTAAATATGAAAAATATGGATTGCTCAAAATTTTATTTTATCCCTGTATTACTGTAATGTTTATAAAACTGAGACATAAAACGTAAAAACTAATAAGGATTTCCTTATTGATTAATAATAAAATATTTTTAAAAGATGAAAAGATTGAGTTAGCCATTGTTTCTGCTTCGAAGCGAATTTTTCTGCAGTATATTTTTTTAAGGAATCTCTTATTCTGAGAATTACAGAAAAAAGAGAAAAAATCTAAAACACCTATGAGCCTATATTTTTATATTCTTCAATAAAATTGCAATAAAATAAATTACTTTACGTCTGGAACCATTTAGAAAGAAGTAAAATGTTAAGCCTTATAGCGTAAACTGAAAATCTAATTCGAATATAATACCTGAAGCGTTAAATTCCATTATTAATAAAAATATGAGATAAAAGTAGGAAATAAAAAACCTTAACTATCTAAATTTAAGTCTTCAATATAATTGAAAGAAAATCCAGAATTTTTCTTGTAGATTAAACACTTTATTAAAAGAATTTTTCTTGTAGATTAAACACTTTATTAAAATAATTTTTCTTGTAGATTAAACACTTTATGGTAGAGTATTAGACATCTCATTTTTGAAATGTATTAACCATACCATAAACATTTACTTCGAAAAAAAAAGTACAAAATAGCAAGATTTCTAGACATTTTTTGCCTGATTTACAATGAAAGAGGGACTAATTATGAATCTAAGCTCCATTAAGCAGTCGAGTTAAGATAAATTAGTTATTTAGAATAAAGAAGTGAGTATGGCATTAAATTGTTACAGAGCAGAATAAAGGAATGAATATTTATTTTCCAAAAATTATTAAAATATTTAAATTTTTGAAATGAGAACATTTTTATTCCCACAAATATTATATTAATTTATGCTGATTGCGCCAATGTCATTACTACCAATTTGTGCATTCGTAGCAGAATCTTTTTAGTTTCATAGAAATAATAATTAAAGTTGTATTTTATTAAAATGAATCTATTTTACTGATACTTAAATCCCAACTTGATACCTAACTAATAGATTTTATGGAACTAAATTTGAATTATTAATTTGTCATAGATGTTACAAAATTTGAAGCATTAACAAAAGATAACTATTGCGATCAGTAAAAAATAAATCAATCAGCAAACATGCCCTGTAAAAAATGCCGAATTGAATCAAGGCATGAAGTACTGGCATATCGGGTACATCATCAGTAAATTAAATTTTTTTGAAAATCTTTTTTAATGTAAAATATCATACCAATAATTTTAATAATAATAGTTATTTTTGTTAGAAATATTTAGGGAGCACCATTTCTCTATTAGTTCTGATATTAAGTAAATAATTATTTTTTTTATTTCAGTTATAACATCTATTATCAAAAATTGAGCATCATTAGCGTCAAAATCAGTATGGCGAGTTTTGGCTTTTCTCCTAAATGAATTAGTTCCGCTTCTTCATTAATTGTGCTTTTCAGTACTAAGTTTTATTTTATTTCTATTCAGTTAGCACATATTACCAAACTTAATTAAACGTAATAGGCATGAATAATAGTATGGCGATATATCTAAGAATGTGAAATATACTCCTTTTTCGATTAAAGAGAGCTATTAAGCAAACAAACATCATCGACGCTATCATTAAAATCGTCAGCAGTTTCATTTATATCAATAGCGATAGCTCTAAGCCAATAGGAAAATTCCATTTTTAAAATGTCTCTCCTGAATGAACGAATCGAAATTTTTGAACGTTTTTTAGAATCAGGGGCTGAAACTGCCTCTTTCACCCTCTGTCCAAATTTCAGGAGGATGGAACTATTAGTTCTTGAGTCATCAGAGAGACACACAAATCTCCATTTTATTATTATATATAGATTACATATATTCTATAAGAACAAAATCATTTATTGAATCAAATATCATATCGTGTTGTGTTCTAAAATGAAACACTAAAGTAAATACTAATATACATCGTATTACAATGAAAGCAAATTAAGTTTGGAAATGGAACAATGTTTATTTTTGCCAACTTGTAAAAGATTATTCTACCTTAAAGAATATTTACGCTTGAGAAATGAAGTGGGCTGTCTGTACATGCCACTGAAAAACTGCTTACAGGCCGATTCTTGTTCAGACCATTAAAAGTGAAATATTTACTACTTGTAAGGGAAATTATCAACAAACTTTGCAGTTGTATCTTAACAAAACGATACATTTTCGTAAATTGCTTAAAATGCCCGGTGTAATACAAACAGCTGTATTTTTCGTTTTGGTAGATTGAGTTAGATTTAAGAAGAAAAAAAGATAATTTAAATCCAAAGTAATCAATTTTTCCCCAATAAGAAGAAAGATACCTAAAAAATGCATTCGTTAATCGAACTTACTTTTATTTACATATAGTTTTTTTTAGTGGAGGAAATCATATATAAAATTTATTTTGTCGATTTTGAAGTAATTATTAAGTTATAAATTATCAAAAACTACGATTTTTACCGCGAGTTCCTTTCCTAGTTCTAATAATCCCGCAGAAGAACAGCTTTATTGGCTGTAAAAGGATGATTTTATTTGAGATTTCTTTTAATCGGAAACTCTAAATACTTAGTCAAAACTAAATAAACTTAATTAAAAAAATTTCTTTAAAAGCTCTGATAGTTATGAATTCTAAAGCTTCAGTTATGAATTCTAAAGTTCTATTCATAAAAAAATTCATTCCATGACTATCGTTTTTCACTAAATATACTTAAAAAAGGGAATTTGTAGACGCAACGTGTTTTGTAGAATAAGATTTAATGTTTATGTATTTTCGTATCATAAAAATTTAAATTTACAAGGATTTTAAAACCCACCAGGCATCGCAATGTCAGCAGTTTTTAATTTTTTGAACTAATGCATTTATTAATGTACATGTAAAGCAGAATAAATGATTTTGTACTAAAGTACTTCGTACAAGGCTCCCGTATCGGGACCGTGGAACTTGAAGATCGTTATCATTTACTTGTAATAAATTTTTGCAATCCGATACCTAATAGTATCTTATTTTGATCTCTAAGCATCTCATATGATGCTTACCCGAAATGTTAGTCACAAATCAAGCTAAATTTTTATCTTTTCCTTTTTTATCAAGCTTTCTTTTTTTGTGAAACAATTAAAGGAAAACATTTTGTCTAATTCGAATTGGTTGCAGTGACATGTGTCATAAATAATATTATTGGAGAAATCACATTTAAGATACTTATAAAAATGGTCTCCAATATTTTGTAATTTTATTTTGCTGGAATTTAAATAAAACCTCTTTTCTAAAGCAACATTCACTAAATATACTTAAAAAAGGGAATTCCACATTAATTGAAAGCGGAAAACATTAATTGATAAAGTTAAATATCTCGTCAATAATAATTTAATTAATAGTTTAGTTACTCAAGAGTCGAAACTGCCCCCAAGTGATAAAAAACCCATTTTATTTTCATGCTTAAATTGGAGAACCTGAAAACTAAAATTACGAAAATTAAATGAGTTTTTGAAAGTATTCGTAAAACTCAGTATGTAAAATTTTTGTAGAATCGAATTGCAGGCAATAACAGTGTTTTTAACAACATAAAATTCTTAAAATAAATAAATGAGTTCAGATATGGCTTTCGTGATATTTATTTTCAAAAATGAAATGAAAAAAAAATATTTCGAAAAAAATATTTTTTTATATAAATTAACGAGTAATAAGAAATACATTTATACATGAATATTTTCTTTTAAAATAAAAGTATTTATTTTATATTTATTTCATATTTATTTAATAATTATCATATGACGTTTAGTAATTTTCGTTTCTTAATTCGTCATGCATTTATTTTTTGAGTAACAACTTGAACACATTTTTTACCAAAATCAACTTTTTTTTTATTTAAACACAAAAATAAATGATATAGAGTTACATATCATAAATTTCAATTTTAAATAACGCTCTTTTACCATTGTGTTTTGCAATTTAATTACACTGCTGGAATTTTCATTCTAAAATTATGGTAAAATAACTGGGCAGCTGTCCATCTGATTAACCATAACACTCATGGTAAAGAACATTTTTTGCAATTACGGTTTTGATTCCGTTTACAATTAGTATGTTTTTTGTTTTTTGTTTTTTTTTACCTAAACAAATGCCAGCCACTGACTAAAAATTAAGCTTCTAGCTCTCCAGTACTTCTTAACAATACAGTCAAAGTCTTTTAGTGCAGAACACGTGTCCAAATGAGCAGCAGTCATGGCTTGTCCGGAGTTACATAAAAGACAATCTGATGAAGTAGTCAGCTTGAGGTGAAATAAATGAGAGCGTAGACAGACAATCATGCCCGGTCAAAAGTCTAAACACTGCTACCGCAGTAGCATGGGGTGAATCATGTGAGTTCCATAGAGCACATTCCAGGACTTATCTCTCGCAGCGAGAGATGCCAAACAATGGAACGATTGCTTGAAGATTCTTTTTATTTCAAGTTAAGCGGAGTGAAAGGACAGATCTCTACAGGATCTCTGAAGAATATACGTTCCTTTTTTGGCCAAAATGTCCGCCATTTCGTTTCCTCGAAGACCACAATGGGATGGGATCCATTGAAATGCAACACTTCACTAGTATGGCTACAAAACCATGAATAAAAAATTACACTTTTTTTTAAAATTTGCAACTAGCATGGTTTCAAAACCATGAAAAGAAATTTTCCTGGACATAGGAGCTAAGCTTATCGTTAAGTAATAGGCATTGGAGAGTGCAGAACATTGGGAAGTGCAAGAAATTGGAAACTTTTCATTTATTGAAGGGAATGGAAAAAATATTGCCGTTTTAACGCTAGGACTCGAACCCCTGTTCTCTCTGTCATGATTGGCCCTATCAGACATAATATGTGCGCAGTTTCAAGGAACTAAGCCGCTTCATTAGGTTTGCCTAGTTGGTGCAATAAAATTCTGGTTGTTTAACCGTATCAGGTGAAAGCAGTTAATAAACGGTTTTTCTCATAGTTAATAGTTTGAATACTATCCATTTTACTTATGATTATTTGATTCTCTTGTTTAAATATGGTAAAATAACATATAAGTTATAATTTAAAAAAATTTTTCGAGAAATTTCGAACAGTATACGATGATTTGTCGTCTAATTAAATAAAAAATAGTTTGATTACCATCCATTTTATTTATGTTTATTTGACTCTCTTGTTTAAATATGGTAAAATAACATATAAGTTATTATTCAACAATTTTTTTTCGAGAAATTTCGAACAGTATACGATGAATTGGCGTCTAATTAAATAAAAAATAGTTTGATTATCATCCATTTTATTTATGGTTATTTGACTCTTGTTTAAATATGATAAAATAGCTTGATTACCATTTATAACATAAACCATTTATTACCATTTATTGCATAAACATTATAGTTTGATTTTATAAGTTATTATTTAACAATTTTTTTCGAGAAATTTTGAACAGCATATAATGAATTGGAGTCTAATTAAGTAAAAAATAGTTTGATTGCCATCTATTTTATTTATGGTTTTTTGACTCTTGTTTAAATATGGTAAAATAACATATAAGTCATTATTTACCAATTTTTTTCGAGAAATTTCGAACAGCATACTATGAATTGACGTCTAGTTAAATAAAAAATAGTTTGATTACCATCCATTTTATTCATGGTTATTTGACTCTCTTGTTTAAATATTGTAAAATAACATATAAGTTATTATTTAACAATCTTTTTCGAGAAATTTCGAACAGTATACGATGAATTGGCGTCTAATTAAATAAAAGATTTTTAAACTTATGAATTGGTGGGTACAAAAGTTAAGCAGTTTCTAACAAACATTCAGACCATGAAAGAGCAAATTTCATTCCTTTCATCTCAATTTACATATAATTATTCAGAAAAATCTTTTAATAATACTTTTATTTACGTCAAGATATTTTGCTTTCTTTCTAAATTACAAATCCGTATCTTTTTATAAAACAATTAATTTCTTCCTTACATGCTTTGAAATTACCGAATAATGAATTTGGCTTTCTCTTTAGCTTCGAGCAACTCTTGCATTCCTTATTACTTTTTCTCTGACATTTTTCTCGCATTTTCTCGAATCATTTATTTTCTCTTTAGGAGAAAACAAACTTAAAAAGGTAACAACGAAAACAAATTAAGCTAAAAGTAAACAAATGTAAGCCATCACCATATTAAGGAAAAAAAGGCGAAATTAACATAATTTGCATATATTTTTCTGAATCCTATCTTTTGATATTAGTTGATTAATGAACTATTCAGAATGAAACAAGCACTCGAAAATTACCCGTTTTTTCTTTTGTTTCTTGTTAGACATTTCATTCTTAAAACAATAAAAAATACAACACTTTATTGTAATTTATCTTTCCTAAGAACTGTTGTGCGCTTATGGAATAAAAACTACTTTTCTGAATAGGTAATTCTAGAGAAAGTTTTTTGCTATTTCTGTTCATTGTCCCCATTACAAAACAATGAGAGATATGCATTGGTAAAATAAAGTTGAATATAGAGAATATTCCATAATCACTACCCTTAAGAGGTGATTTTCCACTCAAGCGTCAAAAATAGAAACCTAGAGTGAAAGTTCTAAATATATTTTTTATAATCTTTTCGTCAATTTCAAAAACAAACTGAATATAAATATTTACACTTCTTTGTAGAAAACGTATGTAAATATGAAATCAAAACCTAATCAAAATTTTAGGAAATATATAACGTGATGTTATTATTTTCCTTCGAACAAAATTATACTAATTCAATTCCTCAATCAGCTTTTTTGCTATACAACATAGACTTTTTCTGTTTTGATTTACAATTCTTCAATCAGCCATTAGATATCATACATTTTTCTGTTTAGTATTTTTGATAGCAATATTTGTTTTATCTATTTTATACTAAGTCATATTACTAGCATTATTACATGAGTATTATACATGAGTATTAACAATAATGAAAGAAAATTTTGAATTATCATTAAAGACGGACAAATATAATATTTAGCATTAAAATTGTCAAATGCATAATCCGATTACTACTTACTTATGAGAGAAAATTTATTGAGTTTCCTAAAAGTATCGAAAACCATTTATCAATACCTAATAATGCGATGTTCTAACTTTTTTATTATTTTTAAAGGTATAGTGCAGTCAAATGATAGTCAATAATCAAAAGTTAAGAGCTAAAAGTTTCAAAATAACAAACGTTAAAAACTTTGAGAAAATTTGGAAAGTCTCTTAATGTCTATAACACAAACGGTTCTACAATTAGAAACTCTGTGCTCAAATCTGCACACTGCAAGGATATAAATAAAATTATCAAAACCAGTTAATTGTTTAACCAAATCAGTTAATTAACCAGTTAAACGAATGAAGCTTAAGTTTAGTATTTTATTGATCGACGTAGTTTATCGATTAAAAAAGAAGATAGAAAATTATTTTAAAAATTCAGTCTTGTTTTTAATCCAGCTTACGTGTTTATTATTAATTATATTTCCCTAACTAACATAAATAGAAATTTAGCTACTTAGAGTGCATCCTTCAGAAATTTTATGCAAATAACTGAAGGAAAGGGATGATAAAAAAATGAAATAAGTGTCAAAAACAGTTTTAAAAATATATATTTATGCTGCATAATGAAAAACAAACTTCCAATTAAGGCTTTTAAATTTAACTATTCCGAATAGAAATAATAATTTTAACCATCATTAAATTTCCTTGAAAAATATATTAACTAATGCAGAAATAATTAATTGCGAATAACTAATTAAGGCATTAAGTTTTTATCGTTAATATATTTTGTAAAAATTAAATAAATTATCAAAATGGCTATGCACAAAATAACATTTACCAACAAATTAGTTTATTAATTTAGATAAATTGTGTAATTATATTTTTATCAACAAAATAAAAACTCAGGCAAGCTTCTTTTTTAAAAAAATATATTACGAAAAAAGGATCTTCAATTATTCCCAAATATTTCATACATTTTATTCTGAAAGTTTTCATAAGAGATTTGAGCATTCTTTTATACAAATAGCTGAGAAAAAAACCATTATATTCTTCTGAACTGAAAGTTTTGAACCTAAAATCTCAAAACTTACAAAAAAAATGAATATTTTTTCATTTATCGTTTGATAAAAATCTTTTGCATAATCTGAGTGGCTAGATGCCTAAAGATACGTAAAACAAGATAAATCATGCCGTATTTTTATACTTCTAAAATAAACTGTGATGTTTCGAAGATTTTGGAATAATTTATGAGAGGTTTGCATCAAAAAATATACACAGAACTTTCAGATTTCCATTGTTGAGAAAAGAATTTAGAAGTTTCTTTCTCCGTCTGATTCTTGAATTGTTCTGCGAAATTTCTTAAAAAATTATGAATAATACATATTTTTTTATGCTTTTATCATTTTTCAAAAACCTTCGATAATGTAAATATTTTTTGAGAGTTGTTTAGAACAAACGAAAATTGACTGGTAATTTTTATTCAGAAAATTACATCTAACTCTAAAACTTCTATAACAAGGAGAGCGTGTTAAGAAATGGATAATAATGGTAAATGTTGCAACAACAAATGCTTATAAATTATTTTCCTTATTTTTTGTTTCAATTGCAAGGTACAAAACATAAATTACGGCTAGATTTTTATGCATCAGTTAAAACTTTTTACTAAAGTTTCTGAGATGTAAGAATATCAAAGCTCCGAATCATTTTCTGAAAAAAAAAGATTTCAGCTTTTTTGAGATTTCAGCTTGTATAAAGCAATTTATACGCCATAGTTTCAATGAGTTAGTGCAAAATTCAGAAAAGTGGGCTCACAAAAAAAATCTGGTAATTCCATGCATTCTTATATTTACAAATTTAGTAAAATATTAATTTTAGTTATAATGACTAAAGACAAAAACATTATTGGAACCACGGTGACTCAGGTGATAGAGTGTTCGTCTCCCAGTGAGGTGACCCATGTTCGAATCCCAACGGTGACTGGTTAATACGAATTCTGCTTCCTGTTTGCATAGACCGCAGTGCTTATGTAAAAATATCCTCATAGGTAGGCAGATAATGAGTAAGATTCCCTTTGCCATCGGGTTAACCGTGGGAGGATTTTCGTGGTTTTCCTCTCCATGTAACTCAAATGCAGAACAACCGTCCCAATCCTGAGTTTACGGCTACCAAAGCTCAACTCTGTAGCCTTGTAGTTTTGAACCCAATCCAGCAGACAATAGAACTCTTGAAAGAAATTTGCGTTCGTGGAGGTCTTTTTGATGGAACTCATCCGCATTTGCGTTGCATTGTAAAGAAAACATCTCATGGGTAGCCTGACGCAAGGGGACTCGTACCCATTATCCGTCTGCCACTGGGGATATTTTATGACAGCATTGTGGTCTGTGCGATCCGGTTGCGGGATTTGTATCGATCAGCCATCGCTGTGACTCGAACTCGGGTCACTTCATTCAGAGGTGAGCACTCTATCCTCTGAGCCACGAAGGCTTAAAAGTAAAATAAGAAGGAAATTATATATTTTTTTAAACAATCGTTGAACAGCTTATCTCAATTTGAGTTTACGAGTACCATTGCTCAAATCCATTGCTCCGTCCGGCCAGGTGGCCGGGCGGTTAGCGTGCCTGACTGCGGAGCTAGTGGCTGCGGGTTCGAATCCCGCTCTGGCCATTGATGTTTCTTTCTCTTTCTTTGTGTTCTATGTCCTTTCTCCTTTTTGTGTGATTGCGTGAATGTGACCCGCCCTATAAACGGGTTTGTGGTCGTGTGACGTGGGTGACGCTGCTCCACCGCCGTGCCTTCGCCACAGATGCCCACTGGGTAACGAGAAGAGGGTAGCAGTTCTGGCACTTTCTGAGGCCAATGGACAATAGTTCCAAGTGCCCGCCATTAATAAAAAAAATAATAAACATGCTAGTTACAAACGGTTTCAAACCTTTAAAGGTTAAAAATGTTCTTTATCGTAAACTTGACGGTTAATCAAATGGGCAGACAGCTGCGANGCTGTGACTCGAACTCGGGTCACTTCATTCAGAGGTGAGCACCCTATCCTCTGAACCAAGAAGGCTTAAAAGTAAAATAAGAAGGAAATTATATATATTTTTAAACAATCGTTGAACAGCCTATCTCAATTTGAGTTTACGAGTACCATTGCTCAAATCCATTGCTCCGCACGGCCAGGTGGCCGGGCGGTTAGCGTGGAGCCAGTGGCTGAGGGTTCGAATCCCGCTCTGGCCATGGATGTTTCTTTCTCTTTCTTTGTGTTCTATGTCCTTTCTCCTTTGTGTGTGATTGCGTGAATGTGACCCGCCCTATAAACGGGTTTGTGGTCGTGTGACGTGGGTGACGCTGCTCCACCGCCGTGCCTTCGTCACAGATGCCCATTGGGTAACGAGAAGAGGGTAGCAGTTCTGGCACTTTCTGAGGCCAATGGACAATAGTTCCAAGTGCCCTCCATTAATTTAAAAAAATAATAACCATGCTAGTTACAAACGGTTTCAAACCTTTAAAGGTTAAAAATGTTCTTTATCGTAAACTTGACGGTTAATCAAATGGGCAGACAGCTGCGAATTATTTTACCATAATTTTAAAATTAAAATCCTAACAGTGTAACTGATTTATTTTACAATATTTATACATTACAATATTTATATTTTATAATATTGATACAATTTTTATAGAAAAAAATTTATTGCCTCAATCATTTTCCAAATTATAAGTTTACCCAGCACTTAATTTCATAAATAAAATTAATAAGTGGAATAATGAATAAAAAAAAATAATATTAAATAGTGGTTAAAACTTTGTTCATATTTTTCTTATCCTTATTAAATAGGATAAAAACAAAATATCTGTAACCTTAGAGATGACGAATGCTTTTCAACAAACGAACAAATGGATCATTGAAGAAAAAAAAATTCGATAACAGAAAAATTCTTCAAAAGCAATGGAAATACACTGATCGAAATGTTCCTTTCTTCTTCTGCCTGTAGAGGTTATGTAAAGTAGAGACTGTTGCATATTCTTGAGAAACTTCTCTTTTGGTTGCCTAGCTTTTTCTTAGAAATTTACAAAAGCACTTTCTTCCCCTAATTTTCTTTTTCGTAAAGCTCGTTTTTTAAAAAAACCTTACAAATACTTTTCAGAAACTTGAATTGAAATAAAAACAATTTATAGAAAATTTCAGAATTTTCGCAAACTCATTAAAATGTATACATTTTTTTCTGTATTTCACCGATACCCTTTGATAAATCTTTAATGTGTGAGCCATTGTTCCTTTTTTTAAAAAAAAAATAAAACTTGTTTTCTTTAAAATTATATTTTTTTTTTGTAAACTATATCTAATTAAATTCCATACAGTGTAAAATAAAATATACAAAATCAAAAAAAAACTTGAGTGGATTATCGCATTTTTAATCTTCACACAGTTGAAAAGGCTTAATGTAAAACCATAAAAAACAGTTTTCGTTTAATATGAAAGTGTATTTTAACATCATCGAAAGAAAACACAGTGAAATTTATCAAAAAATGTATTTGCTTAGAATTTACAATGCTCTAAACAACTCAACAGTATGTACAATGCTCAAAAAGCAGACCACCTTGGATAACTTCTGATCTAATGAACAAGTTCTAGGGCTCAATCATAGTGGTTCGAGAAAGTGACCGCAAATATGCTAATTAAGTTACGAAAGCAGGCAAGGAAATATATTTTGTAACATGCCTTAACATGAATAAACATGCCTTTTTACCAACTGATTCGGATTTCTGACTAGCAGCCATCTAAGAAATATGGTCCCGATATTTTGCTCAAAAGAGAGCTCAAATGTTAATTTTACTTTTTTCGTATTTTGCTATATTCTTTTTTAAGCGAATAGAAAAAAATTTGCATAAAATTTTAAAATTCCTTTATTTGAAGTTGCAAAATTAACTTTTGGTAAGTGTTTATTATTTTTTATAATTGTATAGTCGAAAGAATTTTGAATTATTGGTTTACAATTTTTTACATCATTTTAAAAAATGTAACTTTGCATGGCTAACTACAAAATTTAAGGAAAATCGGTCCAATGATCAGCTGAATTTTAAAAATACGACTTTTTCATATAGTATATGGAAATCCGATCATAAGATCGAAAGTTATTCGGGATGGCTCTTTTGTTTGCTCACTGTACATACCACATGTATGTAAAATTCACTGTTAATAATATTTTAAGAACTTAAATTGGATTTTTCTGGTTCATATTTCTTTTTTTTTTCTTGTATTTCGATATTCATCAACTATGAAAGTTTGTATCTTTATCTTAAATTTTTTTCGAATGATTTCCTTACATCTTCTTTAAAATGAATTTGTAAAAGAACAATTATCAAACCTCAACATTGTATAAGAGAATTGGTAGCTAAAATTGAATAATTGTTAAATTCAGTGTCTGTTAATAGATGATTACAAATATTTATGGCTCCCACAACAATAGTTTTCTATCAGAAAATATTATAAAATTCGATGAGACCATAGAAAGAATATTTATACCTGAACCTTCTTCACTTGACTTGCGAAAACTCTTTTCCTATTTTTCATATTTTTCAAATCCATGTATTTAAATAAAGGTTAAATGTCAATCAATGATGAATGTTTCCTTTTGTTCATTGACTTTCACCATCTTTCATAATTCCAGATTCGTAGAAAAACCTGTCTTAGTTTGAAAACCTCGTCTGAATTCAACGTTAATCCACGCAAAACGTTTTGAAGAGATCGAAACAAGTGGAAGTCTGACAGCGCAATATCAGGTGAGTATGCTGGGTGGAGCAAAATATCACCACCCAAGCTCCTATGTATTTTGACGAGTTCCAAAGATGCGTGTGGCTCGCTTTGTTTCGAAAGAACGCTACTCTTTCACGATTGACGAGCTATGACAGCTTCGCTCTAGCTGCCAACAGTCTGAATTTATTGTGCCGTTCCCTTGTAGGAGCTCCAAAAAAAATACCACACAGTTCCAATCCCACCAAAAGGAGAGCATAACTGTCCCTTAAGGAAGTTCTGCTTTTGAAGTCGCTAACGGTGATTCATCGCCTTCAGACCAAAACTGCTTGCACGCTTCTTGTAAACATTCCACTTCAAAGAAGGATTGTTTCATTCACTTTTCATGAGCATATCGCTAATATTTATTCCAGTTGTCAACTGAACTTCATTGGGTTCACGAGGAACCCAAATATCAAGCTTATTTATGCATCCCAGTTCCTTCAAGGCTGACATGAACACTTTTTGTCTGATCTTCAATATATCTGCAAGGTTTAGACTGAATCAATGTCTTTATTTTGTCATCATTTTGTCAATTTGAGAAAGCCCTCATGATCGAGGGGTATCTATGAAAGTTACCTGCATGGAATTTCTTAAAGCAGTTTTGCCACTGACGTTCTTGTAGAGCATCGTCACTGCAAACTTAATGCAATTTTTCACAAACTAGACGCGTGATTTTCCATTTACGAAAATGAAACAGCAACAAGTGGCGAAAGGAAGAGTTTGCTCTGTAAAATCTCCAAAACTCATTAAAATTGCTCAATTTTTTTTTTTGAAGTTATACTTCTTATGCGACTTCCAACAAGGTTAAAAACTTAAAAACTTTAAATTTCTTCCGTACAGAATAACATTAAAGTACGCACCTAGATTTACCTGAATTCTATAGATATTCAAACATTTTTCTAGCAATTGTCCTCCATTTTTGCGACTTATAATTATTTATAATAAAATATTTAAGAAATAATTTACCATTAATTATTTGCTTTATTGTTACTATGAAATGCCGAAAAAATCTTTTTTTTTAATTTGAGTATTAGTTAAAATAATTTGTAATTAAATTCTTACCTTCTGACTAACTTCAAAGACTAATGTGTTTGCAATATTAGCATTTAACAGTTAGGATTTTTATTAGATAGAAAAGTTATACAACACTATTGAATCGTTACTTAAAAAAAAACAGCTGAGTAAAAAAATAAAGTGGATTTCAACTGAGAAACAGAGAACGGAGAAAACAGAGTTAATACAACGAGAGAAAATAATTAAAATTAGCAAGCCAAATAAATCGAGAGAACTATAACAGAAAAAAAAGGAAATAGTCTAAATAAATTTAAACAAATAGTTAGCAAAGTAATATTCGAGGAGAATTTCAACACAGAACAAAGAAAATAACTTAAATGCATTTCGACATTTAGTAAAAAATATAATAATTAAGTGAATTTCAACAGGGAATAGATAAAAAAAAAATTCAAAGGAGAACAGCAAAAAAAAGGAAGTCGATTTCCACAAATTTCCTCAAATACATGAACAAATTTTATTCCAACTCTTTCAAGAAACTGCATGTGAAATGAAGGGATTGTATGGGGAAAAAAATTCAATTTAATCACACACTAACCCTACAAACGCTAAACCAACATTTACAAACTTAAAATTCAATTTATTTTGTAAGTAGTAAGAACTGTCAAGCTATTTCTTTGCCAGACTTAAATGTATATAACAATAAGTTTAGATTTCGTTATTTTTGTCTACCCCTATTTCCTCAACTTTCTTTTTATGTTTCTTCAAGATTCAATTTTAATTTGTTAAAAATACAGAATGCGGATTCTCATAAATTACATTTGTGTGCATAAGATTTTACTATATGCAATGTATAATACATTTGACTGAACAAGATTCATGATGTTATAAAATACTAAAGTATAGTTTTAAAATGTGATTGAAAAACGCATCGAAATTAAATACGAAAATTCGGTCTCAATTGATTCGAACATTGGTAGCTCAACTTTATATTTCAAAAAAAATTACATTAATCGCTTTTAACGCAAAAAAAAACAGTTTTAATTTATTTTTTAAAATCTCTCTAAAGATAAATATATCTAAATCTAATTATTTGAAAAATCTAAAATATTTACCCAAAATCATTGGTTTTTAAATAATTGTTTAGTAACAGTAATAGATGATGTATCGATATTTGAACAGGATAAGAGTTTTTATTATTTAAAAACAACAATTTTCTGTCAATTAGTCTATTATATATCATTTTATAACAATTATCATAAATGTAAACAATTTTAAATAGCTTATTCTATACTAAACACAAAATTAGTTAAGCATCAGTAATTAATTACTAAAAGTAGTATATAATTTTCTCTATGTCTCAAAAAGAATAACAATGTATTATTGAATAAAGTCAATTTATTCATCATTAATTAATGAGATCATCCCCTAAACTCTTCCATTATTTTCCACTAAACTCTTACATTATTTTTAATAACTGTTTACTTTGTAATAAATAAAAAAAAAATTTACAATTAAATTATAAAAATTATAACTAAGCTCATCGAATTTGGCCAATAGTTAACGTTTATATAAAGATGTAATATTCAAAATTTAAAACAAATATATAATTCCAAAAACTTTTAAATGGCTAATTTATGCCTTATGACTTTTTTATGCAACATGTAACTGCAGCAAATAATCCATTTCATCGTTAAATACAGCTATTAATAAACATGCAGAAAACTAATCGATTGTTCAACAGTCGATAATTTTTTATAGATATCGTGGAATTATCGGTATAGTGGAGATTTCTTTGATAGATTTCGTTTGTACTGAAAGAGGAATACTGCATGTTAAACGTAGATAATCATCTTAACTTTATTAGGAAGCAATTTTAAAGTTAATAAAGCAAATATGTCCACTTTTAAAAATTCGAAAGCGTATCATATTAACAAAATAAAATATTTAGCTATCTCCTTATCGAGACAAAGGCAGATGTATTTAATTTATTTATTTATTTGTAAAAATAATTAACGGTCGGACTGAGAGGCCATTGGACATCCAAAAATCGCACAACCCCAACTCCGAGAAGTTCAAATTTCCAGTAATGAATGTTAGTAAACGGACACTTAGGAAGATAGGAAGAGATCCTGAATTTGACGAGTTATTTTAAATTGCCGAAAATATAGCCAACCATTAAATTTTGAGTAACAAAGCTACAGCTTAATCACCAAAATCCTTAGAATTTAATATAGCCCGGTAACATAAATGCTAAATAATTGATTTAACTTAATAATATTAGGATTAAGAGTAGTCAAAAAAATTTAATAGCTAGAAAATATGTAATGCCTATAATCACGCTAGAATTAATAGATTTTAATTGGATTACAAAATTAACGAGCTTCTAATTTCTGGAAGTGCTTTATGTTCGCATAAACTTACTTTTATCTATCTCCAAAAAGCATTCAAACAACCAAACATTTGAAGATATTTTTATAAAACTATTCTAATTCGTTCAAGATACAATCAAGATTAAAACACAAATAGGTTGTCGTGGTATATTTGTAAGGAATAAAAACTGAAATAAGCGACAGTTAATTTTTTCTTAATTTTTTTAATATTTTTAATCCTATTAAAAGGTTTTATTCTCAGCAAATGCTCTTGATGTATTTTAACTCCTTTAGATAATAAGGTATTTTATTAGAAGCGCCAAGATTCCCTTTCTATTTAATTGCTTTGGTCCATTGTTTTCCATTATGAATAATCTTAATTCATTCAAACCACAACATTTTTTCTTTTCTGATTATCATCGAATTTATTTAATTATTCAATAACAATAGCACAATTTGTTTTAATAAAAACGGAAAGTCTTTCCGACACTTAAAAAATAAAAGTTTCTTGTTTTTCAAAAAAGAAAGCAGACTTCTTTCCATTAATAATAATAATAATAAATGTAATTACCATAAAATAACCAAACTGTTGGTTATCGCCGTATTGCTTATAAAAAATTTTATCTTTTGCTCTTTATGAGACTCAGCAATCTATCTTTCTTTCCTAATTTTTTTTCCCTTAGAAAAATTGTTTTGATTAAGTTTGAGCACTTTAAGTTGCATGAAACGAATTAATTTTTCGATTACGGGTGCCAATGTAATTTGCATTAATATATTTTTATATTTAGGAAGATATAAGTTTATACATAATTAACAAAAACGTAAATGACGTAGCATCGTATAAAGTGTAGGTCTTATTCACGAGTTGGAATATACAAATTGTACAAACCGGTAAAGTTTATTTCAGGGGATGTGGACAACGAAAGTCAAAGCGATTCGTGGAAAAGTGAAAATAGACACCTAATTTGGTGAATTGCATAAAAGAAATGAGTTAAAAATCTTACTTTTTCAAAGAGCTTTTTATCCTAGTGAACCAAAGAATTGGAATGGTATGCCAGCTGGAAATTCTCATCAGAAGAAATACGCTCAGATTTAGAGCCCTTAAGCTTACCCCTCCTATAAAAAAAAGCAAGCTCTTCCACTAAACTTTCCCACACCCAGCTAATATATCGTGATTAAAAAATATATATTGAATAAGGAACGAATATTGTTTGATTAGGTTTTAAGTAGTTTTAGTTGCAACTACCCATTTACAATTAATCAGATAAAAATATACCTTCGCATTAAAGAAGGAAAAACTTTTGTACTACGGAACCATTAAACCAATTAAAAATTAATAAAATTTTAATACTGATGCAGCAGGTGTTGCATTATGCAGCATATAATATGTAACCTAATTATGTACCTAATTATGCTGACTGAAAGGAGTTTATACAATCTTTTGAATGACCGAAACTACAGTTAGAAACGGAGTAGCTAGGTATAGTAAAGTTGATACATGGTTTTCAAAATAATTCAAAATACTGAAACTATTGTTATGAAAGGGATGCGGTGGTAAAGTTAACTGGATAAGCGTAATTAGATTAGAGATCCTGCAGTTCCATTTGGTAGAAAACTGAGAAATTTCCTTTTCAGTCTCAAAGACAGGACCAAACGGGGAAGGGAAAAGTAAATTACAGAGCTATAAAGCGTCAGCGTTTTAGTATGAACACACCTTGCAGATATTATTGCTAAAAAAGGTAGTGTGAAACACTTATTTTTTGTTAAAAAGTTCCAATACTTTTACTTGACGAAACGATTATAGAAAAAACAACAAACATCACAAGTAACCTTTATATTTGATGTACAATGCGCAAAGAAAAGTGAACATTTTAATAATTCCTGATATAGTTTTTATTAAGTAGAAGACAACAAAACCACGCACAAAAGCGTACTTCCCATGATTAATTATATTCTTCGACACATTCGGGTTTTTTATGCTTAAAATGTAGAGGCATGCTCAATCTGATAAATATAGTTCGAACATAAGGGAAGTAGCCAAATTTTGGATATCGTAAATGCTATTCAATAATTTCTTGCAGAACTAGAGCTATGTGTCTGTATGCAACTTTCCAAAAAACTAGGCTGTTCAAACTTTAACTAGAAATTTGCACCGGAAACTATTGCATGTTAAAATTATTTTTTGAATGGTGAGAACAACTTTTATATCTATTTTATTGCCGATCGAAGTTTAGACCAGTTTCCGACTAAAAATCTCCACGTCTTCCGAAAGTGATACTCCCTACTCTTTCGTTTTCGGTTGGACAAAAAGTAAAATTATTTTATCCGTTATGATCTACTTGAAAAACGCAGGTTTCGAAATACTTATTTATATTATATAATTTAATCTATAAATCCCATAATTATTTAGTTTTCCAAAATGGTAATTATTTAGTTTGTCATTCCATTGTATTATAGCTGGCTTTCATATGACTCTCACATAGATGACTCTTATTATTCAAATGATAAAGAAAACAATCATGTTTGCTTTTCCATTAGTTTCCCCTTATTTCAAAAACTTTCACACATTCGTTGAATTTTACTATGCGTATCTTTAAATATATATTTCAGAAATAAATCCCTGAAATCGCGATTCTTTTCCTGTATCGTATAAATCCATGTATCATGAATCCTATCCAGATTTTATTTTCGAAATGCATTCAAGAATTTCTCCCGGAAGAATATGTGCCATGTGTTGAAACTGAAATAAACAGATTAATTGATACCTAACAAATATAGACTTTCCAAAGTCTTAATTTTCTCTTAAAACTTTAAAACTCTTTGAATAATGCAAAAATAAAATTAAGCATCTTTATAATACCTGACAAAATTTTCTGCATTTTCTGCTTCACCTACAAAGAGATAATCAATCAGTGCTTAAATAGTGCTCTGAAATATTCCTTCCTTCTACCTTTATAATTTTCTCCACCTCTTAATTTAAACTCTTAGGTACACACTAATAAATAATTTTGCAGAAAACGAGAATGGAAAAAAGTATTCGAAATTCAATGACTACGCCTTCTGTTAGGGCTAAATTCCGAAATGATTTTTTTTTAGCAAAATGATCGCAAATTAACATTCTATACGGCTAAAATAACTTCAAATATTAATTTTTTATTATAGATTTTTTAAAAGTTACACATTAAGATTAAAAATGAAAATGAGATTTACTTTTTTATCCTATGGAAGAATATTTGCCTTCCAGCTGAAATCTTTAAAGCTTTCATATAGAGGATTTTTATTAACACCTATAATCAAATTGAGGCAGCCATAATTATTGCATTTAGGAAGGTTTAAAAAAATTTAGTAATTTTAAGTACTTTAAAATAGCATGCTATACTTACAAAATAATTTTATCCACAATATCCAGACGAAATGGTTTGAAGATGCAACATACTTAAAACTTGGCTTCAACTTCCATGCTTACAACTCTGTAACTGCATTCCTAGCAAACAATGTATTTTTGTTATATAAGAATCATGCTGTCAGGTCGTGATTTTAGAAGAACAATATCTCATTTTTGAATTTTGATTCTTTTGAATCTGAGTTTGTGCTCTCGATTCAAGAGGGTCTGCATGACTGAGACTCTCTTGATTCTTTCGCCAAACATGCAGAAGTGAGGAAGTGGAAGATTCGTACTACTGCAGTCCTGCATGCATCCGTGGACTGCTTTTCTTTAATTCGTGCTTTTAATTTTTCCATTTAATACAAGTTTATAAACCGTTCTTTGTATTCAGCGCTCATGCTTATTTACGTATCTGTAAGTCTATTTAAATAAAGCATAAAGTTTATACGTATGTATACGTGCAACACAAATCCATAATTTTGAACCGATCCACTCCAAATTGTTTAGTGCAAACGTTAGAAGACGTGACAGACTAAACTGTCTACTTTAAAACTCCCTCCAGTTCACGCGCTATATCCTGAAGAAAGAATTTTCCATAAGATTTGACAGATATTTTAAAAATTAGTGTGATAAATCCTAGCTTGCATTGTAATTAAGAAAAATAGTAATATTGCATGCTTATATAAATTATCCATCTTTGATTTCCTATGTAATATATTTTCGAGTAAAATCCACATTAAGAACGTATGGTGATAATTTTACCAATTTTTTAAAGATATATAGGTATATGCGTTTCTCATATTGATACTTAATGCTTTTGTGTCATGCCTTTATGCACTTAAATTAAGGAAACTATGCAAGAAATATAAAGTTGAAATTATCTATAAGTCATTGGAAAATTGTGATAAATTGTTAATGTTAGAGGTAAAATAATACTATATGCATGTAGAGTTAGTCTTGATTTTGGTGAGTTGAAATTCTATCTTATTTTAATGGTAAATTTAATAGTATAAAACCACATCGAAATGTACAACAAATAAAAAAGCAATAAAGGTTGTGTATTAGTGGTGGATTCATATTTATCCGAAAAAACTCATCTTTACCATGCAATTGGAAAACAATAAATTTAATTTAAACAAAGTGACATATACGTAACATATTATATAAAGCACATCACTGTTTCATATCAATCAAATGTTTTCTTTATTCCTTTCAAAAATCAAGTAGTAGCTAACAGAAGAAATTATTTATTCAGCTAAAACAAATAAACACTTTTTTAGTAGGAGCTTTTTTTGGCATCACAGTACATAAAAAATTCAGGCGTTAATGGGTTAATTGGAAGCATTGAAACCAGCAATGGATGGATTTTTCTCAGAACTAAAACGACGAGGAATTTTAAGAAATAGTAAGTTAATTTTAGTTTCAGTTTAACCCCACAAAAAATTTCTATTCACAGTTAAAAAGAAATACTAAGAAAAAACTGATTCCTCGAAATAATGATGTCAATAAAGAAGGTAACTTTAAAATTTTTGAGATGCACCTAAGTTTTTAAAGTTATACTTACCAAATCTTAAAAGTGTTCAAAGTAGCCTCCTTCAGCATCAATGCACTTTTGTTGACTAATTCTTCAAAGATTAAACGCTTCAAACCATCATTGCTCAGTTAAATTATGCAGAACCCAACTATAAATTGCTTTTTCATAATTAATTTTTCATCTATAATTTTATGTAAAGGTGCTTCCTGCGTGGTTTTTATCCTTAAAAGAATTGTGGAGTCGGCGAAATTCTAAAAATCCATCTGAGTACAGTACCACGAGATAGAATTTTATTTTCAAGTGCAAATTGAAGCCGTTGAAAACATTCTTCTTGATTTAATCCCACTTTTAAACCATAGAAAATCATAGCACTATTCTCACGTCATTTCTATTTTCTCTTCTGGATAAAATTTATTCTTCACTAACCAACTTGAAGCTAAGTCAATAAAGAAATCGTCTGCTTTGCTAAAATCGTTTGTATTTTTAAATTAAATTTTCAATTTTGTTTTGCTACTTCTCGTCTGCGCGCATTTTTTAAATTTCAAAGTGACCCTTGTGCAAGAAATAGTACTTTTCTTCTAAAATAATTACGAAAGCACAAAAAATCAACAAAAAGGATTAACTAGTAAAGCTAGCATATAATAATAGAGAATTTCATTAAATTCTGCTCTGGGAGATATCAAACAATTTCATCCAAAATATCAAAGATGTTTAGCGTGTTAGATCCAAGGATGTTAGATACAAAATATCAAATATAATTAGCGTAATTTATATATGAAATACAAAATAAGCATGAAATGTTGCCACACGCCCAAAAGTCTTAAATATATATTAAGATACGTCATTCTAACGCTACTTATCTCTGTTTTTTTCTGGTAGGGAGAGTAAAAGTGTAAATATTAAATTTTAAACACTTCATTGATATTATAAATTTTATAGATTTTAGAATCTACCATTTTATCCTAGCATATCTATAGATTGTTCTTAACATAACTTTTAAAATTCTATTCGGTAAAGATTGTCTTAAAAAACTCAACTTTGGTTTGAAGTCGTAGTATCCGATAGAAATTTTCTGATTTTTATATAAAAGAAAACTTCGAAAAAGGCACAGAATAAAGAGAAAGAAACTGAACGAAAAAAACAGAACACCAAAGGAACTTTCCTTTTACTGCACGTATTGAATCTACAATACTTTCTGCATCGCTAGAGAACTTTTCTATGGTTGTACTGAGTTTCTCAAACATTCAAAAGCTTTTCTTCCCTTTTAGTTACCTTTATGCAATACTTTCTTTGAATTTTGTTATAAAATACTTATCCTTTTATATTTTTAAGGATTATAATTTAGGATATTAAAGTTAATATTTATTTAATGTTAATCATTGGCTAAATTATTAACACTCTAAACGAACAAAACACAACAAGATCTGTCTTTTTTTTATCATGTTTACTTTCACAAAAGGCGAAATTAAAAATCGAATCCTGGAAAGCAATTCTAAAATTTTACACTGGTATACTATCTTAATACTACCAAACACGTTTAGGTTTTTTTTTCATCCAATTTCATTTTATTTCAATTTTTTTTTATTTATTTAATTTTAAATTTAATTTACATTTTCATTGAATTTCGTTTTATTAGTAACTTTAACTTAATTGAAGAAGTATGTCATTCATATAAAAAAAAACTACATTTATATGAATATAAATAAACATGAAAATATGTGTATGAAGGGTAAAAATTATAATGATAAGTCACATTTTAAAATTGCTAGAAAGTACTCTTGAACTAAGTCATTTTTGTCGAAGTAAGATTTATTTAATACCTTCGAATATTTGTTTTCGGCAAAATGTCCTTATTCTGTTTAAACTTTTTGTGCGGATGTACAAATTCATTTTTTTTGTGAATCTTGCAGGCAGCAAAATTTACAGATTTTAAGTCAAAAGGAAAGGAACTAGTTACACACAAAGCAAATTACACCCACCTTTTTTATTTAAAAAAAAAAGAGTTACTACTTATGGTTCAGCGATGTGACAATCTTTTCTTACACATTTTAACCTGCGGTTTGCGATAGCATATTTCATCGATTAACATATACCGTAAATGTAATAAATAGGTACTCGTAGAAAAAAACTTATTCAAATTTTTCTATTGTTAACTCCATAAGTTTTGTATGCAATATTTTTAATATTTTTAAAGGTAATAAACATAACATTTCTGAGAGGTTTCAAAAAATGCTTGTTTCGCATTACTCGTAACACTAACCTTGTTTTTTACAGTTTGGCAAAACTGCGATTTATTGAGAAGTTTCCTTGCGTCCGCTGTGAAGTTCACGTAGTGTTAGAGTTAAGAAAAACCGAAAAGCTATGTAAATGCGCGAAATTTTGATGTCAACGCTTCCTTGTTTCCAAAAATCTCTAGTTTCTTATAGGGTTAAAATGTTACCTTTTTCTCTCACTTTTAACATAACAATACAGATATAACTCTTAATGTAGTAAATTGTGATGTGTGCCCAAAAATTTATTGAGTTTAAGTAACATAATTATTAAAACTACAAAATTGGGCATTGCGAGAAGTAATTTATTACTTAACATTTTTATCAGTACTGTTTAAATGAGTAATAAATATTTGCCTGGAAGAAGAAAGAAAACGCGATTTTTTTTTTCCCTCGCAATTGCTTGTATTTTAAATTTGAGTCTAATTCAGATGTATGGTCTTTTTTAAACATATACTTTATCTTTTAATAAACCCGACAATTTAGCAATTCAATATGATCATACGATCATTCAAACGTTTTTTAAATAACCGACTGGACTGCGTAGTGGTCAAGGAACTGACCTTGGTTCAGAAAGGTTCTGGGTTCGAATCTCGGGCAATGAATAGAGGTTCTTTCATTCTCTGTACTATCTGCCCATATTGTGGGAGTAACTTTAGCCCACCTAATATGGTGCTCCTGAAAGAGTGACCAACAAATCTACCCAATAAATGCCTGAATTGAAGAAATGGTAACACAGGTGGGCATTGGAACTAAAAAAAAAATAATAATAACGTTTTCTTCATGCCAAAAGACCATTTTAAATGTTTATACAACTCTTTTTATTTTCTTGCCCGCATAAAAGTGCCAAACAGAAATGAGAAAAAAGTTAAGCTCACAATATGAAAGCTTGTGTTTCTAATAAAATACTAATTTTCGAACAAAAATAGTATTTTAGCAATAGTGTGAAATTTTTGACTTATTTAAATACATTACTTATAAAAAATGTTCAGAAATGTTCTCCCTTACTTTAATATAAATAAAAACCAACCTTATATGTCTAAAAAAGAAATAAATAAAAGCGGAAATAATTAGCTAAGTATATTATTTGTCTATTTTATTGCCACACGCAAAAAATACCAACTTTAGAAAGAATTCAAAAAAGCAATTTCGTAATAGTTAATGGAATGTGACGCAAAGTAAGGAAATTAGTAATAATAATTTGTCAAAGGTTTGGCACCAGAGCTTTTAAGATGCACTCTTTGAGAGCAATTTTTATCTGGAAAGTGAGGCTTAACATAATTAATGGTTCGTCTCTGTTAATAAATTACTTGAAAGAATTTTTAAATTTTTTCCCCCACGTTGTTTTGTGTACAGAGCAGACATTAAGGCTTAATAGAGTTTTGTCTCATTTTTCTTATTGAAGAAAACTACGTAATATCCCATTCCACGTGCTATAATTGCTTAATGTATTGTGTTATTTTTCGTGCTGTCTTTTCAATTTTTTTTCCAGTTATCGAAAAAGGATCTAACTATTGTTTAAATTAATATTAACTAGGAATTTCCGATTTTCATCTATAAAATAATTTAAATCAAAACATTTATGGAGATAAAAAAAAATTACGTACTTTTACGTACTCATATGTACTTTTTTCACTAAAACGATTTTCAAAATTATCAACATTAGCAATTAATTTAAATGTTTTTATAATCTTAGCATTCCAGGTGGTAGTTATTTTTAATTTTTTTTTAAAAAAATTCTATTGCAATTAACTTTTAAAAAATTTAAAAAATAACTAATATTTTTTTCAATTACTTATTTAGCAAGCGTCAAATCCGGATCTAATTGGAAATTTTTAACTTCCGGATTCGTAAAAAGAAAAAAAAATTCTACTAAAGCATTTCTTTTTCTATGAGGTATAATTTTAAATAAAATAACTTTTATTTCGTTAATAAAAAAACTCTTCATAACATTATGTTGTTCATACGAGAAATAAATTTGTAACAAAGAAAAGGAAAGTTTTTAATTTTATTAAATTTAATTTTTAATAAATAACTTTTATTTCATTTATGCTATTAACATTATAATATTATTAACATTGATTATAATGCTAACATTATTATGTTATTAAAATTATTTATAATGTTATTTACATTGTTTCCTTACAAAAGAATAAAGTTCGTATTAAAGAAAAGAAAACTCTTCAGTATTGTCTGTCTTAAATTATAATAAATAGATTTGATTTCATTAATAAAAATGCTTCTATTAACGATGATTTTATTAACTCGATATTAATAACAGAACTATTTTAAATATTGAGTGTTATACATAGGGTTAGAGTGAGTACTGAAGAAAACTTTTCAGAATTGTTAGGCTTAATTTTTAATAAATAGCTTTTATTTTATTAATAACAGTACTGCTATTAACATTATGATGTTTATGTGAAAAATAAATTGTAAGAAAGAGAAGGAAATTTTTCAATAGTTTCAGGCTTAATTTTTAGTAAATAAATAAATTTTAATTATAACAATACTGTTTACAACATGACCTTTTTTAAATGCCAAATAAGTTTTTAATAAATAGGTAACTAATATTTAAAATAATGTAAGATGATTAAAAATTAATTCTCTGATATAATTTTAGCATTTCTCTTAGAAATTCCCTTAGTCTCAATTATTGACTCGTTGACTATTGACTCGTCTAATTTATTGACTATTGGAAATTATTTGTACATTTTATGGAACCAGAAGATGTTTGCTAAATTTTTAATAACTATACGAAGAGGATTGCATTCCAAAATTTATCTCAGTTGAAGATCTTCCTGTTTCATTTCTTTTTTCTTAAGTATAGAATAGCAATGTTGAAGTATATAATCGATAATTGAAATTTATCGATAAAATCGAAATTTATCGATAATTGCTTTTTAAATTAAAAATATTCTAAAGAAAAGTAACTATTTTTTTTTTTTTTGCAACAACTGCAAATAAGTGCAGATTCGAAAAATTATTATCTAGAAGTGAACCGTATTCGGAATGTTTATCTAAAACGCAGAAAATGACACCAGTGTTTCATGCTACATTTCATAACCACCATGAATTATTAATAGCTAAATATAATATTTTTCCTTTATATTAGCCTAAATTAATACAAATTAATGAAGAAAGTATGAAAAATATGTTTAATAAAATGTCTGCGTCCAAGGGTTAATTCAACTTTAGGTTCTTTTCGACTTCCTTCCAGTCGTTTTTGTTTTTATTTACCTTTTTGTCCACTTCGTCTTCAGTGTTCCCTTTATTAAAAAAATAGATAAATCTTTAAAATGCATTGTCCATCCATCAAGTATGGGATTCTGGCATGTTAGCTGCACCAGCTTATTCTGCAAGTTCACTATCGTCTTCGTCCTAAATTACGTCGTTGACCTCGTAATGATCCTTTATTACCTGTATCTTTCGAATCACCCTTGCTGCAAGACTTACAATATTTCCTTTTGTATAATTTTGAAATAACAGTGCCTATAACTTTTGTACTATCGTTTACACCGAAGAGCCATTACATTATGATCACCCTGCTAATAACATGTAGGACCACCTTCAGCCCTCAAAACTGCTAGCACCCGCCGTGGCATTGATTCCACAAGGTGCTGATAGGTAGTCTGAGGTATCTGGTACCAAGCGCTCACCAACTGGTCCTGCAATTCCCTCACATTGCGAAGGGGTAGCGTGGCAGCACGAATTTGGTTTTCCAAGTAGGACCACAAATACTCTATTGGATTAAGGTCAGGTGAATTTGGGGGCCAGGACATGACTTGAAAGTCACTGAAATGTTCCTCGATGATTCGACCCTTATGACATGGTGCATTATCCTGTTGGTAAACACCATCCCCCGCTGGAAAAACTGTTGCCATGAATGGGTGAACCTGGTCTGCAACTATGTTCAAGTAGCTTGCAGACATCAGGGATTGTTCTATGAGGATTATGGCTCCTAATGTGCCTCATGAAAACATGTTCCTGGGCGAGAAACCATGAAAACCTGGGCAAGCCCATTGTTATGGATGGAGGGTGGTCATAATGTAATGGCTCTTCGGTGTATTTTACAATTTTAAAATTCTATTAATAAACTTTCATTTCTTGCAGGAAATTTGGCATATTCATCAATAAGTAATTGGAGTGAAGATCGTCTCCAGAAAGCAGGCCATGCATTAATCACGTCCTCTATATATCATTAAATTAGTTTTATAACGCTTATAATAAAATTTCCGTTTTTTTCTTAGTGCGTCTGGCCTATTTCGAATTATTATGTCGAGCAGCTCTTCAGCCTTGCCTTTTGCAGAAAGTTTTAAGAAACTTTGAAGTATGTCATTCAAAGAACCTTCGTATAAAAATTTGGAAGAAATTTTCTTCTTCTCAAAAATATATTGAAAAGAGATTTTTCAGCTGCTTTAAGGAGCTCTAAGTTTTCCTCTAGAATCCTGAACATCTCAGCCATTGCATTTTAATTTCAAATCCCTAAATCATCACTCTTAGATCAACGATTTTAGTTTCTAGCAAAAATAACAAAAGTTCTCCTGCTTTATCTGAGCAGTCTTCAGAAAGTAAGTAATATGTTTCATTAAGTCTTTGAGTTATTTTTATCAGGAATTATTTTTTTTAAACTTATCTAAATTGATACCAGATTTGTGAACTCTTCAATAACTAAGATTATATTAACTTTTTGGTTTGCCTTTCACAAGTCTTTCAACTATAATAGATCCATAACTTCTAATAATTACTTTTTTATCTAAAATTATGTCAGATTTTTGTTCTCTCCAACAACTAAGATTGTAAGAACTTTTAGGTTTGAGTTCACAATATATTTCTTTAACAAGTCTTTCAGCTATCCAGAACTTTTATGAAGTACTTTCTTTAAGTGATCAAAGACGTTTTCAATTTTGTCTTCCTGCCAGGAGCTCAGAGTGTTGGTATTTTTTGGTCAAATTGTAATACAATTTTAACAATACATAAATATTTAGTTTTGAAGATACTTATAAAAAGAAATGTTTTTATAAGTTGGGCACTAAGGTATGATATGTTTACAATAAAATTGATAATAATAATTTTTACATAGCTTTTACTATAAATTATTAATTTCTCAAATGCTTCAAATACTCACGTATCACAGAGTAGTGATATTTGACGAAATTTAGCTCGAAATTACAGAAGGATGACATACAAAACCTAAAACGCCACGGAAAGGAGGTAGCGCCCTCTATGAGAGAAGTCAGAAAACACTAGATTTATTGAGTGTCTTACATTCCATCCCCGTAGAGGCTCTACCCTTAATTTTTAAATTTAAAAAAAAAATCAAGACAGAATTAAAGATATGATCATTTCCTTTTTACAAGACCTTTAAAACATTTTTTTCCTCTCCCATTTTTTGTAAGAACACTGATATTGTACAAACTAGAATTTTAATTCCGATATTTGTTAAGATTGGGAAAATCTGTTGAAAAAAAATTGGTTATCTCACACGATTTCAATTTCATCTCACTTAAAAATTTCCTTTTACTTTCCGAGATATGTAACATTATACATTCCATTTTTCAATAAAACTGGTAAACTTTCTATCACATCTACAGCCACATTTTTTATTACGTTATGATGAAGAATCAATTTTTGTAATGTTCCTTCAATTAGCGTTAAATTGTATTCTCTTTTCGTATAGTTGAAATTTCTTCAATCTATTTATAAAAATAATTATATAAACAATATTTGACATCCACTAAAACAAACATGCAGTTTAGCTGTCATTTTATAACTTCAGCAGCCCGTCTACAGTAGCGAAAAGTGAACATAAGAAATGTGTATACATTAAATAATTGGAATAGTAAAAGAAGTAGACTAGAAGGAATTATATTTCAAAAAATTCGATGTGATATCCAGCACTGCATTTAATTAACTTAACGCTTAACGCTAATTAACATTCTAAGTTATGTAGAGAAATTCAGCTCAACTTTAATACTCCATATAGGTGATAAAGATTAGCTGGTGCTGAAGTCATAGATCCATGCGTTGGTACTGATTGTCTTCTTCTTGGATTGCAAGTCATCATCATCATCATAGTTGGCCAGACAGCCCAATGTGAGCCAATGCCTTCCTCTGAAGATTTCTCCATGACGACTTCCGATTTATCTTTGATCTCCAATTCTTTTCATTAATTGCGAGAAAATCAGACTCTACTGAGTCAGCCCATCTTAACCGCGGCCTTCCCTGATTTCTTGTTCCAGTGGGTCTAAAAAGCAGTATCTTCTTTATTGTATTGTCATCACTCATTCGAATCACGTGGGTCATCCAATTCATTCTATTTATTTTTATGTATTTAATAATATCAGGTTGTTTATATATCTTGTGCAGATCAAAGTTAAATCTTCTTCTCCAGTAATTGTTTTCATTTACACCACCAAGTATACACCGCAAAATCTTTCTCTCAAATATTGCAATACAATTTTCCTCCAGTTTTGTCATTGTCCAAGCTTCAGAGGCGTATGTCAAGACTGGCCGGACAAGAGTTTTGTAGATTAAGACTTGGATTGCAAGTACCCAATTGTAAAGTTTGCTTACCTTCTTTTTATTTACCTGTTTTAAGAGATAATACCAAAAAAATGCTTTCCCATTTCTTAAGTTACGATTGTTAAACCCGATAAAAACCCTACACATTATATATTTAAAGCTGCCGAGTTGTCAATTATTTTATAACCTTACAAATAAAAAAAATAAGTATAATAAAAAATATGTTAATAATACTTTGAAACGATGAAAACATCGCACCAGTAATATTACTATTACTTTAAGTATTTAAACCGAGTTTGTAGAAGTATATAAACTTTTAAGCTTTTAAAATGAGGCTTAAAAACTTCTTTTTTTCTGAATACAATTTTTAAATTTTCCATTTAAAAAAAGAACTGAAAAGTTTTGTTCAGTTAAAAGCGTCTGAATCCCGGTAAAGATTTTTAGATAGAAAAGAAGTTCGAAAAGGGATTCATAGAAAAGGCTTTTAAAAGAAACTGTAAAACCCAAATGAACTTTATTTTTGGTACATTGCTACGGATTGAATCTACAGACCTGACATTATTATTAAGAATTTACGAATTCTAAAAGCGATTTCCGTTACTCTTAGATCATTACTTTCTTTCAAATTTAATGCACAAGAAATATATATCAAAAAACATAGTATTTATAAAAATTCCTATTTTTAAAGAGATTATTATTGACTACGATTATAAGTGAACAAAAATCATTTTACCGCCAGAAAAACAAGCTATTCTAGCATATTTTCTCATTTGCCGTATTTATACTATTCATCTTAACTCCGCTATTTTTAAAATTCTAGTAGAAAATATGAATGTAATAAATCTATCTACGCTTTTTTTTTAAATATATGTTTACTACAAGATATATTTCAAACAAGAACATTTAGAACAGTTTACAAAATGTTAAAGAATACTTCTTTGTTCAAACTCAAAGCGTCATTATTTTGAAGGCAAAAAATTTTAACAAGACGCTTTGAAAGAAATTAAGTGACTTGAAATTTTCTTTCATTTCAAAAGGAAATGTAGTATTGTCCTTTATAGCGGAGTGTGCAACAAAAAAAATATTTTTAAGATATGAAACAAAAGAAAAATAAATAAAGAACTTCATCTTAATTGAAATATTATTACCTACATAAAGGATAACACTACTGAGAAAATATATTACGCATTGTATAAACTGTATGTGAACATTTAATTTAGTAATTATAAAAATTACAACCATCATTTCTTAGAATTTTTCTTTTCTAATTTATATGATTATTTCCATTTTTTTTTTAATATAATGACGTCTTAAGTTTTATATTTTATTAAATTTCGCTTACGTAAGATGGAATGCTGTTAAAATGGAAATTTTTGTTCGATTTCGATCAAATATATCTCGGGAAGAGTTTACAATGTATCAGGTTCATTTCTGTTTCATCGTAACTTGTATGTTTGCTTTGTTCTTATAGTATAGAGAATCTTGAATACTAAAAGAAATTTTTCGAATCAATAGATTCCAAGAAAAAATATATTTAAGCATAATCAAATTGTAAAACTTCATATTTACATTTTAGTAAACAAACACACACTAAAATAAAAATTAAACAAAGCAATGTGGGAAGTGCCGGCATTGTATAAACCACCTAGCAGTTTTAGGCAAAGTATGAGATATGAGAACGAGTAAGAAATCAGAACTTGAGTAAGAAATGAGAACTTGAGTAAGAAATTGTATACAATATTTAAGCGGTGTATACAATGTAATATGGTGTATACCTATGATAAATGCTCTTTAGACAAAGCATGAAATCTTTTATAAAGTTGCGAAGAGAACTATATACAACGTCTAAGCAGTATATACAATATAATGTAGAATATACTATGATAAATGCTCTTGAAGCAAAGTATGAAATATGAGAAACACTGGAAAAGAAACTGAATGTTATTTTTTCTACACTTTCTTTTAAAAAAATATATTACTGAGAAGAAACTGACCGTAGATAAATATTACCATCTTTATTCAATAAATCACTTTTTTATGAAGCACAAGTTTTACTGTTTATTTGGATATTATCACTAATGTCTAATTGGATAAATTTTGAGAGTAGGGAATACTGGGCAAATATATATCTGAAAAAAGTTCTTTACCTTAAAAAAACATCAGTACAATCAACAGAGTGTTATTTTTTTTCTACTTTTTCTTTTTAAAAAATATATTACTCAGAAGAAAACTGAGTAAAGAAAAATAACAGCATCTTTATTCAATAAATCAATTTTTGATGAAGCATAAATCATACTTCAGCCACCTTTTTTGGTTATTATTAATAATATCAGTTTGGAGAAATCATCAGAGTAGTGCATATGAGGCAACTGTATATCGTGAAAAAAGGCTTTACTTTAAAAAAACATCTGTGTAAGGAATACCGGACAAGAACATCCCGGTCAAATCATTAGCCTTTTACGAACTGACGGGACTTTAAAGTCATACTAATATTATTTCCATACAGCATTGAAACAGTACAAATTGTCGCATCTGAACTTGTCTGAAGCTGTAATATATGACTTTCCGTTCATCATTACCTTTCGAAGACACGAGATTATTTGAAGTTGAATATCACCCATTTAACTGTTTAGTTGTCAATATTTCCATACATATTATATATGGAAATGCCATTAATTCCAATGGAATATGCCATTTT
Organism: Parasteatoda tepidariorum; assembly: GCF_043381705.1. NCBI lineage: Eukaryota > Metazoa > Arthropoda > Arachnida > Araneae > Theridiidae > Parasteatoda > Parasteatoda tepidariorum. The sequence continues at coordinate 23,637,293 of NC_092206.1, forward strand.
ATAATTCCTCAATTTTATTTCTCAATTCTCAGCTCAAATTTGCAGGTAAGTCTTTCATATTTTTATTTATTTATTAACGTTTTTAACTAGTTGTAAAACAAAGTATTAAATTTTTATCTTTAATTTAAACCTAATAATGTGGGGTAAATTCCAAATAAAAAATTTTATGAAAAATTAGAAAATAATATTGAATATTAAAAAAAAATCTGCCTAAGTGTAAAATAGACTTTATTTAACGGGCAAAAAAGTTTTTCAAATTTTATAGAATTTATTTCAGTCATTTGGTAAGTAAAGGTTAAATCATATTAGTATTAGCAAGTATTATTAATACTAACATGATATAGAATTATTTTTAGTAATTTGGTAAATAAAGGGTAAATCATGTAAGTATTAATAAGTATTATTAATTCTATATGCCGACCGGGCTGTGTAGGGGGCAGGGAACTGTTCTTGCATAAGAAAGGTCCTGGGTTCGAATCCTGGGCAAGGCATGGATGTCCTTTCTCCTTTGTGTGTCAAAGTGACCCGCCCTATAAAGGGGTTGTGGTTGTGTGAATGGCGTGGCAGAAGTCGAATTCCTGCCCATAGATGGCGTCACTGAAAAACAGTAACAATCGCTCCCCCACTGCCTGAAACAGGCATACGAGCTCTCTAGCTGATATCAGTAGTGATTATTGAAAATGTAAGTCTTTCTTTTTGAAGAAAAAAGAGAAGATAAAAATCTTACTGCACCAAGAAATTATTTTCAAATTATTCTTATACAGCATAATCATACTAATTAAAAATGTGAAAAATGCATCAATAATGAGAGAAATGTAAAATCATTTCATATTTTACCGGTCCATTTCTAACTTAGCCGTATTTCTAACTTAGCCGATAACGCATGCAAAGGCAAACATCTGTGTCTCAAATCCATCGCCACCAAATGATACAAATATATAAATTAAAAACATTTTCGTCACGAAATAGAGGGAAATCAAACAAAATCAACACTTTTATTGCAATGAGTTTATAATTGCTCTAGATTATTACAAGTTTTTATTGTTTGCCTTGATTGGTGAGGCAGCAAATCACTATTTTCTGATAAATGATATTACATCATTACCCGTTTGCCACAACAAGCTTCGCCAATTCCTTGAGTTAACAATGAATATTCAATTATGTTTCGACGTTTGATTACAAAGCATTCGAATTTCCTAAAGACATTAAATTGCATTATTATACGAGTAACTAGACCTGATAAATCGGAATATCTTATGATTAATAATTATAATTGAAAATCTAAGTATTCTTAACGATCTAAGGAAAACTGGTCTAGAAATGCAGTTTAAACTTAAACTAACTAAGTCGTTTAGTTTGTTTTTGTATAATTTATTCAACGTACATATTATAAAAATCATTTTGTAGATAATACGTAGAAAAAAGTTTATTTCATGGAATATTATTTTTCATGAGCGCCACCTTGTTTAAATCGTCTTGCTTTTAACTAAATTAGTACCTGAATTTATATTTTTAACTAATCTTTCAATATTTTAAAGTTTGGAATTCTTAGAAAAAATAAGATGACAAAACATACACATTAAATAAAATTCTTAAGTAAGAAAGTGGCAAAAACGTTATCAAGTCATGTCAAAATCGTTATTAGATCAGAGTCGCATTAATTCGATAGTAGTTCGCCATTCTTTGATAACACTTTTTCGTTCAACTAAAATATTATGCACCGAACCTAAATTGTATTAATTTTTATGGCATCAGCTTTGTAAAGTTTAAAAAAGAAAGATGTAATACAGACAGTGATTTCCGATCAGCTTGTAAGTTTAAATTTTAAGCAATAATTTCCATACTCAATGCGTGCTTTTGAAGGATTTGTTATTATTAATATTTTTGCTTAATTTTTTTTAATTATAAAGAAATCCCTGAAAATATATTTTAATGGAGAAAATAAGATAAATTTTTTTCACTGCAGAAAAATTTGGGCTTACGGTAAAACCCAACTTTGAGTTTGCGACTATGGGGAGAGTAGATATCGACAATGTCAACCTTCATCTATGAAAAGGTACCCCAACATAGAGTCGAGTTAACATGTCTTATGAATTGTAGTTGTAGTTTTGTAGTGGTAGATACGCTACAGTACTCCCCCACCAGAATTTTAGCTGTGATAGAATTTGATACATGGATACCACTAGTTGATGTATTTGTGACAGATCGGGAGAGCTGGATTAAGATCACCGGGCTTTGAACATTAGTCATGAGAGCTGTATTAAGATGATGGTCGTAGTCGCTCCTGTGTTGCCTTTAGCAGTCGATTGTATGCAGGCCGACGTTGCATTTAATCGAGACTGAGTAGCAACAGGAGGTGAATAATGTCGCAGTTACAAGTAGCATGTCAACTGTTCCGGTGGACCATCCATCGACATCACGTCCGGGTCACCAATGTGGGGAGAGTAGATATCGACAATGTTAACCTTCATCTATGAAAAGGTACCCCGACATAGAGTCGAGTTAACATGTCTTATATACTAGTGAATTGTAGTTGTAATTTTGTAGTGGTAGATACGCTACAGCGACTACTAATGTTCAATTCTATAGCCTTGTAATTTTGAACCCAATCCAGAACACAAGGGAACTCCTGGATCAATAACTAGGAGAAATTTATCTTCGAGAAAGGCTTTTTGATGGAACCAACCCACATTTTCGTTACATGGAGAGGAAAACCACTAGAACCAACCACGATTACCCTGACAGCAAGGAAACAAATCCACCGTGGTCGGTTCGAGCCGGTTGTGGAATTCGATCCTCCACCACTGCTCACCGAAAAAAGAAATTATACTAAGGTTTTTCATTCATAGGCCGGTGTGTGCAGTTCCCAGGCACGGTTCCCAGCAGATCACAGAAGTCAAGCATCACTGGCTACGGTCAGTGTGCGGGTGGGTGACCACTTGGATCAGTCTGCGTAGGGACCGAGGGTGTGCGGTATTGGTCCTCGTTAAACTGTGCTACCGTAAAGTGATCGACTTCGCGCGCAGGTCGTCGGGCTACCGAAGCGGGGGTGCCATCCCCTCTGCAGAGGATCAAAATTGTGATGGCATGTCTTCGGATCATCCTCCGGGATGTTTCCCAAACTGTCGCCAATGGCCCATTGTGCAGCTCTAGTGCGACGTAAATTAACAACAACAACAGCAGTTCCCAGGTTCAGGTATTTTTAACTGATAACGAGCTGGATGCTCTGGGTTGCCAATATATTCAAACTGTGGTGCATATTATAAAAGCTAGGGCGATAGAGGCCTCTCTAGACGAGCGGTAACGCCCACCAAATACTGTGCAAAGCATGAAGGTAGCGGATTCGAATCCCGCTGTTACCCTGGATGTATCTTCGCGCCATTCTTCTCTGTATTGTGCAATCTGTCCTTCTATTTGACAGTTTGTCCTTCTATTATACGCCTAATTTGAGCGCACAAGCCTGCAAATGTATGTAATTACAAGAAAACAATAGAAAGACATACAAGACTAAGAAGGAATGAGAGTTGACACGCAATAGCGATCAGAATGCTGAGCCCCCAAATAAATTTAATTTAAGACATTAAAATATTAAAGCAATTAAATTATAAAAGCTGAGGATGCATTTTTGAAAGTTGGTAAGCGAGCAGGGGGGGGCGGACCCTTAGATATTCAAAAAATAACAGCATAAAATAATGGCAAGGATAGGAAAAAACTCAACAAAAGACTGAGTTCTTGATAAGCAGGTTATTTCTAAATTTGAAAAGTAGCCCTATCTTTTTATGTATATGATTTAGAAAATAATATAAAATGGCCAACTAGAAATTGTTACCTCCCTCTTTTAAGATTTTATATTTTTTGCAAAGACTATTTTTTTTCTTCTTGTTAATTTTTTCTCTCACACCTGTAAATTATCGTAGGTCTTTAAATATATTTTTTTTACCTAGACACGAAAAAAAATGAAAGAAACTGAGATAAGTAGCTTCCTTAAAAGGTTTATAGGTGCCATACAAAATGGACTTTTGGTAGAGGCATCTTACTCGAAAAATAAAAGATAGGAAACTTATAAAAGTGGAAATTATCTTTGCTCTATGAAGGAAATATCTTCCGCCCACTCTCCTTCCTTCCGACCGAAATTGTAAGTTCTAAAGCAATGAAGCAAACACGTTTTATTTTTCGATTACCAAAATAGGAAATAACCATTCAATAAAACCTTTTACAACTAACATGCAATAAGCACTCAAACGAAAAAATATATATAATAACAATACAAAGAAAAACGCAATCTCAGAAAATCTGTTTTCTAATTTCGTTACTAAAGTAATTTGTATCTACCTTCCAGGATTTCTTTTTCGCTAATTGCTTGCGCAAATAATTTTTCTTACCACGTAGTTATGATTTGCTGAAATTGCTCTTTAATTATTTCCATAACTCTTAAATGAACTAATTACAGAATTCCCAACGAGTAAGATGAAAACCTCTCCCTACATTTGTATCAAGAGTATATTTCAGATAAAAAAAAATTCAAACAGTTTCGTTAATTATTAACTTATTAAAAAACAACAATAATGATAAAAAATAAACTAAATATGGCTATCAGGAAAAATATGACTTGGTGAAAAATCAGTAACACATTATTAATTTATTTTTCATGGATTCTTAGCACTCTTAAATCGCTTCCCATTGTTAAATCATAAGTTAATTTCTTGGACTATTTTCCAGTCCAAAACAACAAAATAATAAATTAAATTACGAACACATACAATATTTTATTCTACATATGTAAGCATAAGAAGAAAAAAATCAATCTCGTTTAATATTTTTTTATTTTACGTACCAAATTAGAATCGTCTAATTCTTGATATACACCGAAGAGCCATTACATTATAACCACCTTTAGCCCTCAAAACTGCTAGCACCTGCTGTGGCATTGATTCCACAAGGTGCTGATAGATAGTCTGAGGTATGTGGTACCAAGCGCTCACCAGCTGGTCCTGCAATTCCCTCACATTGCGAGGGGGTAGCGTGGCAGCACGAATTTGGTTTTCCAAGTAGGACCACAAATGCTCTATTGCAGGGATGGCGAACCAATGGCACGCGTGCCATTTATGGCACCCGACACAATATTTTGGGCACGCCACCGATCACATTTGTTATTACACTATGAATTGTTATTACACAAATGTCATTACATTATGAAACATATGAAACAATTAAATTAAAATTCACGAAAACACACAAAATAATAAACAATTATTAATAAAAAAATTAACAACTAATGCTAAAATTAACAACTAAAAACCATAAAAAACAAGCTAACAATAAATAACTAGCAAAAAAAATTAACAGTCCTTCTTAAACTAACATCTTATAACCTAATATAAGTTATTTGTCATCTAATCTGCAACAACAGAAGTCATACTGATGTTACTCTAAGTTGAATAACGCGTATAACTGAGACATTGCAAAAAAAACATTTTTCAATGTAAATAACGAGTTTTAAGATTATGGTATTTAGTATTATTAGTTTCCCAATAATCACGAAGTCAAAATTATTTGACGGCACGTCTATGATCTCATTAAACAATTTTTTAGAAAAAAATGGCACGTTGGTGTATAAAGATTCGCCACCCCTGCTCTATTGGATTAAGGTCAGGTGAATTTGGGGGCCAAGACATGACTTGAAAGTCACTGGAATGTTCCTCGAACCAATCCATGACGATTTGACCCTTAAGACATGGTGCATTATCCTGTTGGTAAACACCATCCCCCGCAGGAAAAACTTTTGCCATGAATGGGTGAACCTGGTCTGCAACTATGTTCAAGTAGCTTACTGACGTCAGGGATTATTCTGTGAGGATTATGGGTCCTAATGTGCCCCATGAAAACATTGTTCCTGGGCGAGAAACCATGAAAACCTGGGCGAGCCCATTGTTATAGATGGAGGGTGGTCATAAAGTAATGGCTCTTCGGTGTATATCTTAAAAATACTTATTAATTAAATTATGGAATCAGACACAAAAACGTACTTTCTCTTCGACGAGTTAGTTCTAGATCCTTAAATATGGAGGAGGAAGCTTTAATCAGGAAAAATATGGTCCTCATATAGTCTCTCAGGGAAACGAGTAAAAATTTTATATTTCTAATTATATCTAAAAATAAATGCGAGAACGGAAAACTTTAATCATATCTACTGGAGTAGTTTAGTTCGTAGTTGAAAATCAAACATTATTAAAGATTCATCTTAAAACTTAGGGGAAAAAAATTATCAGACAAAAAGAAATAAAACAATTTAAATTATTTTTAACATAATTTTCTGGAAAACATAATCAACGTGAGCATTCTACTTTTCACAACATAACACAGCTTAATTCTTTCCATACTCTTTCAAACCTAAACTCGATTTGTCTTATTTAAACCAGCATACATCTAACATCCAATCAGAAACACTTGATTATTCAGGGTAGTAAAAGTCGAAAAACTAATATGTAATTAACAATGTAATTATAAAACTAATATGTAATTATGTCGATCACTTACAACTAATATGTAATTTATTTTGAAATGTCAGAAATAAATATAAAAATAAAGAAATAAGCAGGTCAGAAAAGAAAGAAGAAGAAAAAAACATTTTTTTCAAAGCATCAAAACTTAAACTTTCCCATCTGTTGTTGTTGTAGTTCATTTATGTCGCACTAGAGCTGCACAATGAGCTATTGGCGACGGTCTGGGAAACATCCCATAGGATGATCCGAAGACATACCATCACAATCTTGATCTTCTGCAGAGGGGATGGCACCCTCGCTTCGGTAGCCCGACGACCTGCATGCGAAAGTCGAGCACTTTATGGTAGAACAGTTAACGAGGACCAATACCGCACACCTTCGGTCCTTACGAGACTGAACTTTCCCATCTGAATCACTTTCGTCTTACGAACTCGTAATTTCTGACTAACCGTTCTTCTTACTCGAACCTCGGTTCTTTAAACTTGTAGTCTGTCAAGCGCTAATTTACTAAATTTGTTTACAGGATTTTCCTGTAAACAAATTTAATAAATTAACCGTTAAAAATTACACCACAACTCATAAATTTCAACATACTTCCGGGTTTGTTTGTTTTTTCCTTTTATTATTATTATTATGAAATGCACGGTACTTCAATGTGATATTCAAGTCGCTGTTGCAAAGCTGCTTTCTTTCACTGCTGTACTTAAAATTAATTGCAAAAATGAGTAAAAATATCTGCATTTCTTCGTTAGGCGGCGCAAGTAAATTTAACTATTTTTTTATAATTATTATTTATTTATTGAACATTATTTAAACAGTAATGGTCATCATACATATAAATAAAAAATAAAGTAAATAAAAAAATAGTCGAATTTACTTGCGTCTGGCTTACGAAAATGTACCAAGCCATCTATTTGATGCATCTGAAATTTATTGGATTTTAAATTGTAGACAAACTAACCCCAGAGATAAAAAACCAATTTGGCAAACTAGCCAATGATTTTTACCGAATGTGTGTTAGTGGTGATTGCTTTCAAACGATTTTTTTTACTTGGATTAAGAAAAAATTTGAAACAGAATTGGGTGAACTATATTAAATTTTAAAATGAAATATGTTCTTTGCCTGAATAAAAGATTATATTTATACAAACTTTGTTACTTTGCGCATTTCTGGAGGAAAACAAAAGGCGTATTGAAATTAAAGAACAATATTGAACTTCGTGCAAAAAAATAAATAAAATAAAATACTTTCCTTTTATTTAATGTATGATAAGGTGCATTATCTAAATGTACCTAGTAAGACTTGGAATAGATATTGGAATAGACTTTAAATAGAATATTGGACAACACTTTCTTAGAAAAAACAGTTTTTAATACTCAAATAACACTTTTTAAACTTTTTTTAAAGAAATATAGGAATGTTTTTTGAATTGTGACAGTTCAGCAGCTATTTAAAAGTTTTGCATTTTATTTATTATTTTAAAAAAACATAGTTTATTCAATACAAAAGTATTTAAACCTTACATTTTCCTAAGACTAATAAAATCAAGCGAAATATAATCAGTGAAAACTATTTTTTGAAAGTAATTATATTCTGGAAAACAAGTTTTATATTTGTGCTCCAAAAGCTTTTAATTCGTTCTTGAGATATGGTGGGAAAATGCCTCGAATATATTATTAGGGTTACATTTTTTACATCGCAATTATCTCTATATATTGCAACTTGCAACTATTTCCATACAATACATAGTAAAAAGTATATGTCTATTCAAAGAAAATAAATTTTTATATCAGATATTGGTTTCTTCTAATAATCAATCTACACTCATTAATTTGTATGGTTAATCGACTGTACGGTATTTAAGAAAGGGATTAGAGACACAAAATGGGTGTACATTCTTTTTAATTGACTTCCTTGAATGTTTTGAAAGAAAAAAAAATCATGAAAATTTAAAATTTTGTGTTTTTGGGAAGCTTATAGTTATTAAAATATATGTGAAATTTTACGTAGAATTTTACAAGATAAAAGTTTGAGAAGAAACAACTCCAAACGATAAGAGATTGCGACAAATTTACCATTTACTGATCTTCAAGATACACGTTTTCATAAAACAATGCTTCTAAATCTTGTTGGAGTCTTAAATTCGTTAACCTTGATCGATCGAATCTAGACCATTTATGAATCTTACATCACATTAAAAAAACAAGTAGGTTGCTGGTTTCCAAGTTAAATGGTTGCTATATATGATTTACAATATGCTGTGAGAAATACTGTTGGTAACATTCAGGCAAGAATTCCTAAATTTACAAAGCGTAACATGCAAGTTTTGAATTTTGTTGTGTAGAAAGCATAAACAACTCAACAATAAAAAACATCATAAAATGATTTTGAATCTACTATAATTTAAAGCTTACAAATTTGAGATTTTCTTTACCTTTAGTATGTTAACAGAATGAAAATAGGCTGTTTATAATTACTTTAAAAACTTTGTTTTCAATAATAAGGAAAATTTAAGTAATAGTAACAATTCAACAAATTTTTCTAAAATTGTTCCATCCATTAAGCAATTACAAAAAAATTTTGTAATTACCCCCATAGAAAAAGCTAACAATAATTATGCAATCTTTTGTAAAAAGTGCTATGTCGAACAATGTTGTTAAATACAGAGTTAAAAAACAGTAAAAATTTCAAGCTCAGTAATTCAAATATTAATATTATCATTAAAAAAAAATTAGCTTTATAAAAGAGGCTAAAAATTATAATTAGCAATAAACAATTTCCTAACTTAATTATCAATTCAAAATTTCATAAAATTGAGAGCAATCACATGTAGGTCTAATACTTACATAACTAAACCTGGCACCATTTTGTCTAACTACTTAAATAAAATTATTAACAATATTATTCTTGGATTATCTCTAATAATTAACTGATTTTTAAATGTATTAAACAAAGTAAAATTAATTCTATTGTGACTTTTGATTTCTAGGATCTTTTAAGGAAATCATATGGAATGGAAAACATATTTTTATTCAAATCGATGGAATACTACAAGAATCTAATTCTCATCTCTCTTAGCTAACTTATTTTTACACTTTTCTGAAAAAAAATTATACTCTTAATATTAAATTTGCCTTTAGATTTATTGATGATCTAATTATCTTTAATTTTCAATATTATAGAATTTTATTAAATAATACTTATCCTAAAGAATTAATCTTGCTTCGTAATCATGACGATAATATTAATTTTAATTTTTTGGATTTGGGTATTAAAATAGAAAATATCTGCTTTATTGTTTAAACGATAAAAGAATTGATTTTAATATAAATAAATTAATTACTTGAAATTCTAATGTCTCTAAAATCATCTAATTAAATACTATTTTTAATCAAATGAATGGAATAAAAAGAATATATAGTAATGTTCATTCATCCAAAAAAACAAATAGACAAACTCTTTCAAAATTTGATTAAAAAAACAATGGATACCCAACTAAAGTAATTAAATTCAACATAAAATTATTAAGTTAATTGTATGTTATTATTAATACATTTGCTAAAAACTTCTTTGTTAACTTTTATTTCTACCAAGTGTGAGTCCAATTCGGGCAAATCCATGGCTAAAAATCTGAGCAAATTGGGCACACAAGTTTCTCTCTCTTTCTTTTTAATATTTTTTTTATAAATGTTCATTTTCTAATATCATTAAAGTTGTATTAAATATCAACCTTATTAATTATAAACTTCTTTAAATTATCCAGTATGATATTATTACCTTGCGCACACATTTCGGGCCAATCCTTGGTAACTAACAAATCAAACATGCTTCAGTACTGCAGTAAGAAAGCACCATAAAATAAAATCACTCTATTTACGCTTTTAACTCTATTTGCGCTTCCGTTTTCATATTTTGTATAATCTGGCAATCTTATTACGAAAATATCTTAAATCGTTCTTGAAAAATTCCGATACATGTAAGTTCATTTGAATATGCTACTCGCTTAATAGATTTCGTTTTTTTTTCTGTATTTTCTTAACATTTCATTTTCTGTTTCTTACGTAAGATATTTTTTACTTAATGCGATCCATTTCGTTTAAATTTTTTTTAGAGCTTCTCACACTATTGTATTGATATATTTTGCTTTGGCTATATTGATACAATATTAGAAAGCACTCCTTTTTGTGGATATAATCGTGTGAGGTGATGAAGAGATTATATATTTTCATTTTATGTTTTCTGCTTCTTAATATATACTTGTTTTAATCTTTTTATATATATTTTTTTTAAATATTTTATTTTAATAATTTTTATTCTTCTCTTTTCATTAATCTATATTTTTACTAATAAATATATATATATATATTAAATTTCTAACATAAGTAGCTAAATTTAAATGAGGTTTCCACTCAATTTCAGAAAAACAATTCCCTGACTTTTCCAGATATACTAAGTAAATTTCAATGAAAATCGAGACCATATTTTCATTAGAAAACTTTGGTTCCTTTATATGTAATGCTAAATATAAGATTTTCAGCATAAAAAAAATTTCATTAAATGAGGATGGATGCCTTTCAGTTTGACTAAAATGTGAAATTTTTATAACAAATATTTGTAATCGATGTTAGAATTCTTTAACTTGAATCTCAATAACTGATTACTGCTACTGACAATTTCAAGACTGGTTATTTTCCAGGTATGATATAAATATATTCCAGGTTTTTGTAAAAAAAAAATTTGAATTTCCCTGACTATGCACTGATTTTTGGAGTTAAAATAAAATTCACTGACAATGCCAGATTTTCCGACCCTTGGGAACCCTGTTTAAATGAGAATTGCACAGATTTTTATTTAAATTAACATCAATAAAATATTAAAACCAGAAATGAAAATGCGATGTTAATCTTATCAGTCACAAATAATTACTAATAGATAGTAACAGCATAAATTTTAATAATAGAATTCATATCAAATATATAAAATTTATGAACAAAAAGCAATTTGTCATAAGCAATCATCTTTAAAATTATCACAGTTAGCTGATTGTACATCAAATTCCTTAGGAAGTTTACAATGTGCTTCCTGATCAGATTTCTCCATCTTCGTTTTGAAACTAAATCTATGTCCTGAAATTAGAAAAAGAAATAAAGTTCTAAAATTCTTTTATTTTTCATGGAAAGAGAAGGAGGTGTTAACATTAACTCAAAAACTTAATAGCAAGAAATAACTTTCTGCTGAGAATTTTTTTATAATGATACTTTACTTAAAGAAGATACAGATCTATAACATGCAGGCTGATTGAAGATACAGATCGATAAAAGATACAGATTAAAAACAAGATCAGATTCATAAAATTGACATCATAAACATTTAGAGAACAATATCACACATTTAAAGTTAGGAATATCCAATAAAAATTCCAAAAAATATAATTCCGTAGACCTGAATCAGAGAACGATCGATCTCCAATTCAGTACCCCCAGAAGTATTGATTTGTTATATATTTGTTTATTTGGTATAAAACAACATTATTTAAAGTGATCAGAATAGATAAAAAAAACTTTTAAAAAGTTTATTTAAATTTTATCACTACAAATAAATTAACAACAATAAAATGTATAAGAGAAATCCATTTCATTGTTACAAACATTTTATTATTTTTTTTAGAAAACTAATCTGATTATAACTTGCAATGTATGATCTGATTTTTCAATTTATTCATCTAATACAGCCTTTAAAAAATAATTTATTGCTGATAGTTGTTTATTAAAAGTATTCATATCATTTTAAATGAACTGTTTAGCAAAAATAGCTTTACAAATAAGTAAATAAATATTAAGCATTCTGTATTACAACAAACCTGAACAATCCAAGTTTTCTTTGAAGGATTTATCTCTGCAGCAAGACTTACAAAGTTGGTATGTGCATTTTGTTCCCTAATATAAAACAACATATAATAAGATTTACTAAATATGGAAATAATAAAAAAATCTTAGATTACATCAATAAATCATTGGTGATAAATGTTTATAATGATTATTAATATCAATATTGGAAACAAACACAAACAGTAAAATGTATAAAAATGTTACCTGAAAAATATTTTACTAATGAAAAATCACTATAAATGTTAAATTGTGAATAATAGTTTCTTTGTAATCTGAAACAAACTGTTTAACATGTCTAATTACTAAAATATTTCAAGATATCTAAACATGTGCACAACAAAAATTTCTCTAATATATAGTAAATTTTAAAAGAAAAAAAAAATTTTTTTAAAAAGCTGTTGTTAAATTAGGAAGAAAAAAATGTCAAATTTAACAAACAAAATTGTTCAACATGACTAAATACTAAAATATAGTGAGGTGAACTTAATAACAAAGAATTCTCTAATAGATAGTAAAATTATAAAACCTTTAGTAAACTTGCAAATATTGCAGTAAAATTAGAAAAGAAACAATGACAATTTTTAAAGGAAACGTCAGAGAAAAAGAAAAAACATCAAGAAATTTTTAAACTAAAGTAACAAAATATTATATGTATCAATAAATTACTAGAAAATATGTTAAAAGAAAAACTTGAACCACTGCAAAAAAGCATTTGTTACGGAAACAAGCATACACAAATAAGTAACTCTGAAATCTCTCTTCATTTTGAAAGTATGATAATCTGATTTAAATACTTAATTTTTAAAATACTAATAAAAGATGGCTATCAACACTAAATCCTTTTCTTTTTTTTATTTTATGCACTTAAATACAAATATATATATACTTTAAGATTTATATCCCAGTGGCAACTTATGAATACTTTAAAGATACAGAAGTTATAATATATTTAATTTTTTTCATTATAAGAGTTGTTAAATAAAACGTTTCCTATTAGCAAACAGTCAATAATGATATGAGTTATATTTAACATCATTTTCACTCTTTAAATTTGTAATGAAATAGACAAATGTGCTTTTATGTGTGAATAGTTTGCTTTTTGAGAACCAGATAAAGATGATATTGGCTGGCATATTATAATAGTAAAGAATAATTTAAGAAAAAAAGACAATAAAGCGTTTTAAATGAAAAATGTTGGGTCTTAAATATTTGTAAATGCTTCAAAGCATACCATTTCGTATAACATATATTAATTAAATAGATCAAGTAAAAATAGTCATGTGCAATCTGAATAAAATAAAAGAATTTTTCTAATTTCATTCTCCTTTTTTTAAGCAATATTCTAGTAAAAGATAATATGAATCAAGTATATTACTTTCTAAAAAGTATAAGTTCAGAAAATTATTTAAAGAAGTATTTAAAGAAGATTAAAATTTTAGAAATACTTATTTTTGATCATTTTTAATCAGAAATAAATGAACCCATACTTTACAGTTATGATTAAAGCTTCAATATATTAATAGTTTATTGTGATGGTTAAGAATAACTTAGGTTTCAAAGTATTTATGGTTACAATAATAAAACTGTTAAATTTTATACTAATTTGAATAAATAAGTACATGAAAATAAAAACAATCAAACACTTGGATTTAAATATTTATGCAATGCAGAACATTCAATAAATGCTTACATTTTTCAAAAAAAATATAATAAAACTGTTATATATCTATTATACTTAAACTTATATGTAATGTACAGGAGTTGATACCACGTTTACAACAATATATTATAGCTGATGAAATTTTCAAACTTATGTGTAGCTCAAAAAACATTAAGTGTAACACAAGTAAGTAGAATATAAGTAAGACTATCAAAAATTAAATAATTTAACCTATATAAGACAATTGAAAGTTTATAAAAACCTAAAGTTATTAAAAGCCACTGTGACAGTGTTATTTAACAAAACAATTATAACACAGATGTGATGCCACAATTGGCATTACATATTTATTTCCTACCTTTTAAAATATCTTTAATTACTTAAGCTTATTTTATTAATAGAATTATATTTCAAATAAATCAAGGACTTAATCTTTTAAAGTGAACATAAAGTATTTATTCTTTTTTTATCGATCAATGTACTTCACTGCCGCGCCTAATCGAAAACAAAAATCCATTTATAACTTTTTATTCTAAAATTTCAAACAGCAAAAATGTTTCAGTTGCATGGTTGTAATAATTCCCATAAATTTGTTGGCGACTCGTGATTGCCAAGGTATTTTTGAACCCAAGGTTGATAGAACTAGGTTGGCTATGTTATATTTTGATAAATCGCCAATTTTGGATCTCCTACTCATGCTTCTCCTGTGTCCATCGGGAACAATTGCATTCACTTTTAATTTCAAATTTGTAGAGACTGGGAGAGCCCTTTTCGGGCCTCCCCAGTCTCAGTTTTCAACGGTCAAAAATGATCTTCTTGCTGCATCATCTTTCGATGTCAGAGAGTATCTGATTTGATCCCTTTAGGGGATTTCCTTTTTTGTATGTTGAATATTTCCATAATGCATTATACCAATTCTGCTTAATAAGTCAAATTTTTACTTAAATAATTTATATTAATTTCCTGGAGATAATCATTTTATTACATCCATAAATTAAGATGTATCAATAAGGCCAAGATAACCCTTGATGAATTTCTCTATTCGACCACTAATGGCGATCACCACCACAACAGCTTTTACCAAAAAAAAATTGTATGATTGAGCTGATGTTAGAGCCACGAATAAAAATGTTTATAACAAAAAAAAATTATGTATAAAATATATTAACAAATATAAAGAAATTGGAAGTAGATTTTAAAAATATTTACTTTTGGATTGGGACAAAGAGAACAAACATCAAAAGCTTTTTTGATAGAAAATTGTTTTCGAGGATTTTTTAACAATTTCTTGAGCTTTTTCTTAGATAATGAGTTATCACAGTTTTGTCGTTTAATGCCACATGGTGCGATCTCATTTTCAGGTGCAGATTTTTCCTTTTTTACCTTCTGAGCAGAGGCAACAGGACTATAACAAACATAACAATAATAACTGATAAAATACAACTTCAATGACTTAATTTTAGAACTTTTTACTACTAATTTATTTATTTTGGTAATGAAAATAAAAGTAAAAATATTAAAAGCAATCACAAAAGCTTTATAAAAAAATAATAACATTATACATCATGCTTTTTAATCAAATTTTAAATGCTGGGGAACCAAACAAGTCAGAATACAAAGAGATAAAAATTAATTTTAAATTATTAAGCAAGTTCATACAATATTTACAAATAAACAAAACAAAAATTAGAACATATTTTATAAGATAAAGTTGTTGTGGTTAAACATATTTTTAAACATATTTCATGTACATCAAATACATTCATTACACTGGCTAATTTGACATGACATTAATTCCAGATTTCCTCTTTATAGCGATGTTAAAATTTGATCATTAGTTCAAAACTTTAAATATAGTTTTGGCTCATTTTTAGTCTTTTTCAGGGAAAATCAGACAATTTTACTGGTCTTAAACGTATTAAAAAGTTTGCTCCTCAATTAGTTTAAAAATAAAACATTTTGTAAAGAGCTAAGATAATTCAAGCAAACAGCAAATAACGAATAGCAAATAAATATTAAACATATGGATCAATATAGTGATGTGTCATATTTTTTTCCTTAAGCGCCATCTTCACAAACTACTCCTTAATATTGTTTATACATTATACTTTACAGAATTTCCATTTAATAACAGCACAATACACAGAAGCATCTTATTAACAACATAGTTTGTGGTAATATTTACATAAACATTATCCTAAACAATGTGGCAAATATGAGGCTTTTTATTACAGTTGAGCCCCCATCGTATATTATTCCTTTTTTACATCACGGGAAGGGTGGTTAAAGGAAGTTTGGTAGCTTTTGTAAAATTTGTTAGAAGAATTTTACAGCAAGTTTCAACCTTGGAATGATCCCATCATTTAAAGAATGGTACACTAAACAACTGGTTAGGCAATGTTTTCCTTTTTGGGATTCTGGCGAGCTGAGACACGCTTCTCGACAAAAATAAATGCTTTGTAAGCTCTGAATTTGATATCTAAAACCTTGGATAGTGTCGACTAAAATGCATTATAAATGGATTTAATAAATCTTTTAGGAATTAATTGCTTTTTAGTATCCAAAAAGAACTTCCGGCCTTTGGAACAAAATTTCATGTCTGAAGATCTTCAGAAATCGATGGCATGTATACTGATTGCCACACATATCCCATTATTTTTCAATTGCTCTATTATCTGCTCCTGGTGATCGTGAGCACAAAAACTATTATATCTCATTTAAAAGCACAAAAACTCTAAAATATTTGCAAATGTAAAACATAAAGCAAATATGTAAACAATAGTAAGTATTGAGAGCAATATTATTCAAATTGTATCTAATAGCAAAATCATGTAAAGAGTACGCATTTTTCTAGCAGTTCATCTTGTGTCAATCTGTGAAAAATAAACTTGAAGTTTTTTAAGCTGTTTTAACATTATCCCACACTGTGGCGAGGTTGCTGCTCTGTGCATGCAGCGCCCAGCCTACATCAACCAGGGTTTTCCCTGGAGTTGCTTTTGCCTCTCTCGCCCATTATTCCGACATGCTGCCATTGATCGTCACCAAGCCTACCCTTGTGAATCCTCTTTTTTCTGGGGCGGGACGGGGTTAAGCTTTGATTATCCAACTCCGTGTGTTTTTTAACCCTAGCCCGACAGAAAATGTTAAATCAGATTTCCACTGTACATTGAGACGTGATAGCTTATTGATTAGAAGAACTATACTGCCATTGCAAAGAACTGGAGTTCAATCTTCAGTAGCAATCTGAAGCCAAGTTATCATCAGATTGATGGGGATCAGCCTGTCTGGAACGTAAAGGTGGCTCCTGTTTAATACAGACCACATTGTGATAATCATGCTAATTTCATAAAATTGTGGAGACTTAACCTCCATTATGCTCCTGCCCACAATGTGCTGCTGCAGGAATACTTTATTTTTATCATTATATTGTTTTAAGCTTTTCAAATATAAGATGTATTCATAAATGTTTACTTTGTTGTTATAGAAACTAGTACATCATAAAAATATAATAACTTCCAGTTAAATTTATTATATTATTATTTAAACCACTTAACCAATCCAGAGTTCAAGTTTATTGTAATTCTTAACTTCTTAAGATCAAAATAAGCCAACAAAAAAAAATTTATGAAAGTAATTCCATAATTTGGCAATTTTAAAACTTTTTTTCCAAAAATAAGAATAATGATTTAACTTTTACTAGTCAGTAAGAACTTTTAGGCATAAATAAGTAACTCTGAAAGTATTTGCTGAAAATTAAATTAAAATATCTTGTGTAAAATAAAATTAAGTATATTTTATAAATAAAATTTGTTTAGCGTAAAATGGTAGAAGTATACTTTTCAAAGCACATACTCTGGCCTCACGTATGGCTGGCAAATCCAAGGTGGATCTGGTAAACCATAATCTTTCAAACAATTTGTGTGATTTTCACTGTTCTTCAAAAAATTCTAAAATTATAAAGTTTGAAAAAATATTACAGTCAGAACTAAAATTCTATACAATAATGAACTTACATCATGTAACTCACAACACAAACTTTCAACAAATACTTAGTAATTCAATTTTTTTCAAAGGTTTTCTTTTTAATATTTATAATTCTATACAATACTAAGATTTAAATTTATTATACTTAATAACCAAACACAAAAAATTATGTTAATTTTTGTCCTTCAATAAAATTGCCTTTTTATTAATCAATTTTATTTAGATAATAGAGAATAAAAAAATATACTAAATTTTTTTTTAACACTATGGTTGCAACTAATGGTTCTTATTAGTTAGTAATAATTCTATTATTAAACTTATTAGTTAGCTTCCATCATAATTTGTTTGACAGAAACATAGAAAATACAAAAATAACCATGTTTTTTATTTGAAATTTAAAAATCCACATATTAGTGATATACACTTATTTAAATTTAGCTACCCAGAATAAATTAATATAATCAATTTTATCCAAGGATTTTCATATGAATGGAAGTTAGAATGGAAATATATTTTAATTTTTTTTAACTAATTACATAATAGGCATCCAAATTTTAAAAAAAAACATTAATTTTATTTAAATTAAATAATACTCAATAGATTTTTTAAAAAATTTCCAACAAGTTGGCATGCTTGAACTTGGCAGAAGAAATTTCCAAAAAAAATTAAAGATTATATGTTATCCATGTTATTCTAATCTATCTATGTTACATTCCTGCCAGTGGAGAGAAAAAAATTAAAACTCAGACATTTCAGATATCATTTTCATCTTTTTAATAAAAAATTTCATATTTTTAACTAATAAAAAAAAAACTTTCACTTTAAAAATGCTTCAAAATAATGAAGAGAAACGAATAATTCTAAAATTGATCCTTATAATTTGATGAAAATTAAAACCTTTATAAAACATGTTTACATAAAATAAATCATAGCCTAAAGTATTTGTTCATTCTATTTCAACTAAAAACCTATGATTGGAAATAAAATAAGAATACAAGCAATAGAAAATACAAGCAAACTACTATTACTAATAAATTAAATAAAAAAATATATAATGCTACCTCATATTTGTCTTTCAATTCAATGACAGCTATTCTAAACTCTTCAATACAATTAGCAACAGCTACTTTTTGCCTAATATTTTTATTTTCATCCAATAACAAGCTATTGAGAGTGGAAAAAAATTCTTTAATATCAATTGCTATAACAGATGGATAGTTTTTATAGAAATATAAAATGTGAGAATCTCTAAAAAATCTAGTTAAAAGCTGAGTATAAACCGAAAGAGGCCAATTAAAAAAGAGAGAGAGAGATAAACCAAAGTAATATTTTTGGTAAAAGCATGAAGAGAAGAAATATAACCAAATGAGTTTGCAGAGATGCCACCTTTCCAAACTAGCTATCAGTAATCAAAAATACAATAATACAGTTAGCAATTAAGTAATTCAAAAGAAATCAATTTTAAGATGCATATACGTACTACTGTTGAGGTATATAATACATATTAAGAAAATAATGCAGGATTTTTTCTAGTAAATAAAAAGTAACACTTAGATCAAGGACTAAATTAAAAATCATACAATACTGAAATTTTGAAATTCATTCATAAAATGGTAAAATTAAATAGATTACTTGGTATCAATGATCTAATTTTTAGTTAAATTAGAACTATCCCCTATTGCCTTTTT
This sequence comes from Parasteatoda tepidariorum, assembly GCF_043381705.1. NCBI lineage: Eukaryota > Metazoa > Arthropoda > Arachnida > Araneae > Theridiidae > Parasteatoda > Parasteatoda tepidariorum. The sequence continues at coordinate 23,657,017 of NC_092206.1, forward strand.
ATCATCCTGTATTTGAACCAATAAAAAATATGGCACGTAGTATTTCATAAATGAGTTTATGTTCATTCACTTATCTTTAAGGAGAGAAGATTAATAAATAGTTTTTGAAATAGCTTTTTGACAAAATAGCGTTTTGAAAAAGGCAAATTAGATTTCTTTGGGAAGTTTTTATTTATTGTTTCCATAAAATTATTTAAGTTTTGTTTATAGTTTTAGAAATTGTTTAAGTGCACAAAAAAATTTTCCTAGATGCATTGCAGGCTGTTAAGGAAAAACTCGTGGCAGTAAAAGGGGGAAATCAAACTTGTTTTAAAGAGATTATAACGGAAATTTTAAAAAAATAATTTTTTCAATAAACCTTTTAGTATAGTTATCAGATAACAATAATTGTTTATGCATTAAGAGCTGCTTCTTTAAACAACAAGGTATGAGAAATTTAATTAGATGTGCTCTATCAGTAAGAAATTATGTCATAAGAAGCGTCTTTATCTGTAGGATTATTACATAAAAATAAAGATTATTGTTCCTTTCGAATAAAGCAAAAAAAATTACAAATCTGAATAATTTATTTATTATTAAGCTTTTTCTTCTTTTCAAAAACATGTCGTGACAGCTCTCAAAATATTTTGCACCTTAAAAAAATTGTTTTTGCAAATTTTTTTTTTCAAATTTTAGCAATAAAATTTGTATTTAAAGCATTAAAAACATAATTAGTTAAAATACAGAATACAAATTAACTAAAACTATTAATTACAGATTTAATTAAAATATCAAATAATAAAATTTTTACTTCACAAACAAACAAATACATTTTATCTCAAAAATATGAGTTATGACCCACATATTGCAAAAGATTTGCATCACTGTACCAATATTCATTGTACCAAAATTTGAATCACTTTCTGTACAGGATGCACATTTTCAGAAACTTTACATTTAATGGAAACACCACAAGGTTAAAGACCTTGTTATGCAGTGAGGTTAATTGAGTCCTTATATTCATAACAACTACTATACAATATAACAGTGATATCGGATATAAAAATTTTGAAAGCAAAACATTTCTACTAACCAATGATGACATAATTTAAACAAATGTCCACGTACATATGAAGTTGGACAAGGATAAAGTTTGACGAGCTCTAAGTATTCCAAAGCCATTTCCCACACTGTTGGAGCCAAACCTCTAAATAAAGCTGGATTGTGTAAGCTGCCCTCTATAAAAAAAATTAAGCAAATGGAATAAATAAAAATTTAAGAGCTGAAAAATAAACAATTAACCTTAAAATATTTGTGAAAATCTGAATCACTTTCATCATACAATTGAATCAATCACACAATTGAATTACTCATTTGAATCACATTCATAAATATATACTATGTTATTCAGATTCTGTCACATCAATTATGAAGAAATATTTTTAAAGTTATGCAGATAATGCAGTGAAATTATGAAATAACTAAATCAAAAAAAAAAATCACTAAATTTTAAATTTAAGAAATAATGTATCTTTTCCAAGTTACAAGCAAAAGAGAAAATCAGAAAAAAAACTACATTATTTGAAAAATACTATAGGTAGGCTTGAAATTCTGGAAACTATATCCTTGATTTGTAAATAATTAACTATAACAAAGTAACATTTTCTCCTAATTTATAATATACTACAGTAGTTTGTAACACAGAAGTACTCATATAGATTTTTGTATCGGTTTTAAAAACGTCTCTAAATCATAATCTAATTATACCAGAACACGAACATTATAATCTTTGAGGAACATTCAAATCATAATGACAAATTATTATTTCCTGAATCAATAATTGATTGTGCTATAAGTAACACAATAAAATTAATTTGAGATAAACATGCATAGAAACAAAATTTAATATAAAAAATTAAAAAATATATGGACTACTCTGAATAATTTTCATTTTTGTAAAAAAATTGTGTTATTCCAATTATAATCAAAATTATTTCTATGAATTTTGAATAAGTTTTAATTACACAATGCATTATTCAAAGCAATTTTAAAAAAAACTTTCATTTTAATATATCATTAGAAAATAACAGTTAAAATAACTTTTTTTTTAATTTTATAAACTAAAAATTCAAATCACATAACATGATTTAACACAACTTACAAAGCTGGTTCTTAATATATATTTTTAAAATAGCATTTAAAAAAAAAATTTCAATTTTTTTAAACTGAAAAAGTGTTTAAACACATTATGATTCAACAAATCTTAAAACAATGCTATTTTTCATATATATTTTGAAAATTACATTTAAAAAAACTTTTTTTTTTCAAATTTTATAAATTGTTTCATAACACGTTACAACAATGCTGATTCTCCAACATACTTTAAAAATTTAAATAAAAAAACTTTAGAGTAAATAACTATTTTAATTTAACTAAGAATTCATATAGTTATATAGTTACAAAATAAAATAAGACTTCAGCACTGTCAGACTCAGCACTTACCAGCAATCATAACTCCATCAACACCAGTTTCTATCAAGCACCTATGAACATCTGAAAGGTACTGTATGTTGCCATTAGCAAATATTGGTATTCTTAAATTTTGCCTAAAAAAAGTTTCAATTTTAAAAATTTTGTTAAATAAATAAATGAAGAAGGCAAAGTGTAGTTACTTAAAAAAAGAATATCAAGTAAATATATAATGCTTGAAACTAAATTCTGTATTCAGGCAGCAAAAAAATGAATATGATTAAGTTAGCAAACACACAAAAAGAAACTTTTAACCCTCTAATTACTGTACAAATTTTGATTTAAGAAAATTTCTCATACAGTGTCTCTGTCAATCAAATTGAAGCTATGCTTAACGAAAATTTTCATCATCATCATCATAGTTGGCCAAACAGCCCAATGTGAGCCAATGCCTTCCTTTGAAGATTTCTCCATGACGACTTCCAGTGGGTCTAAAAAGTAGTATCTTTTCTATTGTATTGTCATCACTCATTCGAATCACGTGGGCGATCCAATTCATTCTATTTATTTTTATGTATTTAATGATATCAGATTGTTTATAAATCTTGTACAGTTCAAAGTTAAACCTCCTTCTCCAGTTATTGTTTACATTTACACCACCAAGTATACTCCGCAAAATCTTTCTCTCAAATATTGCGATACAATTTTCCTCCAGTTTTGTTATTGTCCAAGCTTCAGAAGCATGTGTCAAGACTGGCCAGACAAGAGTTTTGCAGATTAAGAACTTTGTTTTCCTAGAAAGAAACCTAGATTTAATAAATCTTCTCAGCCCAGAGACAGCCCTATTCACCAGATAGTCAGTTTTTTATTTCAGGAGTCAAAGATAATAATTGATCCTAAGTAATTAAAACTTCTCACTGTTTCAAATCTATAAGAATTTATTTCAAGATAGGGGTCTGGGACTCTGTTTCTTGAAAATAACATATATTTTGCTTTCTCTACATTTATGACTAAGCCCATTTGCTTTGCAGCCACCTCAAGGGCAAGAAATGCCTCTTTCAGGGTAGGAAGGGAACGAGCAATTATATCGACATCACCAGCATATGCAAGTAGTTGCACTGATCTACTAAAAATGTGACCACTGGTATTGATGTTTGAATCACGAATAACTCTCTCAAGTGCAATATTAAAAAGAAGACAGGAGAGAGAACCTCCTTGTCGAACACCTGTGAATGTGTCAAGATTTTCTAAGTGCAATATTAAAAAGAAGACAGGAGAGAGAATCTCCTTGACAAACACCTGTGAATGTGTCAAGATTTTCTGACAGAGACCCCAGAAACTTAATCTTACACTTTGTATCTTTCAATGTAAGTCTCGTCAATTTAATGAGTTATGAAGGTATTTTAAAAGTACTCATTGTTTCAAAAAGATAATTTCTATTGATACTATCAAAAGCAGCCTTGAAATCAATAAAAAAATTATGTGTTTCAATGTTAAATTCCATTGATTTCTCAAAAATCTGACGTAGACAAAATATCTGATCTTTAGTTGATTTTCCAGCACGAAATCCACATTGATATTTTCCTATTTGTGAGTCAATAAATGGCAACAACCTGAGATATAAAATTCTAAATAGAATTTTATACAAAGAAGACTAATGCCACAATAGTTGGCACAGGTCATAGGATCTCCTTTCTTGTGAATTGGGCACAAAATGCTAATATTCCAATCCGTTGGCATACTCTCAGAGTGCCAGATGTCAGTAATAAGTTCAAATAAATTTCTCAATAAGGTAGGTTCACAATGTTTTAGTAGTTCTGCTGAAATAAGATCATGTCCCGAAGCCTTCTTTATCTTCAAATTTTTAATTGCAGCCCTGATCTCCTCAATAGTTGGAGCCTCAACTTCGATGTCATTTATGAATTCAGGCACAATTATTTCAACATCGTCACAATTTTTATTAAGAAGTTCTTTAAAATGTTCATGCCATCGTTTTAAAATGACTTGCTTATCAGTAATAATTTCACCAAATTTGTTTTTCCATAGATTAGAGGTTTGCTTAAAGTCCAATCGACTGCGGTTTATTTTTCCATAGAATGCTTTGCATTCATTAATGGATTTCAGATGTTCAACATCTCTAAACAATTCTTCATCAAAGACCCTTTTCTTTTGCCTAAAGAGTTTCTTCACCTCTTTTCTGTGTCTATGGTATTCCTCTGCACTATTTCTTGTGTGTGCTTGTATCATATGTTTACATGCAACATTCTTTTTATCATTAGCAATGGCACAATCAATATCATACCAATCCTTACCCTGTTTCTTAGTTACTTTACCAATCACGTTATCGGCAGCGTTACAGATACTATCTTTTATACATTTCCCTTTATTTTTCACAGTACCATCATAATTCTTTAAATTCAACTGTTCCTTTACTTTTTTGTAATATTCAAGTTTATATCCTTGTAATATATAATAAGTAAATATATAATCCTCGAAACTAAATCCTGTATTCAGGCAGCAAAAAAATTAATATGATTAAGTTAGCAAACCCACAAAAAGAAACTTTGGAAAAGAAGAGAAAAGAAAAGAAACCCTCTAATTACTGTAGAAGTTTTGATTAAAAAAAATTTCACATACAGTATCTCTGCCAATCAAATTGAAGCAATGCTGAACAAAAATTTTAAGCTCAGTTAATTTCAAAAATAAATTTTATTTTTAAATAATTGAAAAAAAATTAAAAAGTATACAAATGACTTAAATTTTTAAAGAACAAAAAAAAACTTTAAAGTACATAAAGAACGGGAAAAGTAAAAAAAGTAGAATTCTTTACAAATATTGTAATGAATTTTTTTCCCTAAAAATTATACCAAAAAAATAATAAAATAAATCTTGTGATCTGTATCATTTAGTATGAAAATTAAAAACAGGTTAAATATTCAATAAAATAAATAAAAAATAGATACATCTAATTTCTCTCTTATTAAGAATGTAATAAATGGCTTTAAATAAAAGACTTAATGTTGTAAAAGAATGTAAAAATACATTTGCTATAGCATTTCTAATAAATAAAAAAAATTATTACTTAACAGCTTTGATATGTTCCCAGCTAGCCAATCCTGTTAATGGACCTTTTTGTTCCCTCGTACGACCATGAACTGTAAGAAGCTGAAATAAATAATTATATCTGAATAAAGATTGAATAAATATTTTAAATGTAAAAAATGAACTCCTTAGCATCTTTAAACCAACATCTTATAATAACTCACTTAATGTTCAAAAAACATTGCGGCTGAATACAGTTTATTATAAAAATGAATAAAACATACTTTATTAAATTGATTGCACAAAAATATTAACTATTACGAATATACAAACATAAATCTGTTACACTAAAAATCATTATGAATATAATTGGTTTCAACAAACAGCTTAACTAATCTACAAATTAATAAATACATTCTAAAAACAAAACTAAGATAATTTAGTTTAAAGTTTATAAAAAGATCATAGTAATTTAAATAATTTTTGAAGTTTAAATGTTTAAAAAATCCTTAAGTTTAAACCCAATTGTATTTTGTGATTTTATATATTTTGGAACAATTTACATTCTAATTCAATTTTTTAATACATTTCACTCTATGAATTTAAATTTTGCAGGTAAATAAAAAAATTATGAAAAAATTATAAGTTTAAGATAGAAAACATTGCAGAGAAAAATAAGCAATCATCTTTAGATCCTTAAATAACATGAACTCTTCTCCAAAACAATTTGTATCATAATCTATACATTGAGATTTTGTAAAAGATATTGAAAAAATTTAAAGTAATTGTTTGATATACATTTTAAGAATTTAATTAATTTTTAAGCACAACACATTTCTAAAACTTTAAACACAGTAGAAGTATAAATTGACAAGATTTAATATTTAAAAGATTAAAAAGTATAAAATAGGGTAAAAAAAAAAAGGAAATTAAGAGAGTTACTAACCTGACACCCAGCTTTTTCCAACATTTGAGCATACTTTATAGTCCTTTCAACATCTTTAAAGACTCTAATCTTACAAGTTATTGGTATTTTTGCTTCTTTTGAAGCTCTGGAAACTGCAAAAGAAAATTTAGAAGAAGTTTTAAAATAATTTTATAAGTACTTTTTAAAACAATTCTGTATGCAAATAAGTCTTGCCACAATAATTTTAGTACTTTTTTCATTGTCAAGATAAAAAAATATTTATTCAACCCAGCTTCAGATCAATGGATAGACCTGCTTGTCTGGGGGGTAAAGAACAGTGAACAATAATGACCGCAATGCAACCATCATGATATTGATCATGAAATTAGTAGGCTTTGTCTGCACAAGCCTAGTTTTGTGATTTACCTAACTGTTAGTAAAGAATAAGTGCACATACCCATATTTGCAAGCAATTCCCATTCCTCTTGTAGAAAAGAACCATAATGACCACGGCGAGCTATAGCTTGTGGGCATCCTATATTTAAATCTACTGCTTCACAATGTCCCACACAAAGCTTGCAAGCTTCCACAAATGTATCAGCATCATTTGCGCAAAACTAAAAACAAATATAATTTTTAATACATTAGATCTAATATTTTCATGTATTTTAACTTAAAATTTCATATATTTTAGCAACATTTTAATTTAAAAAAATTGGAAATAAGTGAAAAATAATTTTATATTGTGTTTAATTTCTCTCCTTGAATAAAAAGCATAGTTGCATGATGGAGTGGCTTTTCAATTATTCTTTGAAAATTTACAAATTGAGTTCTAATTTCAACCCAAGAGTAAAAAAATATTAACGTGGACTACAAGCAAGAAATCAATAACTCAAGAACATTTTTAAAATTAAATATCTACATCTAGCCTATACACTCCTTATTATGATCCTTCATTGTAACAAGTGATGTGTTAAATCCTATTTCGTTTCAAATAAATGCATTGATATTTTATTGTAAGCTATAGTGTCTGAATTTACCATCCATTCCAATATAAACATCGAAAAAAAAAAATTTAATTCAGAAAAATTTGTCAATTATGTACTGAAAAAAAAGTATAAAAACTCCTATCAACAGTGGTGATTGTGGGCCAAACTCAAAAATCATGCAAATTTCTTGAGTAAAATCATTCAAAAAATTAATATCTTTGTAAATTTAAATCATTGAAATTTTCAAAACATGATATTCTAAATGAATTATACGCAGCATAATTTAAATAAATAATTATGTGTAAGTTTACTTTTATCTCTAATCACATTTATTATTCTATCAGAAAAAATATTTACAAATGAAAGAGATGCCAAGTATAAATTCTAGTTCTAATATTTTTAAATAAAATACACAAGAATTTTTATAAAAAAATGTGATCGATGATTTTTTGAAATTTCGGGACTTTGGATTTCCCGAAACTTTCGGATCACAGTTAGCAAAAAATATGGAAATCTGGATTTTTTTCGGAGCACAATCACCCCTGTATCAATTTCGATTAGAAATTAAACTAAAATATTACACCATTTAAATTGTATAATAAAGCACTGAGTAGAAGGTGCAGAAATGTCTTCAACTTTAAAAATAAATTAAATTAAGATATTAAACCAACTATATGCTATTGTAATATATTTTATAAAGAAATGGCAAAAATATTTATCACCTTTAAGAACAAATTAATGTAAAATCTCCATACAGTAATGTACGGTGAGTAAGGAGCAGAAACTATCAGCCAAAACAATAAAATAAACTAAGGTGTTACACCATTTATGAAAATCTGCATAGTCCACACACATTCATTAGTTTCGAAATAATGATACCTCAACTGACTTTTTCCAAAGGGAAACAATAAATAAATAAATTATATTTTCTTTCTTGAAACAATTTACTTAGCTATAGTAAATCAACTTTGTTTGCTTAAACATGTAAATATCCACTTAAAAAGCATGCAAAATATATAATTAAGATTAAAAAGAAATATAATTTTTTTTGTATGTTTTTCATATAAAATTTTTGGCAGAGAATATTAAACATGCTTTTAGAAAAAGCTAAAAAATTCTTTGTTTTTAATGGAGAATATCATTACATAAATTTGTAACACAAATATGAAGAAAATTTTCTTTTTAATTAAGACCATTATTTTTTATACATACAGTCTCATTTATATTTAATAGGATGAAAATATCTATTACTGTCAGCATAATTCAAAATTTCTGAAATGACGCAGAATCATTGATTTTAATTATTTTGATAAAAGAATGAATTAACAAAGGGTCTTCAAAAAATATATATATATATTTTTTGGGGAAAGAAAGTTTAAGATAAGGAAGAGAATATTTTTAGATTTCGCTGAAAAAAATTGCTGCATTTTAAAAAACGGTACTTTGGGATTATCCCATTGACCATTTTCGCCAAAAAGTAGCTTCTGCACCAAAACACCAAATTTTAACACATTTACTGAGTAATCCTTGAGTAAACAGGTTAGTTTTCCTTAGCGTGTTGAAATATACTGTTCATTTTACTCCACTGCAAAATAATTAGAATCTGCCTAGCGTCGAATGCACAAGAATAATTGTTTGTTTGTGCTTTAAAAGCTATCAAGGATTTTTGGTCGCCGAAATCATTTATAATAATATATATGGTTAAATTCAAGTGTAATTCAATGTGAAATTATAAAAATAAAAAAAATAGAGGCTTTTACTCTGTTTTGGTTCTTTTTATTACACTTTTTTATTATGTACTAGCCGCCTAAGGCGGC
>NC_092206.1:23666719-23681585 GCF_043381705.1 Parasteatoda tepidariorum
TTGTCTTTCAGCGTAGAAAGGGCCTTAAGAGAAGATGTGAAACAGATTTAATAATCTAGGAAAATTTATTATTCGCGATCGCAATGAACTATAGGGGGCAGTGTTGTATGAGACGATTACCTGTGATTTCTATATGAACGGTCATTCAGTTACTCCAAGGACGTCTTTAAGGTAGCGTGTAGCATTGCAACGCACCTTCTTTATTGTGGCTTATTAAATTTAAAAAAGAAAAATGTTTGATATTCTTTCTTATGCAAACAACAAAATGGTATTTCTTTTTTTTTATAAATATTATGAAGCTTTTATGAGGATATTATGAGAATATTACTCATAATATTATAAGGCTTATATATACTTTTTGTTCATTTTAATTTTTGAACTAATATGATTCTTAAAACTATAGAATGTAAAGTTTAAATGGGCCTTTCATGTTATATCATTAAATTTAGTAAAACTATTTCTCGGGCATTAGGTTTTAACTCTTATAAGTTTAATTAGCCACAATAAAGAAGGAGCGTTGCAATGCTACACGCTACATTAAAGACGTCTCTAGATCTAGAGATCAGTAACTCGAGTAACTGAATGAATGTTCATATGGAAATCGCAGGTATTTGTCTCATACAACAGCGCCCCCTATAGATCGTTGCGATCGCGAATAGCACAGATGTCGGTAAAATCGATGGAGATGTGAAAATATGAGAAGGATGAAGGATAAAAAAAACTTTGTGTAGCCTAGATTTAATGTATACTATTGTCTTTTTCGATTATAGGTATTGCTCTCCTTTGTTTTCTAATTTTTATTAATAGCTGCTTTTATGTGGGTCATTTGACTGACACTTTAATGATTTTTTTACAATTCTTGATTCGAAAGAGAACTTTGATATTAATATCAAGTCAAAGGATAAGTGTCAACATTATTAAAAATACTATATACATATCCTGAAAAATATTTATAAATTATTTTTAAAAAATATTTTATTTCGTCCTTGTCCTCTATGTAGCTAGCACAGAGGTCGCTAAAATCGATGATGGTGCAAATGGGATGTGAAGCGGGTTAAAAATTCTTTGTAGCCTAGATTTGCTGTGTACTACTGTCTATTTCGGTTATAGGTATTGCTCTCCTTTGTTTTCTAATACTTATTAATAACTGCGCTTGCGTTGGTCATTTGACGGACATTTTAATGATTATTTTTTGGTTCAAAAGAGAACTTTTGTATTACTATTAAGTCAAAGACCAGGTGCCAACATTTCGAAAAACATATAGATCTACTAAACTATATTTATAAAACGTTTTTCTTTTTTCTTTTTGTACTTGCCACTCTATATAGTTAACAGAGGTGTCGCAAAATAATCGATGATGATGCATATATGATTTGAGGTGGGTAAAAGAAATCTTGGTAGCTTAACTTAAATGTATACTATTGTCTATTTTGGTTATAGGCATTGATCTCTTTTGTTTACTAATAATTATAAAAGGGTCATTTCCAGAACAATTTATTGATTTTTTTAATAATTTTCCGGTTTGAAATATAATTTTAATATTCCTATCAAGTCAAAGGACTGGTAGCAAAATTTCTAAAAATATATACATATCCTAAAATATATTCATAAAACATTTTTAATTTTTTTATCATTTTGTACTTGTCACTCCATATAGTTAGCAAAAGTGTCGCTAAAATCGATGATGATGCAAAAATGAGATAAGAGTCAAGCCGCACATGACTTCAGGTTTTTTTTTTTTTTTCAATATTTCTGTTTTCCTGCCTTCCATTTGTCGCTAAGTCTCACACTTCCCCATACCCCTTGCTACGCCTCAAGCTACATATTGTATAAATATATACAAGAAGTTCAGAAGCAAAGCACATGTTACAGATCATATTTCAGATTTTATTTAACTTTTACTACGTGTTTTAATCATATTAACTATCATAAAAACAATAATGATTAGAATTGTTCTTACCTTGATGAAAAATATCAAGAAAAAAATATAAAACAGATTATATAAAAATGTTTAATCTGTTGATTTTAATTGTTTTATTTTAACCAAAATGTGTTATGTCACTCTTCTTGTTACCCCTTCCCTGTCCCTTGCTCCAAACAGTCACAATTCCTCAACCCCCCCCCAAAAAAAAAAACTTAAATGTCAAAAGTATAAAATAATTATTTCTTATTATTCCTTTTTATCGAAATGCACTTCTTAAGAATGTAAAAAAATGAACTCGGTTGACCTTTAACTCTTGATTATATTCAATAAATTACGGTAAAATAAGTGTTCCACCACAATAAATCTGAAATTACAGAGAATTTTATTTAAAAATGTCTTGCTGAAAATTACTTCTTCTTTTCACTGAAAAAAAAGAAGAAGAAAAAACAATTTATGTTCCATACTGCTTCATATGCTAACAGGTTGAAACTGAACTGCTAAAAAAAATATGAAACTTAGTATTCTTCTAAAAGAATTGCATCTAATTCACGGATTTCTATTACTAACATTTAATTTCGAATGTGGAATAACTGTTCAGATGCCCAAAAAGCATAATATTTTGGAATAATCCAAGTAAACTTTTACTAGGCTCATAATTTCTCTTTCTAACTTAAAAGATTTCAAATATCCAAAGAAAAGTATTTAATCCGAAACACTTCAATGAGATTTTTATTAGCAAAGAAGTTTAGTTAGAAGTTTAGTTAGTGTCTAGTTTTCAATTTTTTCCTTCTAACTTAAAGTATAAAATCAATATCAGTCATTTTTAATAGCATCAAATTGTGAATATTCCAAGAAATGTTTGTTAACAAAGGAATTTCCTGGATTTTTCTTTCCAACTTCAAATACATATGTAATCCTTTGACGTCCAGGGATAGTCTGGTTGGTAGGGCACCGGACCCGTGTCCAAGAGGGCGTGGGTTCGATCCCCGTCTGCCCAAGACTCCCCGAGTAGTAAATGGTGACCGAAGCACGTTAAATCTGTCGAGTCATAAAGTCCTCCATGTTCCTATAACAAACCATACCTCTGGGGATACTGATCCAAGAATTTCCTTGTCTTCTGGCTTGTTTCAAAATTACAATTCTACGGTGTTGAACATTAGTAGTCGTAAACCCAAAATTGGGTTGGCTGTTCAACGAAGGTTATAAAATAAAATAAAATAAAACTTCAAATGCATATATAATCAATTGACGTTGAAAAATTTATGAAATCTGAAATACTCTTAAAAGTCTTTTGTTAACAAAGAATTTTGTCTAGTTCGTGGTTTTTTCTTTCTAACTTCAAATGCTCATGTAATCATCAAAAGCTCAAAAAAATATAAGATCCAAAACATTGTTATGAGACTTTTCATCAAGAATTTAAGTTTGTTTACGGATATCCCTTTTTAATTTCAAGTATGAAATCACTATCAGATGTCCAAAAACCCGTTATTTTGGAAAACTTTATATCATAAGAAGATATTTATTATATAATATTTATGCCTAGTTTCTGATTTTTTCTTCTGAGCTAACTTCAAAAGTTATGTCAGTTTCAGATGAATTATACGCTACTGCTTGTGAGGAGTGTAATGTGACTGATTTTGGAGAAGAATTATCAATTTTGCTGTGTCCAATACCGTATCCAAAGTATATGAACAAACCTGTAAAAATTGAAGTGATAAATTAAGTAAAATGATAAAACATTTCATTCAAATGGTTATAAAAAAAATCATAATTTATAATACAAATAATGAAAGAAATATTATATTTAGTTTAGCAGCGTGTTACACTAAAAATGACATATTTTGACAGTTTTACTTAAAAAGGGATATGTTCTGACAGTTTTACGTTTAAAGGATATATTTTGACAGTTTTGCGTGAAAGGAATATATTTTGATAGTTTTATGTAAAAAGGATATATTTCGACTGTTAAAAAAGCAATAACAGAATGATAGCATACACAACTAACTATTACATTTGTTTTCTGATTATGAGATTGTGGCACGTCAAAATATAACAATTAAGCATTAGTTTTTCGACTTTTGTGACAAATCAAACAGTAATTATTTAAAATATTTACTGTTCGGTGTTTGTGACAGGTGAAAGAATAATGACAGATTTTTTTTTCTTATTTTGCGTTTGGTGGAACAGCTAACATTGGTCAAAAAATAACGTAACACAATTTTAAAACAGTTACTATTTAATATTTTCCTTTGGTCATAAAAATAAAAATTATTATTTTTAAATCAAAATATGGTATAGAGACACGGATTTTTCTCTTAATTGCAGTTACGAGTATTATTCTGAATACATTGGAATAACCGGAAGAAGAAAAAAATTCAAATTGACTGAAGCATAACATTAATCTCGTAATTTTTACTTTCTCGGGGTTTTTTTTCTTTCTATTTTACTTAGAAGCATTCCTTATTGTCTTTAATACTCATACAATGCCTTTAGAATTTTTTTTACATTATTTTGCTTAATTTTGATGCAAAAGTAAAGCGAAATTTGCTTAAGGAAATTTCCATCCACTTCTTATTTTCTTATCTTTGAAATTTATTCCGGCGTATTTTTTTTTCAATGAAAGTATTATATTTTAATATTTTTAAATCTCCGAAACTAATTAATTACCTTAAAATGTTTTATTCTGAAATTTGATAGACATTTCAAAATTTTTGACAGAACAAATTTTATTAAAGATTTGGCTTTCGTATTTTTATGGATAATTTTGTACTTTGAATGCAGTCAACTTTGAATTACTATTGCTGCAAATTAAAAAATTTATATGAAGATTCTTTTCTTCAAGTTCAGTTTTTTCTACAATCATTGAAGATTTTTTTTATCTTTTAATTATGTTAATGTGTAACTACTGAGATTTATTTCTTTTCGAACTTGTGCTTTAAGTAATGAAAAATTGTCTACCATTTCTAATCACTGCAATAAAATTAGCAAATATTAAATTGCAATAATTTTTAGCAATAAAATTTTCTATTTAATTTTACTCAAATAACAATTAAATGAAAATACTTCCATGGTAAAGTGTCTAATAAAATGATGAAGTTCAGATAGTTAATACTTCATATCTAATCGCTGAGACTAACCAAATATAAACTTTGGAAATTCTAAACACTATCTAATAATTTTTTTTTTAAAAATCAGGTTTATTTTATGCCATCCCCTTCCGTCTAACAGATTTGATTTTTTTTTATTTATTTTGTTTTCAGTTTCAGAACTGATTCAAGTCCTGTAACAATGCCCTGATAGTTTTTTCTAATTTATTACATACTGTCTCAAATTATTGAAATAAGCAGTATTAATACCTAATTTAATATTAATATCTAATCATTATATTTTAGCCATATGAGAAATAAATTTTAGAAACTAAAATTCACGTAATCAAATTTTTTAACTGATTAAAAAATAGAGCTCCACTTACCTACTATAACCCACACTAACAATCTTAACCATGTCACTGCTTGAAGATTAACTAAAAGAACGATGTTGATAAATATGCTCAAAGCTGGTGTCAATGGAACAAGTGGTACCTGCAATAAGCATTTATATTATGAATCTTTAAGAGATTTGTAATGACTTAAGAGGCTTATACTCTTTTAAAAAGGAGTGAAGAAAGAAAATGATCGTTAAAAAAATTAAAACGGTTCATATGCATAGACAGTATACTCTCGATAACTCGAACTTCGATATCTCGAAAAACTTTTTTTGTCGAAAAAATATTTTTCCCCTTGGCATTATATGTTAATTTGAATTCCAATGTCGAAGAGTTTCTTCTCAAAACCTTGCTAAGACAAATTTTTGTTTCGAAATAGAAAATGAATTTTTTTGGAAAAAATCACAATGTAAATTTATTGTAAACCAATTCTTTTCTATTTAATGCATAATTATTTGCGTCTTACTATTAAAATTAAACTTACCGTAACTTACTATTAAATTTATTATTAAGAATAAAACTATCATTCTTGTATTTAGATTTATAGTCAACTATCAATATAAATATATTTGTTAGTAGTTATTCTCATGTATCATGACTATTTTTTAGAGTAATGTCTTAGAATATATTTTTATACTTTTTAGAACGTATTTAGTTTTGAACTTGTTTATTTCAAAAACTCGAAATTTCTTTAGCCCCCTTCAACTTTACGATATTGAGAGTATACTGTACATGTAATTCCCCTTTGACTGTGATTACCCAAAAGTTTCTTCACACTTCAGAGAAATTATTGTTTTTTTTTCTTACACCGAATCTCATGGCCTCTTTCAAAAGCATGTATGCATGTGCCAAATCCAACATGTTCAATCTGCCTATACTATCAAACTCTCCTTGCCACAGTGGTCAATTTCTCGGACATTGCAGGGTCTGTTTCGTTCCAGGCTCCACATAGATCATATTTTCGTATATGGTGAGAACCAGGGATCCACTGTTGAAATGTCTTTATTTCGACAATTATTATCACCTGTTACAGTTGTTAAAATTAGTTTTGTATCACCTTATATATATATTAGAAGTAACAATTTTAAAATCGCAGTAAAGAAAAGAAGTTGTCCGTTTTTTGTTTATTCTGAAAAGAAGAAAAAAATCGGTCGTTTTCATAATTTTTTTTTTCTTTAATTAATGTACAATGCGCAATCGCATTTTGTGGTGCGTAAAAGTTTACTATTTCCCGAGCTTTATTGACAAAACGTAAAAACTTTGTTCCAAATCTAAAACACCAGTTTTGAGGTGCGTTCGCTTCCCATACAGTTAACGAAACAGTTAAGAAACTTCACTCATCACGCTTTATTCACTCGTAATCTTAAATGCAGGCATTTTTTTCAATTCATTTCTCGAAGGAACTCAAAAAATATGAATTAACACTATACTGAAGAGGGATATAGATATCCATTTTTGAATACGCAGCTTACAAAAATTCCTCCAGCAGAAGTTTATAGATCTTATTTAACCATAAATTTAATCAGCATAAAATAGGTCCCAGAAAACGATGAAACAGGCAATGAATAGGCTGGTTAAAGGTGATTACTGAACACAATACAAGTGAAGTGTATGTTCTAAGGTGCGATTATAAAAAAAGATTTAAAAAATAATCCTTTTGAACAATTTCTGATGTAATAATCGAATTTTCACTTAAAAAGGGGCAATCTGGCTGGTTCAAGAGGAAAATTTTACTGTAATTAAATATTAAAATATTACAATATCTTACCTTATAATTAATATGCATTGAAGACTGCATATTCAGTAATATAGGGATGAAAGATAACACGAAACCACAGAGTAGAATGACTACAATTGTAATAGACCACCACACACCTTTAACTATTTTGACATAAAATATCCTCACGAATCCGCACAGCAGAAATGTGAACACCACGTAATTTATCAAGCTCATGACAACGAGTCTTCCTGGTTGACAGTCAATGTAATTTTTCAGTCCCTTAAAACGTTCTTTTAACTGTCCTGCTCGATCTTGAACATGAAATTCTTTACCATCACGGTCAGTTGAGGATATATCTCCGCTAGTGTCTGGTCTATATCGTATAACTATTACTGACGCACTAACAATTAGATAAGCGAACAAAGTGCCAATTGAAAGCATTTCCACCAAACTGTTTATATCAAAAATGAGTGTGAGGATGCCAGACAGAGACGAAAAAATGTACATTGCTTTTAAAGGTATTTTAGTTTTTTTATTAACAATTGCACAAAAGCTGAACAACAATCCGTCGTCTGCCATAGCATATACAATTCTAGTTAATGCAAAAAGACTTCCAATAATCGCAGTTGCCATACCACTAACAGCTCCTAGTATGACAACTATTTTTGCCCAGTGAGCACCATGATAATCTAAAGCATCTGGCAAGCCAGAATCTTCAGCAATATCTCGATAATTGACCATAAGTGTTAGTACGGAAGATACGCCAATATAAGCAAATGTCGCAATACCCATGGAAAGCATGGTCGCTCTAGGGATTGATCGCTGAGGATCTCTCACTTCTTCCCCAGCTGCGGCTATGGAGTCGAATCCTACGTAAGCATAGAAGCATGAGGCAGCTGCAGCAAGAACTCCAGAGAATCCAAACGGCATGAATCCTTTAGTTTCTGGGTTTGTCCAGTTCTTTATATCAGCAAAATATGCCCCTACACAGATTATAGTTAGTATAACACTCAGGTTAACAAATGTAAATACATTATTCAAATGTGAGGTCATTCGAATCCCAAAGGAAAGGCATACAACAAACAAAATCAAAATTCCTAATGCTAGAAAATCCATGTATTCCGCCATATATGGTTGGTGAATTTCTCCCACAAGCGCCATTGTTCCATTTTTGATGCGACCTCCAGTTAAAGAGTCTATGTAAGCACTGCATGATCTGGCTACAGCTGCTGCTCCAATTATGTGTTCCAGTGCAACGTTCCAACCTACTAGGAATGCCCATAATTCTCCAAGGGATAAATATGTATATGAATATGCTGATCCAGATCTGGGATACCTTACTCCAAGTTCAGCGTAACATAAGGCAGATAAAAATGATGCAAATCCACTGAGCAAGAAGGCTAAGATTATTGCTGGACCTGCAATGTTTTTGGACACGGTAGCTGTAAGAACATAAACTCCAGAACCAACCATGTGACCAACGGCCAGAAGAGTGATATCCACTGTATTGAGACATCGGCGCAAATTTGTTTCCAGAATATCCATATAAATACATTTTTTTCTCATAAGCTTTGATGTGAAGGTTCTAATCTTTTTTGGTACTTTTTTATTAGTTGATAACACATCTAAGAACGAAAAGTAAATGAAATTAGTACTTAATAATTTAAATTTTATAAATAAAAAGGGGAACATCACTTACAATTTTATTTAAACTCGCATAATATGACGCAGGATAACAAATTTTGCGTTACATTTATTTAACTACTTGATTTTATCTAATTCTGTGGTGGGATTTCAAATCTGAAATTAGTTTTGCTCCTAAAGCTGAAATTTTTTAAGGACATTTTTAGTTAATTTTTTGCCGCAATGTAATATTTTAAAAACGTTTTATATAACAAGGGGTCACGTTAATGTTACGACAAACTTCTAGAGGAAATCGTATCACCAGGATTAAAACTGCATGGGAACCCATGCCTGGAAATGTCGTGCTCGGCTAGAGGCTCCTCCCTATTACAACCTGTTTAAAAACACACAAAGAAATAGTGATTAACAGACAGTGAATTCTGAAGCACGCGAAGTTCATAATAGAAAAGCGTTCCCAACGGTGTATGATGATGATTCCAGGCATTCGTTCCCATGCAATTTTTATCCTGATGATATGCATTTACTTCCTTAGAAGTTTGTCGCAGCATTTATCCAACCCTCTGTAACATATGTCATTAAAAAATGTCATTAAAAAATTGTAGCTTGGAGCGAGAAATAAATTGCAGATTTGAAATCAGGGAAGCGAAATTATCCAAGCTCTGATTAATAATCTCATGCAATAGGAAAAAAAACAATTTTTAGACCCGTACATAATATGCCAAACAAAAACAACACAATAAAACAATGAAAAGTGACAGGAGAGTGATTACTTGAGGATATTTTTCGGACGCAATGTGTACAAATTTCGTACCAGATTAATACTGTTCATAATAGGCTTGAGATCCAACTAGATTTGAATACCTCCATTTAAAGTTTCAGAATGCTTCATTTAAATTCGTATAACTACAAAATGTACTGTTTCTCCTTTATTTATATGAATTGTCTGTTGAATTGTTTTATTTAAGTAAAATGCTTTCAAACATGCATTCTGAAAAAAAAAAAAAATTTTTTTTTTGAAAATTTTACTATCGTGATCCCTTTAAATGTTACTACACTGTGCTTCTTTATGAACAATATAAAAGAAGAATGTTAAACCTACTGTAAAAACTGAGAAATAATATCTTTCTGAATATGATGTCGAATAACCTAAACAAATGTGGGTAAAAACAATTTATTACGAGCTAACACCAAAGCGAGTGTTCATATACGATTTAAACTTATAATAGAAATAGCTTACACCTAATTCTCACTCATTCACACAAAATGAGTATTATTTTCTCTTCAGAAGACATGTTATGTTTATGTATGTGTTATGTTATGTTATGTGTTGGCGCGCTCTTTTTTATCGCCCGAAGTTTAGAGTTTGTAATTGTGAATTAGTCGGCAAGACTTTGTTGCTGTTATATTTTGTTATGATTTTATTAAATAATTTGTTGTTCGTTGTTTAAACAGATGTGGATGTTTTTAAGGATAATTATATTTTTTCGTGTAATAAGGATAATTATATATATATTTTCTAAATCTCTGTGAACTGTATTAATAAATGATTTTAACATGTATAATTTCTATCAGCTTCCGTTTTGTAAAGCCTCGTTCAATAAGTTTCTCTTTATGTTATCGCTGTGCTACTCATATTCTTGATTTACAAACTAATTTTACTTTGAAAATTTGATAGTAATCCTTGTCAAAAATTAAGTCAGACAAGTATGTACATTAGGGATCGTGAATTGATATTTCAGTGTAATAGGAAATAATAATAATAATATTATTGTTATATTATATTACTATTATTTCCTATTATTATTATATTATATTACATTACTATTATTTCATATTATTATTATATTATATTATGTTATTATTATTTCCTATTATTATTAGATTTATATTATTATAGTATTATATTATTGTTATTATTATTATTATTACATGTATCATATTATATTATTGTTATTATTATTGTTATTATTATTATTATTAGATGTATTATATTATATTATTATTATTATATACGAAAAATTCTATTTTTCAGTCGAGAAAAAAATTTGTTAAGTAAATATTAAATGTCAAAAAAAGCACCCCATTATTGGATATTAGATTAGTTCTATCAATTCAAAATCAAATCACAATCTCAATTTGTTTTAAATATTTGTGAAACAATTTAATTTTTTCCTCAAAGTAATGAAAACTACAAATAATGATCATATATGTTTCCTTATATATAATTAAACTGGAATAAATTTTTTTTGAAAGTAAGGCAAAGTATCATTAATTAAAATATTTAAGAAAAGAAAAGCACCAATTATTCTGTGTAATGGGGTTAAACTTTTAAAGGCAGGAATATTTACACTTATAAAATTCATTTGTTCAAAGATTATTCCATGAAAAAAATAACATATTGTAAATATTTATTATTTTCAATTTTTTTTTTAAACAGTCGAAAAAATGTCGAAGGAAAGGGAGTCGAAAAAATTTTGAAATGTAAGGTTTACAATTTTTATGTCATTTTAAAGTAGGAAATTTTACATAACAATAATATTCATAACAACAATTAGAATACCAAACTTTAAACCGTTCTCCTGACCAAACTATTGGGACCATATTACCAAGATAACGGCGACCCCCTATATTTTGGGTGTCAGAAATCCGATTCCATCAACAAAAATAAAATATTTATTCAGAGAAAGTAAGTTATTGTGTCTGATTTCGAAACTTAAAATATCGTCTGCATTAATTAATTAGATTATTTAAGATCACCCCCTCGAATTATTAAGATCTAGTCATAAAACGTGAAGTTCCAATCTTTAGACCAATAGTTTTATAAAATGTCCCGTAATACCTTAGAAAATATGAAATAATGAGACTAACTTCTAATCACGTTCAGGATTTGTAGCGTCACTAAAATTGATTTATAATCATTCTTTAAATTCTGAAACCGTTTTTCAATAATAAATTTGCATTTAAGTAGATTTTATTAAATTTATTTTAAAGAAATATTCTAAGAATGTAGATGCAATAAGAGTGGTGAATCGATAACATAAAATTAGGAGCACTGGATAAAATATTCCCTATTTATTAAATCAGACCATAAAAAACTTTAACCAAATAATGTATAGGTTAATACTCCTTCAGATGCGTTAGAAATAAGAACTAAAGTCCTTAAATGCTCAAAATGTCCGACTCCAAATTAATATTATTAATGCATTTTATGTAATATTATCTATTAAATTATTACTATTATCATCATCTTTTCTATTAAACTTAATAGCATTTTTAAAATAACAAAAAACGGAGCATGGAAATCGAGAATTTTGCCAAGAGTTGTGGTTTCCCTTAGCTCTAACGTCATTCGAACTTCACAGCGCTTGCGCGAAAATTTCCCTACCAATCACAATATCGATATGAGGTAGGAGATAAGGTTAGCGTTACAGGTAATGTACAGCAAATGCTTTGCAAAAGCAAATATATTTTGTAAATACAAAATGCTGCGTGCTGTACAGCCTTAATATATATTTTTAGAATTCTTGTCAAAAATGAAGTTAAAAAGTTTTCTCATGAGGAGTCGCGAATTAAAAGTAGGAAGCAAAAGCAAAAACATTATCAAAATTTATTATATCACTATTAAGGAGGGCGGAATGAAAACATTAAAAGCAATTTTATTGCCGAAGAAAACAAAGAAGAATTCGAAATCGATGATTAGAAACACCATCAGTTATATTGGATAATTAAACTGAATTTGTTCTCCCTTCCACCTGCCTAACTAGTGACTGGCCTGATTTCGATATGGTTTTAATTTCTGTCTCGATTAAATATTAATTTATGGTCTTTAACTCGCATACCTTTTTACTTTTTTAAAAAGGATTTTAAAAATATGCATTATCTGAGGGTGATAATTACAGAACATAATTAGCTTGTATACCTTGCTAGGAAATATCACTACTTATGGTCTCTTTCAATCATACTTTGATACCGTTTATATGCTGTAAAGTAATGTATTTTCTTCTTCCTTTTTTTTTTTAACTTTTACTAGCAAATCATATCAAATCCATTTTTCTCTTTCTAAATTTGGTTTCAAGTTATAGGAAGCTATAATAAAAATGTATATCGTAATAAAAATAACCTTCGCAAATACTCTAATAAAGACTAGCTGTAAAAAGTCAGTAAAATATCCTATAAATAGCAGTTCAGTTTTAATGGTCCTTACCCAATCTATTTGCCTTGCACTTTAAAAGGTGTCTATAAATTTTAGACAACGCCAGGAAATACTTTGATCAATAACAGAAATTATATTTTAAACCTTAGAGATATATATTTATCAGCACATTAATTGATGCCTGTAGAACCGGACTAATACTAGTTATCGCTATTAACATGCGTATTAGCTTTAAACAAACTCTATTAAATATGTATCACCAGAATTTTATCAATTTTTAATCATCTGTATCCATAGATGAGAATTTAATTTTATAAGCTTTACAACTGTAAAAAGTAATTGCAATAAGATTTTTAAAAAATTAAACACTTAAATTAATAATTAATGCAATGACAGGAATTACATTATCATTATTGAAAACATTTTTTTATAATTTCGATACACCGCAATCCTTAATTTAAAGTTTCAGATTTATGTTTATTAAAATTTTTAACAAGTTAGGTAAAATGCAGATGTAAATCTAAGTATTGTAAATTCATAATATTAAATAATAAGTAAAAAAATTGAAACATTATGAAAATTATAATACATTCTTAGAAAATTAAAACTGCCAAAAACATTAGTTTTATGATGATGTTATTTTTTGCAGAAGGCATTTTAAAATGAATAGATCAACAGTAACATTTTAATATGAAATTGCTAAGTATCTTAAATCTGGTATATCTTTATTGCATAAGTAGAAAACGTTAAAATTTAAATAGCTGTCCTAAAACTGCAAAAGGTTTCGCTAAAATATTATGAAAATCATAATACGTGTTTAGAAAAGTACTCTTAATGGAAATTTTAGCATTAAAATAATAAATAAAATAGCTAAGCATCATAAATTTGATAATTCTTATAAAACAAGTAGGAAAAGTTAAAATTTTATAAACTGCTTTAAATTGCGAAACTCTTCGTTAAAACATAAAAATCATAATTCATTTTCAGAAAATAACACTTAATAAAAACAGTAGCATTATAATAATAATATTGTCGATAAAAAGATTTTCGAAATGAATAACATCGATATTAGAAATCAATAATTGGAATAAATTGACGTTGGAATTAAAAATTAAGGAAATGAAATACTACAACCTACGCTGTAGATAATACGTAAATAGATGTAATAGAATGAAATAGCTAAGCATTATAAATTTAATATGCCTTTATTGCACAAGTAGAAAAAAAAGTTTAAATTTTGCAAATTGTCTTTAAATTGCAAAACTCTTAAAATTATAAAAATCTTAATAGATGCTTAGAAAATAGCACTTAATAAAAACAATAGCATTAAGATAATATTGTCGATAAAAAGAATTTAGCAATGAATAAGATCGACATTGGAAATATGTTACGACCTACAATGCAAATAACTAACAGATGGTGAGTAAATAAATACAATAGAATGAAAAAGATACAAAATAGTTTAATTACCTGATTTCTCTGTTTCAGTCATTTCGTATGTTTGTTTAGTCATCGTTCTGATAAATGTATTTTATTGAGTAACCTATGCATTCAAGAAAATATCACGCATAAGTTGTGCAGAAGACCATTTTAGCAGTTTAGTATCAATTGAAATAATATAGTTTAAGATTCATGTGCTACATAAATATTTTCTTAGACTAAAATATGTATTGGGAAAGACTTACTACATGAACTACCTCTGAATTCCGAAGAAAAAAAAATGTGTCTCTGTTGCACTGTAATCGAAAACAATTGGTAAATATTTATGATCGTGAGGATAAAAAAACATAAAATGACGCAGCTCTGTTCTATTCTCTCAAATAGAAAGTGTTTAAAGGTGTTTTTCAATGCTATTTTTTCAAGGTAAACAAAAAAATCATTGCCTTGGGTTTAATTTTAAGCACTGTATCTACCTGGTTAAAAAAATTTTTTATTTATATA
>NC_092206.1:23682192-23683800 GCF_043381705.1 Parasteatoda tepidariorum
AAAAAAATTTTTTGAGTGCTCCTCACACTATTGTATTAATATATTTTGCTTTGGCTTTATTGATACAATATCAGATAGCACTCTGTTTTGCGGATATAATCGTGTGGGCTGATGAAAAGATTATATCTTTTTTTTCCGGTTTTTTTAAATAAAATTTCATCCTTTTCTTTTCTTTCTTTTTTCTTAAACTGTTGTTTGTTATTTTTTTACTTATTATTTCCCCCCTCTTTTTTTTTCATATGTCTATAATTTTTCTTTGTTTTATCTTCATTTTGAACTTATCTAATGAGTTCTGTTTACTTGCAGCTTAAACGCACGCAATAAATGAAACTTATTGTTTTTCTTAACTTTAATATATATATATATATATATATATATATACATACAGAGAGAGCTTTCTTATATTGTATTACTATTGGCTATAGTAATATAATATTAAATAACACTCTAATTTACGTATATAATCGCGTGAGTTAACAATGAGATAATGTATTTTCATTATTTTGCTTTCTGGATTTCAGTTCTTCTTTTTAATTGTTTTAATATTTTAAAAAATGCATCAATTTTTTTAATAATTTTTATTTTTTTAAAAATATATATATATCTTTTCTTGTTTTCCTTGTATTTTTATCGTATTTAATCTGTTATATGTAATTGCAACTTATGCGCAGTTAATTAAAATTTATTTTCTTCTTAATTTTCTTTGCGAGTACCTCTCCTTTTATTAATTCGTTTCTATCTCTTTATTATTTTCCACATATACGTTGAAAACAGCAACATATACATATATCTACATATATGGCTGAGCATTCGCAGAAGTTAGTGAGCGTGCTAACTCATATGAGAAAATTTCTAGCTTTAGATATTTTTTATTACATTCAGTACCATTTCGATGCAGCAAACAAGAATACAGTTTAACAAATGTGGTACATCATCTCCGAGCACAACAACATAGTGAATTGACATAGGGAAATGACATCTGCTGGTCTGGTCTTGTTGGTTGGCCGGGGTACCTGAGGCCGGAACGGCCCTTTACCCCTTCATCATGAGATGGAGTCCTTGAGGTGTTTCCTTCTGGTGGTGAAAATCTAAAATTGTAAGTAGAAAATTAGTAATGAGCAAATTGCTCATGATACATTTTGTAAATACATATATGGAAAATACAATAAAATACAAGAACATAAAATATAGTAAAATACTACATAAAAATATTGATAAGATAAATAACTAGTAAAAGTTTAACTTCTAATGAGAAGTTTGTCCAAATATTGTATGACCCTAGTACAAAATATGCTCTTTCTTCTCATCCATTTCATTCTCACTAACCATATAGGTTCATTCATTCTATCTCTTATTGCCCCTATAAGCAAATCATAATGATTTTGTCAACGCATCACACTCTTTTTCCAAGTAGGATTTGTCATATATATTGTAGTGCCAATTATACATAGTATAGATGTATCGAATTTTTAAGCCAATGTAAAATTTCTTACCTCTACAAAGAAGAGAATAACAAATCACTTCAGCAGTGCAGCAAGAACGACACTTTAAAACCCTCTTGTTACACTCAATTTGCGCTTTTGTTTTCATCTTTTGTTTTCATATTTT
>NC_092206.1:23684141-23770594 GCF_043381705.1 Parasteatoda tepidariorum
AATGTTAATTTTACTGTTTGCGTATTTCCCCTTTAAAAAAATGACTTAATAGAAAATACAATACCAAATTATCGGGCTGCCGTCGTAGTAATAGATAAATATTAAATGATTATTGCTTTCAAGTAATTTTTGGGGAAGATTCGATTTTCTGCACCCAGACTTTTATATAGTTTTTTAAATCTACGTATAAAAATAAATAAATAAAAACCCAAGTGCGACATAAATTTACAACATTAATAATTGTTCAGGTAAATTAGATGAATTAAGAAGTTATTTATCCAGCTACTAGCGAATATTTGTAGAGAAAACGAAATCTTACCTTAGTTTTCCAAAAGATCTTTTAAAAATTATTCTAATTACGCATCTAAGTACAAAATATGTCAGTTATTTTAAGAATGCAACGATATTTCTCGTTGTTAACTGAAATCTTGATAATTATCTAATCTCTAATAATTATCTTGAAATTAACCTTTTCGTCTTGTTTTTAAATAACCCGCTGAAATTAGGATGAAAAATTTAATTTAAAATTACATTTTGAGACAAATTACGAATATTTGCTAAATTATATATTCTGGTTTATACCAAATTACCAATATTAAGAGATTGTACAACGGGGAAAAAAACGAAACAATTAGAATAACTATTGATTTAATAATCAGATTTTAATGTACTAGGACTCAATCTCCATGGCTCTTGAGGATGATCTCAAATATGCTAATTAGTTAGTGCAAACGATATTTTAACTTAAGAAATCCGACACAAAAACGTGCTTTCTTTGAATATAATGCCTTTTTTACAATGAATTACGATGATTATGTTCTTGACCCCCAAAACATAGGAAGTAGCCGCAATCGGGTAAATATGGCCCAGTTTTTTTTTGGTCAGTGCTGTTGAAAGTTTGGACCTATTAATGTTAATTTTGCTTCATGCGTATTTCGCCATAGTTCGAGAATTAGGAAAATTTTTGCACGCAATTATAAAGTTCGTTTATCCAATTACTTTAAGGAATTTAATTTTATATTCAAGATACAGAATTTGTACGAAATCAGTCGAATAATTCCTTCGGAATCTAGTTTTTAATGTCTGGTTTTTTAAAAATTCGATTTCTAAAAAAAGTTCAAAGGTTTTTTCCTTAATTGTAAAATATTGTATGACACAACGACGAGACATAACATTAAAAAAAATCATTTATTTACAATTTTTTTAATTTTATCTTTGGTTAAAAAGCAAATTAAAGAAAGACAAAATATTCTAACTGCTTCTCTAAATTTTAAAGTGATGTTTCATTACAAAAACTCTCGTCTATTTTCATAAAACTAACATGACGTGACCCACTAAATTCAAATATATAAATTTAGACTAAATAAAAATCAACCTAAGTTCACATGGTCATACATGCCTTTCTCTGTTTTTGTCTTGCATTATCTTATTGGATATATTGTTAAGAAGTTTAAACAAAACTTTATATAGAGAGCTTTTGATCAAAAAGAAAATTAATCTGAAAAAATATAATTGGAAAATAAAGATCAATAAATATATTTTTCAGGAAAAAATTATTTTAAAAAAGAAGGAAATCAATAATATAGTGAACATTAAATCTGTGTTTCGTTCCTCCCCCCCTAACATGGTGCTCCAGGTAATCACCCGCCTAGCCGCCGGTCCTGCCTGGATGCTTCTAAAGCAAAAAAGGATGTTCTAAAAGCTCAGAATGTGATTTCAACGGCGTTGTATAGTGTCTTCTAAAAGGCATTACGAATGGATTTAATAAAGCAGGCTGCTGTGTATCCAATGGGAAAGACAGTCATTCGGAATAAAATTGCAGAATGTGATTTCAACGGCGTTGTTCAGTGTCTTCCATAAGGCATTACGAATGGATTTTAATAAAGTAGGCTGCTGTGTATCCAATGGGAAAGACAGTCATTCGGAATAAAATTGCAGAATGTGATTTCAACGGCGTTGTTCAGTGTCTTCTAAAAGGCATTACGAATGGATTTAATAAAGCAGGCTGTTGTGTATCCAATGGGAAAGATAGTATTTCGGAATAAAATTGCAGAATGTGATTTCAACGGCGTTGTACAGTATCCTCTAAAAAGCATTACGAATGGATTTAGTAAATCAGGCTGCTGTGCATCCTATGGGAACGTTTGGGGGCGTTATATCCAATGGGTAAAATTGCGTGACGGAAGATCTTCCAAAGTCGATGACGCGCAAATGGGCTACAACACACATCCCATTACTTTTCAATTCCTGGAACACCTTCGAAAACGATGCGTGAAAAATATCGCAGAATATACCCACAACTGATCAAGAGAATCAAATCATAAAACTTGGAAACAATTTTTAGTTTCGAAAGTAAACAAAATAGTAAATTTTCAAACAACAGAGATTGAGATATTGAGAGGGATATTGCTAAAATTGTATTTAAAAAGAGAAAAGATTACACAATTATTTTTTATCAAAAACATATTGTAAAACTTTGCATAAACGTTAAACATAAATAGAAAGCTTAGTTCTAGTGATTTCATAACATAACTATAAAACAAATTGTTGGGATGATTTTATAGGTGTTGTCGAATTTGAACAAATTCTGCACACTTAAGTGTAACCATTTTAAATATTTTCGTTAAGTTGGCATCTACGTAACTACCGTGAACTCTCAAAATTCTTTGAATTCAATTTTTTATTCCTTGATTTTCAAATTTTCAAAATAGTTGCATATTGTCTTTGACCATATAATAACTTTTACGGAAATTATTTAAACATTTAAAAAATTTCAACTTCTGAATGAATGACGCTTCGTGAAAACACGATACGTTGTTAAACATTTTAAAGAAAAAATCGTTAAATAAAAATTTATTTAAATGTAATTTTACGACATTCAACCAAACTAGTAAAGTAACAGAAAAAACGGTATTCAGGCGGCAAACTGTGAGTGAAATTGACTCTTTTCGCCTAAATACGGTTCAACAACAAGGATTTTATTCATATCAAGTAAGCCAACCTTATGAAACCACTTAGTCCCTTGCAGCTTGACACATACTTTAGTCGCGAGGGCAAATCTGTATATCTCATCACCAGTTAAACAGAGATTTGAATACCAATGTTGACCCCACAACATTTCTTCAAAGCATAAAGAAATTCCAATGCCCTGCAGGTGATCTTGGCCAATTGGTGATCTTGGAATACGAAACTCTCATTTACGCATAGATGACAGCACCTCAGAGCTGTTTAACATTAAATATTTAGTATTTCCCAGCTTTCACGGTAGGTGGCACCACCAGATAAATCAATTAAACCCAATTCCCTGGTGTATTTAATAAAACACAACTCAACCACAACCTGATTCCAATGTCAATTATCTAACTCGAATAGCCTAACCTAACCAAGCTCCAATGTACCTAATTAAATTTCCTGTTTACGGCTTTTAATTCATAATATATGCAAACGGTTACAAAACCCTACAGTTTCGTAATCACGGATTTTAACCATACCAGTTATAAATGGTTTCAAAACCATAAAAGTAACGAAATGTTTCTGACCTTAACTTTTACAATTAATTTGATGGACAGTCTGTTGTCGGTTAATTTACATTAACTTAAGAATAAAACTTTTACGGTGTTTGCACAGTGCGCAATAAAACGGACCACCTGAATAACTTTTGATCTAATAATTGGATTTTCACTTTCTAGGACTCGATCTTAATGACTCAAGGGGGTAGCCTCAAATATGCTGATTAATAAGCGCAAACGATATTTTAAAGTTACGATATCAGACACAAAAACATACTTTCTCTGAATCGGATGTTTTTTTCGTCGGATTCGAATTTCAGATACCCAAAATGTAGAGGATAGTCGCAATCTTGGAAATATGGTCCTATGGTCAGAAGTGTGATCCAAAGTTTGGCTCCCTAAATGTTAATTTTACTAATTGCGTATTTCCCCATTTCTCGAGAACTTTTCAAGCTATTTGAAAACGTTTGCACTACAAAATTCGTTTATCCAAAAATTCAAAATTCCATGAGAAAAATAGCTTTTAGTAAATAGTTATTATATTCTATTATTTTATTTAATAGTGGTTGAAAAAACTTAAATTGTAAGCTAGACAATTTTTTGCATGATTTTAAAAAAAAATTTAATTTTATATGGTAAAATACAAAATTTGAGAAAAAACAGTTGAATAGTTCTTGAGAAATTGAATTTCAGGAAAGTCAGATATTTAAAATTCGATTTCTCAGGAATCATTCGACCAACTTTGCTTAAATTTTGTATTTTGCCTGGTAAAATTACATTTGTTAAAATAATGCAAAAATTGTATACGTTGCAATTTAAAAATTTTTCGACCATTTCTAAGTAAAATAATAATAAATATCTACAAAAAGGTATATTTTACATGGAATTATCTTTAAATAAACGGATTTTATAAATGTGTGCAAAAACGTTTCAATTTACTTAAAAAGCAAAATTAACATTAAGAGAATGACATTTGAAATACACTTAAATGGTTATCAGATTTGGTAAATGGGTAATTTCTTTTCACAAAATTAAATTTTGTAATTTCGACACTAAATGATGGAAATGCATCTGAAAAATGCGTCTGCGCAGTTCTAAAATAAGATAATCTCGTAACGATTGTCAAACATGGAATAGGTGGTGTTGGGTTGTACGGGGTAAGTGGGATTCATGATTTGAAGATTTTTGACTCAACAAATAGCAAAACGGATTACTTAAACAAACTGAAAAGAATCTCAACTTAAATACAGCGGAACTATGAGCTAACAAAACAGTATTTCTTGACGTCAACGTCCCGCTAACGCCCAGATAAGGCACTTGTCTTAAGAAACCAGGCCTTTAGATTGAGAGGCATATCTTTTTCCCCCAAGACGATCTTTAGAACCAACTCCGTTCGCCATCCCAGTCTACAGACCTTAAACCAATTTAGAGCTTGTGGAATTCTCTGAAACAAAGAGAATATCCAAGAGTTAACTTAGTTACAGTAGGGGAGACCAGAGAAAAATAACTGTAGAATAAACATCTGAACTAGATGTTTATTCTACAGTTATTTTTTATCATCAATGTTAAATAGGTTCAAAGATGTTATAAAAAGAAGTGATTACCTTACAAGTGATTAACTATAAGTTGCAAACAATCATTGTAAAGTCCCCTGTTAGTGGCATCAAACTTTAATAAGCACTATCTGTACCAATTTTAAGTTTAGAATTGTTTATATTATGTTAAAATCGTTTTTTTTTTTTTTTTTTTTTTTTTTTTTTTTTTTTTGCTCATACCATAACTAAAGGACATTACAGGGAATTAAAGAAAAACTAAAATAGTTCATAAGACCTTCAATTACTTAATGTTTAATTCATAAATATTAAAGATGATCATCCACATGCTAACATTTGGCGGCAAGTGTTAATAGATCAAAAGGAAGCTGTTCTGTTTTTTTTTTCCTTTAACAGCAAATATTAAAATGAGAATATTATCATTCTTTCATAACTGCACCCGTATTGGTTTGTCTTTTTTATTATCAATAAATTATTTTGATCTGTATAATTTCATTCCCTTGTTGTATATCACGTAAAAATACCATTAAATCTAAAGTATATTTTTAAAAAAAAAACTAAACTCTTCTATTAAATGTTATTAAAAACGCATCGGGTTTTATTTTACCGGTTATCTTTTCACCAANTTTAAAGTTACAATATCAGACACAAAAGCATACTTTCTGTGAATCGGATCTTTTCTTCGACTGATTCGGGTTTCAGATACCCAAAATGTAGAAGATAGTCACAATCTTGTAGATATGGTCAGAACTGTGGTCCAAAGTTTGGCTCCCTAAATGTTAATTTTACTGTTTGCGTATTTCCCCAGTTCTCGAGAGCTTTTCAAGCCATTTGAAAATTCTTGCACTATAAATTTCGTTTATCCAAAAATTCAAAATTCCATGCAAAGAATAGCTTTGAGTGAATAGTTATTATTTTCTATTATTTTATTTAATAATGGTTGAAAAAATTTAAATTCTAAGCTGGACAATTTTTTGCATGATTTTAGAAAAAAATTTAATTTTATATGGCGATCTTTAGAATCAGACGATCTTTAGAACCAACTCCGTTCGCCATCCCAGTCTACAGACCTTAAACCAATTTAGAGCTTGTGGAATTCTCTGAAACAAAGAGAATATCCAAGGAAATAGTTAACTTTGTTACAGTAGGGGAGACCAGAGAAAAATAACCGTAGAATTAACATCTGAACTAGATGTATCAATGTCAAATAGGTTCAAAGATGTTATAAAAAGAAGTGATTACCTTACAAGAGATTAACTATAAGTTGCAAACAATCATTGTAAAGCCCCCAGATAGTGGGATCAAACTTTAGATAAGCACTATCTGTACCAATTTTAAGTTTAGAATTGTTTATATTATGTTAGAATCGGGTTGTTTTTTTTCGTTTTTTTTTTGTTGCTCATACCATAACTAAAGGACGTTACAGGGAATCAAAGAAAAACTAAAATAATTCATAAAACCTTCAATTACTTAATGTTCAATTCATAAATATTAAAGATGATCATCCACATGCTAACATTTGGCGGCAAGTGTTAATAGATCAAAAGGAAGCTGTTCTGTTTTTTTTTTCCCTTAACAACAAATATTAAGATGAGAATATTATCATTTTTTCATAACTGCACCCGTATTGGTTTGTCTTTTTTTATTATCAATAAATTATTTTGATCTGTATAATTTCATTCCTTTGTTGTATATCATGTAAAATTACCATTAAATCTAAAGTATATTTTTTTTTAAAAAAATAGCTGAACTCTTCTATTAAATGTTCTAAAAAAACGCATCGGATTTTATTTTACGTTTTCCTTACAGACTATAAATATTCTGCTCCCTCAACCACCCCCGGGGGGGGAGGAGATTTAAAGGATAAGTTCTGTAATTGAATTTCTCATTTGATATGATTTTACGAGGTAATTTTTCAATTTCTGCGTCGATGTATTCTCGCGGTATTTGACCGTTCCCGTACCTTTTTTTTTGTCTTGTCCATAATCGACTAACCCAAACCATTTTTATATTAGATTAACTATTAAATAAACAAAGTAAAAAAAAAAAGCAATTATGCACATTGTTGCTGATTTTTTCGAATAAGACAAAAGTTATTATTACATAAAATATCATAACAAGCTGTAACATTTTTTGTATGCTTTAACAATGTAAACTTTTTTTTAACAATGCCATAAGCAATTGTTATTTCGATTGATTAAATGCTTTGTCATTTCTTCTCAAAAATTCTTGACTGAAGGCAACATTGAAGTTCGCATGAAAATTGTAGGTAGTATTATTTTAATGATATTTTTATTTATTTTCGTTTTCTTTTCTTCTTTTTTTTTGTAAATTAAACGTCTTTTCTTCACACAGCGTATAAATAAACGTCATTTAATAGAATAAAGAAAACTTAACCTCTACGACCCTGGCGTCCCAGTATTAGAGCGCATTTTTACATTGCACTATATTCCTTATTTTAAAAATGTTTTCCTTAAATTATTTCGCAGTGCAAATTAAGATTCTTTATAACCAATTAAGTGCTTTTAGCTAAAAAAAAAAGCTCTCATATTGCTTAATTATAGCCAGTATGTCCTATAATTAGTTCACTTATAAATTAGTTCGATCACGGGCTGAATGTTATAATATTTCATAGTTAAAAAAACTATTATATAAGGCAATTTAACTAACCAGTCATTGATTTTTATATGCCCAACTCATAGTTATGGGCTAGTAGGGTCAATATCATTATCACCGGTGTTCTGTGTCGCTTCGTTAAAATAAAAAAAGTAAAGAAAAAAAAACGCTTTTACAAACAAAATAGGCTCAAAATTTTAAATCTAATTAATTATCTTACAACAAATCTATGTAAGGGTTAGGGAACTGCCCTTGCATCAGAAAGGTTCTGAGTTCGAATCCCGGGCAAGGCATGGGTGTTCTTTCCTTCTCTATACTATCTGTCCTTACTGTGGGAGCAACGTTGGCCCACCTAATATGGTGCCCTTGAAAGAGAGGCCAACAAAACTGCCCTGTAAGTGCCTGAAGTTAACACGGGAGGGCATTGGAAAAAAGATCTTACAACAAACTCTTTAGCAAGAAAGTAGGTGTCACAAATTAATGCTCCAACATAAAAAGAAAGTTTTATAATGGGATCATTTTTTTGTTTCCTCAATAACTCTGTTCTTTAGTGGGCATGATTATAATTTACCAACATTCTATCGTTTAACAGTGAATCAAGATCACATATCAATATTATAGTCGATTTAAATGACATATCACAGTAGCAATTACAAATAGTTACACGAAGTACAGTTATCTTCAAAATATGGCAGACATCGGGTAATCAAGTGACCAGGTAATGAAGTTTAAATTGCATGGTAAACAGAGTTTAAAATAATGGAATAAAAGCTTGAAATCAGATAACATAACAGATCATAAATTGGATAATTAATAATAATAATAAAATTTAAGGATTCCCAAGTCAAAAGTGCAGTGCTAGAAATAGCAATAATAACGACAGGAATGAGCTAGTTTCTGCTATGTATTGTTATGACTACAATCTTATGTCTGCAAGATTATATGCTTCACAATGCTAATCTACATCAAGTGCTCAAATGCTAGTCTATATAGCAATAACATGATTAGCTATATACGAGCATCTTATGCTTACTTGCTGTTTAAGCTTTTTCCAAATAGAGAAGTAGACACATTAACGAACTTATATGCTTGTTAATAAAGCTATGAAAACATTTTTGGTATGAACAGCCAGCATGATGCGCAATAATTTAATTACTGCTAATATAAGAACTAATGAAATATTCAATAATATTACATAAATTATTATATTCAATAATACATAATATTATATTCAATAATTAGACTTAGACTTAGAGGTTGGGCAGCTCTGACGAGCAGGGTACATCGACCAGAGGTCTATTGTACCCAAACCCTAAATCGTGATTAGCAAGAAAGCCCTATAGTTGAAATGAAATTCAACAAGCACCTTACAGGAACGTCTTGTAGTTCCCAGGAATTGACGCAATGCTGCCCTAAATGCTCAAATCTTTGAGCAGAATAGACATCGCAATCACAGAGTATGTGTCGTGATGTCTCTTCTTCAAGATGACAACCCCGACAAAGAGATTGGATTCCACTCCCATTATGTGCAGGTGTCTCCTGAGGATGCAGTGACCAGTAAGAAGACCTATGATCTTCCTTAAACTGTTTCTATTAAGCTTTAAGAGCTCCTTTTGACGTACACTGGGACAGTCACGATTCAGCTCCTTAGCTTAGCTCTGACCGTCAGCAGCACGCCATTGCTCATGGGCAATCTTGCCGTCGAGCTTGAAAATGGATGCCCTAAATGAGGAGAGAGAAAATCCCAGCGCAGGTTAAGGGAACCAGAAAATTGCATTAGAGCCAGCCCGTGCTGCTTCATCAGCTAGCTCATTTCCACCAATACCCATAAGTCCAGGTACCCATATTCAATAATACATAATGTTATATTCACTAATACATAATATCAAATCCAATAATATTATTCAGAATATTAAATAATATTCTATCCAACACTTTGACTTTTAAAATTATCCTCTATTTGATTACTTAACAATTGGGACCACTCTTTTAGAGAAGGAGCACCTCATATTATTAAGACAAATTTTAACTGAAAAAAGATCGAGTTTTTTCTAAATATAGCAACCATGTTGCCTTTTTAACAATCTCTCTATAAGTATCTAAAACAATTGTACGCTTCAAACATATCAGAATTACTCAATATCACGGTACTTCGTATTAACGCAACCAGGCTAAAATTCGCATAAATCGCCAAATTTGGCGTAAGTAGAAAAAATTGAAATCAATTTTTTTTTATAAAACAAAGTATTTTATAAACAAAATTATAAGCATATATTTTAATAACCTTTTAGATTACATATTATTTCTACATCACATAGTGCATTATTTCTCATAACAAATACAGTTTTTTTATATTATTTTGTTTTAAAATATAAAATAGCAATTAAACCCTTCCGGTTTCAAATTTGAATAAGATGCAGAATTATTTTTTCGGCGGAAATCTTTTGGCTATTGCTTTTAGCACTGATTGAAAACCGTCTTCGCCATTAACAGCTTGAGCTTGGCGCCATATAAATTCGATAAGGTATGAGTCAAGATGATGACGGTTGTTGAATACCCATAGTTAAAGTATTTCAAGGCATTCAATCTAACCAGTAAGCAAAATAATTTGTTTACGAAAAACCAGGTATAACACGTAGGGTTGCCGTAAGTAGGGTCGCCAAATTTGGCGATTTATGCGAATTTTGGCCTGGTTGCGTTAATACGTAAGTACCAATATCACTAATATGTTATGAAATGGAGCAGATTTGAACTCAAAAATTATATTATTTACTTTATAGGAAGCAAAATTATTTGTTTGAAAATATCGCCTCTCAAAATAAGCTGCAGACGACAGTTGGTAGGAAAAAAAACAACACGAATTAAACATTTTAGATTTTTAAAAAAATAAGTAAAAAAAATTGCAGCCAAGCTTTATGAAACAATGAACTAAACACATTCTTCAATTTATTTTTAGACTGTGCTCCGTAGATGAAATCAATTTCGTTTTCATAACAAAATGGGTTAAAGAAAAATATGTAACTCTTAAAACACTTTTTCTTAAAAACTTTGACAAATTAATACTCTTTCAAATTACAAAAAAAAACCCTTTTTTTAATTTTGTAGAAATTTTTTTTATCAGTGTGGGGAGAGTCATCTCGACTATACAAACCTTCATCTAGCCCCAGTATAGAAACAAGTTAACACGGCTTACATACTTGTGTAATGGAATTATATTTTTGTAGTGGTAGATACACTACAGTACTTCCCCGCCAGAACTATATGTGTGATAGAATTCGATGAACTGATGCAACAAGTCGATTTTTTGCTGTTTTAGGAGAAACCGGGAGAGCTATGTTAAGATCACCAGGCTTTCTTGGATGCTAATCGTGAGAGCTGCATTAAATCACGGTCGTGGTTGTTCCAGAGAAAATGTTGTCGTAAGCAGTCGAGTGTATAGAGGCCGACATTGTGTGTGATATTAACAAAAAGGCAACGGTGCCAGGACTAGGATAATGTCGCAGTCACATGTAGCAAGTCAACTGTTCAATGAGGAATTCATCGAAGTAGGCGTGTTCAAATCGAAGTGGAAGTTTCTGTCAAGGGAGGTAGAGGTGGAGGGTTGAGGTAGAGGTGGTGGATGCTCAGCTCCAACGTTACGTAATCTCGCATCGATTGCGGTTCAAGCCTGGTCGGGAGCTGTAAGTTACGGTGACTGTAGCGCCCGGAGTAGATGCTCGACTTGTACGATGCGACGGTGTAGCGTCCGTGGGGGAGGTGGTGAATGCTTAGCTCAAACGTAACGCAGCCTCGCATTGATTGCGGTTGTTTGCTCAGCCTTTTGAAGTCTATGTGAGGTTACGTAATGCTTGAGTCGAGAATCCACCACCTCTACCACGGGTGTTACAGAATTGTAACGTACAAGCCGATGATCAACTCCGGGCACTACAACCCCCTTCACTTGCAGTTACAGGCTGAGCTTTAACCGCAGTCGATACAAGGCTTCACTGGCTGTAGCTTTCACCTTGGCTTTTACGTTGCAATGCTGTATCGTTTGTGGGGGTGGGGTGTGTGCTCAGCTAAACGTTACGTAGTCTCGCATCGATTGCGGTTGAAGCCTGGTCTGTAACTGTAAGGTACGGTGACTGTAACGCCCGGAGAAGAAGCTCGGCTTGTACGTTGCAACGCTGGTGCGTCCGTGGGGGAGGGGGAGAATGCTAAGCTCAAACGTTGCGAAGCCCCGCATTGATTGCTTGCTGTTTGCTCAGCCTGTTGAAGTCTTTGCGAGGCAACGTAATGCTTGAGTCGAGCATCCACCACCTCTACCACGGGTGTTACTTAATTGTAACGTACAAGCCGATCATCAACTCCGGGCTCTACAGCTCCCGTAACTTTTAGTTACAGGCCGAGCTTCAACCGCAGTCGATACGAGGCTACGCTGGCTGTTGCTTCCATAGCTGAAGCTTGGCTTTTGCGTTGCAATGCTGTGGCATCCGTGGGGGTGGGGCGTGTGCTCAGCTAAACGTTACGTAGTCTCGCATCGTTTGCGGTTGAAGCCTGGTCTGTAACTGTAAGTTACGGTGACTGTAGCGCCTGGAGAAGAAGCTCGGCTTGTACGTTACAACGCTGTTGCGTCCGTGGGGGAGGGGGTGAATGCTTCGCTCAAACGTTGCGTAGCCTCGCATTGATTGCTTGCTGTTTGTTCAGCTTGTTGAAGTCTTTGCGAGGGTACGTAATGCTTGAGTCGAGCATCCACCACCTCTACCACGGGTGTTACTTAATTGTAATGTGCAAGCCGATCATCAACTCCGGGCTCTACAGCCCCCGTAACTTACAGTTACAGATCGAGCTTCAACCGCAGTCAATACGAGGCTACGCTGGCTGTTGCTTCAATAGCTGAAGCTCGGCTTTTACGTTGCAATGCTGTAGCATCTGTGGGGGTGGGGTGTATGCTCAGCTAAACGTTACGTAGTCTCGCATCGATTGCGGTTGAAGCCTGGTCAGTAACTGTATGTTACGGTAACTGTAGAGCCCGGAGAAGAATCTCGGCTTGTACGTTACAACGCTGTTGCGTCCGTGGTGGAGGGGGTGAATGCTAAGCTCAAACGTTGCGTAGCCTCGCATTGATTGCTTGCTGTTTGCTCAGTCTGTTCAAGTCTTTGCGAGGTTACGTAATGCTTGTGTCGAGCATCCACCACCTCTACCACGGGTGTTACTTAATTGTATCGTACAAGCTGATCATCAACTCCAGGCTCTACAGCTCCCGTAACTTTCAGTTACAGACCAAGCTTCAACCGCAGTCGATACGAGGCTACGCTGGCTGTTGCTTCCATAGCAGAAGCTTGGCTTCTACGTTGCAATGCTATAGCGTCCGTGGGTGTGGGGTGTATGTTCTGGTAGTCTCGCATCGATTGCGGTTGAAGCTTGGCATGTAACTGTAAGTTACTGTTACTGTAGCGGCCGGAGAAGATGCTCGGCTATTATGTTGCAACGCTGTTGCGTCCGTGCGGGAGGGGTGAATGCGCAGCTCAAACGTTACGTAGCCTCGCATCGATTGCGTTTGATGAACGGCCTGTAATTATAAGCTACGGTGGCCGTAGCTCCCGGAGTTGATAAATGCGAGGCTACGTAACGTTTGAGCCGATCATCCCCTGCGAAGCCTTTTGTGCAAATGCTTCCTGAGGAGTTTAAAGTTCCACAAGTACCCAGTACCCAAGTGAATTTTGAAACCCAAATGTTGGATGTGCCTCCAGAGAATGACGAACCCTCATGTGACAAACCTCAAGGGAATGTTGGATAGCGCCCAGATGCCTTGTGATGAAACAGAAGTATTTGATATTCCTCTAACATTAGATGAATCAGAAGTATTTTATATGCCTCAAGTGTTGGTTGAATCTCAAGAGCTCCAAGACGTGTTTTTAAGAGCCCCTAGGCGTGGATTTTTCTCTCATTGCTCCAGAGGAGGATCAAGAATGGGATAACATGCGTTACTTTTTAAACAATTTTTCGGAATCTTTGGATGCATTGTATTTATGTACAGTTGTGAAACCCTGTAGGAAAAGACAGTATCCATTTAATCCAGAAACACCATTGGATCAGTAAAAAATCAAAGGAAACGATTATATAATGTAAATGTTGCATAATATTGCAGGTATTGTGTTGTATTGTAAATTTTAATGTATTGTATTATTATATAAATAAATAAAACCCTCTGGGGTATATTTTTTTTCAAAACTGTTTGTCATTCTTTAAGATTTCATTTCTTGTCACATGGCCAAATAGAATTTCATAACACTTTGTGGACAATCAGAATGCCGCACGTCATAACACTTCATCCTTTTTCGCGCATAAAAGGAGATTCCATCCATCACACCATCTAATATGTTTAGTCTCTCTAAGATGGATCAACTTATGAGAGAACAACTGTCATCATTACGATCTTTACTGACAGAACATAATTCTCGAATGTTTTCTATTCATGGCGTACACTGTCTCAGGCAAACAGCTGAGTACAAGATATGTAAAAGTTTTGGCAATGTCATTAGTCGACAATGTCAATGGCGGAAAGAATATCGCATTCCAAGATTATTAATATATAGACTAGCACCGTGTCAACCTTTGTTGTTGATGAAGGGATTGGAGTCAATCGAAATGGAACTCTCAATTTTTGCCTGCAATTTGTCTGACATGACCCTAAAAACCTTAAATTCACTTCAAATGCTTTAAATGTGAATTCAATAAGTTACTTCATTTTCAAGCAATTTGCACTCTGTTAGAAACTTCTCTGCAAAAAATAATTAAATAACAAGTTATTTAACTGTTAACTGTGAGAAAAATCGTTTAGTAACTGCTCTCACCTAATATGGTTAAACAATCAGAATTTTATCGCACCAAGTTGACCCCCCCAATGAAGCCACTTAGTTCTCTTCTGATAAGTACATATTATAGACGAATGGCCTAATATCTCAATCTTGTGACCGATAAGACGGGGTTCGAATCCCAGCGTTGACATTATAATATTTTCCACGTTCCCTTTAAATAAAGAGTTTCTACATCATATGGGAGATTTTCAAACTTATTTTTTATGGTTCTAAAACCATTCTAGTTGTAAATAGTTAAAAAGAACCGTATAACTTTGCATTCATGCTTTCTTAGACTAGTTGTAAACAGTTTAAAAACCGTAATGGTAAAAAACGTGCTTTATCACAAACTTTACTGTTAATTGGATGTACAGACTGCAGACGATTAGCTTACCATAATTTTAGAATGAAAATTATAACAGTACGGAACACTCATTACAGAAATAAATTTCAATTTGAAATTATCATACATAATTAACAAAACTGGCAAAAATCTTATACACCTTTTGCTGTTTGTTAAAACATTTGCTAAACTTACAATTAATTTACGATCACAAAAAAGAAGCATAGTACAAGTCTCTGAAAATGAAAAGTGACGCTCTTTGAAACACATGTCAGAAACAGTTTGTTGTGATTGATTGAAAAGTCCACTAAGAAATACTGACCTTTAGTAATGCACTGTTATAATAAATGTAGTTTAACCCCTTAACGATCGGTTAATTTTCTTGAAAACGGTCATAAAAGTGCCTATTTTTTGGCTTTTGTATTTGTATTACGTATTTGATTAGTGCTGACATCTAGTTTTAAAAAAATTAACCATCTACAATTACCTTAAAAATATCCTGGTACTGCCATCTGGTTTGTAAAATGAGAAATAAAATGTTTTCCGGTCAAAAGAAATAAATTAGTTTTATTATAATAGGCACGTTACTACTGAACACTCCAGCCCGTCAATATCGCGGGAGCGAGAAATAGAGGGCGAAACCTCAGCCCGTCATTTTCATGGGAGCGAGAAGGAAGGGGTTAAGTCTCCCATAAATGATAAATGGCCATAATATACACCTGCTTGCATATTTTTACAACTCATTTAATGTGATTTTTAAATTATAAAGATTTAAACAAATCCATAGCAACAGATCTGTCCAGAGTTTATCGGAATTTGAAAAATAGCCTACGAAAATATTTTTGCCAAATTTCTTTTTCTTTAAAATAGACATTTATTTATTCATCGAGATTTTTTAATTTCTCTTTTAGAAGGAAATATTAAAGTAGGAAATATAAAGAAATAGTTTTTGTCTCAAAAAATAAACCTGCAGTATAACAAACGTTAAAGTTTTGAAAATAGCCATTCGATGAACAAATTATGAAGACGCAAGCAATAGCAACCACTTTTATTAAGAAACATTTTTTACAAGTAAACTCAACTCTCAAAGGGTGTATAGACAAAGGAAAACAATGCCTAGTTTTTTCTTTCTTTTTTTTAATAATC
The DNA here is from genome assembly GCF_043381705.1 of Parasteatoda tepidariorum. Lineage (NCBI taxonomy): Eukaryota > Metazoa > Arthropoda > Arachnida > Araneae > Theridiidae > Parasteatoda > Parasteatoda tepidariorum. The sequence goes on from NC_092206.1 coordinate 23,700,148, forward strand.
TTTAGTAAGAGTTCCTGATTTAAGTGATGATTGTTAAATATATTACTTTTTTAATATTAGTTTTAGATCTTTATTAAAACTTAAGATATTCTGCTATTTATATGAAACTTCTATACCAAACAATGCATATTCACTGAATAATAAAAGGAAAGAGTTAGCGTTAATAAAAAGCTACAAGATTTTCTCAAAACTCAAGTCGAATTTATAAAAAGGTTACGTTTAGAGCTTTTTGCTTAATTTATAGTTTCTGCCTGTATTTTTCATGGTACAGAAGAAGTGCGTACATGTAAAAAATTCCGCATCAAATTTCGGTAGAAAAAACACCGACATTCCGAGTGCCTGTACTTTTTACCGTAAAATCCATTTGTTACGGAACAAAGTTTACGAAATTGTAAAGTTAAAATTTGTAGTTCACAAAAAAATGTAGTTTACGAAAATTTAGAAATTTCGTTCAATGATAGAATTTTTATCCCATTCGAAACATATTAGATAGTTTTTTTTTAACAACATCGAGGAGTATCCAGAAAGTCAGTTTCCCTAATTTATAAAAATGAAGAACTCACACTTTCAGGAACATATTTATTGGCAACAAGTACAGCAATGTTTCAGCTATTTTTTAAAGTAGCCACCACCAGAATTGAGACAATTGTCGTATCGTGGGATCAACTTTTGTATCCCTCTGTCATAGAACTCTGCCGTCTGTGAATAGAACCAGCGTGTGACAGACGTCTTCAGCTCTTCGTCGTTGTCAAAACGCTCATAAGCACAGGAATGTCTTGAGGTGCAAGAAAACGTGAAAATTGCTGGGAGCAATATCAGGGCTGTAGGATGGATGATCAAGCAACTCTCAGCCAAATTCCGTCAAAACAGCTTCTGTGCGTCGTGCCGTATGCGGGCAAGCATTATCATGGGGGAATGCAGCACCTGCCTCTTGTTTTGAATGGCACGTCACAATTTCCGCAGTGTTTCACAGTAACGGTAGACGTCTGTCACGCGCTGGTTCCATTCACAGGCGGCAAAATTCTGCGACAGACGGATACAAAAGTTGATCCCACGATACGGCAAGTGTCTCAATTCTGGTGGCGGCTATGTTGAAAAATAGCTGAAACATTGCTGTACTTGTTGCCAATAAATATGTTCCTGAAAGTGTGAGTTCTTTTTTTNGTAAATAGTCTAGGACAAATACTAAAAGTCTTCAGTTTCTGTAGATAGTCTAGAACAAATACTAAAAGTATCATGTCTCTGTACACAATCTAGAACAAATACTAAAAGTCTTCAGTTTCTGTAGATAGTCTAGGACAAATGCTAAAAGTCTTCAGTTTCTGTAGATAGTCGAGGACAAATACTAAAAGTCTTCAGTTTCTGTAGATAGTCTAGGACAAATACTAATAGTATCATGTCTCTGTACATAACCTAGGACAAATAAAATTCTCCTGTCTCTGTACGTACTCAATCATATTGTTTATTAATTCTGTGTGTCTTAAAAACTAATAAAGCGTACAAGTTTCCTAAACATAAGTCAGATTGATAAATAATTGTTTATTTGAAATGGATAAAGATTTTTCTTATTTAAAAAAAACAATTCGAGCATAAAAACTTAATAAATATAAAAAAGAAACTTTCTCTTAGTGTTAAGTAAATGCAAAATGTTTTTATAAATTTGAAATCCTGCACTCAATTTCTTAAAGAATACGCAGTTTGCTGAGATAAGCGCTTAATTAGGGTAAATATATATATCACGGGAGCGAGAAATAGAGGGCGAAACCTCACCCCGTCTTTTTCATGGGAGCGAGAAGGAAGGGGTTAAGCCTCCCATAAATGATAAATGACCATAATCTACACCTGCTTGCATATTTTTGCAACTCATTTAATGTGATTTTTAAATTCTAAAGATTTAAACAAATCCATAGCAACAGATCTGTTCAGAGTTTATCGGAATTTGAAAATATTTTTATTACCTACGAAAATATTTTTGCCAAATTTCTTTTTCTTTAAAATAGACATTTATTTATTCATCGAGATTTTTTAATTTCACTTTTAGATGGAAATATTAAAGTAGGAAATATAAAGGAATAGCTTTTGTCTCAAAAAATAAACCTACAGTCTAAGATACGTTAAAGTTTTGAAAATAGCCATTCGATGAACAGATTATGAAGACGGAAGCAATAGCAACCACTTTTTTTAAGAAACATTTTTTTACAAGTAAGCTCAACTCTCAAAGGGTGTATAGACAAAGGAAAATAATGCCAACAATTCCTAATCAAATTTCGGCAGAAAAAACACCGACATTCCGAGTGTCTGTACTTTTTACCGTAAAATCCATTTGTAACGGAACAAAGTTTACGAAATTGTAAAGTTACAATTTGTAGTTTACAAAAATTTAGAAATTTCGTTCAATGATAGAATTTTTTATCCCATTCAAAACATATTAAATATTTTTTTTAACAACTACGATGAGCATCCAGAAAGTCAGTTTCCCTAATTTACAAAAAAAAAAAGAACTCACACTTTCAGGAACATATTTATTAGCAACAAGTACAGCAATGTTTCAGCTATTTTTCAACATAGCCACCACCAGAATTGAGACACTTTGTCGTGTCTTGGGATCAACTTTTGTATATCCCTCTGTCGAACTCTGCCGTCTGTGAATGGAACCAGCGTGTGACAGACGTCTTCAGACGTCTTAATTCGACGTTGCCAAAGCGCTCACCGGAGGACAGGAATGTCTTGAGGTGCAAGAAAACGTGAAAACCGCTGGGAGCAATATCAGGGCTGTAGGATGGATGATCAAACAACTCTCAACCAAATTCCGTTAAAACAGCTGCTGTGCGTTGTGCCGTATGCGGACAAGCATGGCCATGGAGGAACGCAACATCTGCAGTAAGCATTCCATTACTCTTGTTTTGAATGGCACGTCACAATTTCCGCGGTGTTTCACAGTAACGGTAGACGTCTGTCACACGCTGGTTCCATTCACAGGCGGCAGAGTTCGACAGAGGGATATACAAAAGTTGATCCCACGATACGACAAGTGTCTCAATTCTGGTGGCGGCTATGTCAAAAAATAGCTGAAACATTGCTGTACTTGTTGCTAATAAATATGTTCCTGAAAGTGTGAGTTCTTCTTTTTTTTTTAAATTCGGGAAACTTACTTTCTAGATGCACCTCGTAATACAACGTGCTTTTTATTTTTTTTAAAAAATTCCGTTCGTATTCCTTTTTATTAATTTATATTTAAAACTTGCAAAAATGTAAGCGAAAAAGGCATTGTTACAATTTTTATTTTAAAATTATGGAAAAATATCCATCAGTGTGTCCATTCAATTATCCGCAACGCTTCCGAATAGGTACATTTCTTTACCTTAACGGGTTTGAAACTGTACAAATTCATACGAATTCATTATTATATACAAATTCATAATTATTATAATTTTCAATATAAAATTACCGCTAATACGAAGCTATAACATATCTGGCAATCTTATAATATTGTCTATATTAAATTATCAGATACCAACATTTTAAAAACCATAATAGGTAATTGCAACAAATGTGTTTTTTTTTCCTCTTTTTTATTTGCAAAATAAAACCAAAACTGGTTTACAATGAAAAATTTATAACTTTTATGTGTGCTGAATAAAACATAAATGAAAACATAAACAACGTAAGCAAATATTTTTAGAACAAAAACATAAGCAGTAACAAAATATTGCTTTAATGTTTAGAAAAAAAAATCAGTTACTATTCAAAAAGGTGTAAAAAGCTATCCCCCCCCCCAAGCTAATAAAGTAAAGCCTTTATTTCTTGTCTTTTCTTCTTTCTAAAAAAAAAAAAGGACAGACGTTCTGTTGTGGATGTGTGCTGAATCCACCCTCTATCGTCTAAATTTTTTAAAGTATAAAAAATTGCCAAAAACTCGAAAATCAAAATTTTTTTTTGCAAAATTTAAAACAGCGAGGGTAGTAATGCATTACTACTTGATCATTTTTTCTCTACTTTCTTGAGTTCATGTTATTAATATCTTGAGTAGATTAATTCAATTTATGCATATAAAAAATAATAATAATAAATATGAGTTTTTGCTTAACACACTTCATTATGTGAGAGGAAAAATTTAGAATTACATTATTTAATGATATGTATCAATGTAGATTAGTATTATCTATAGAAAACCTTCTTTGGACAGGATATTGGCTTGTTCTGAGATTTTTTTCTTTTTCAGTCATCAAAACTTTCGAATCATTTTATTAACTCTGATATTGTTGGCTGTGAGGCATTTAACTTGGATGTCGACGAAGTAGCGTTAAGTTTGCTATGGGAAATGCCGTATGCAAAGTATATTGACAAACCTATAAAAAGAAAGAGATGAAGTTAAGTAACTAAATTCAAAAAACTGTGTGTTTGAGAAGCTTTTAATATTTTTCTAATAACCCTGATATTTTTTGAACTTTTTCAGACTATATGCATTTAGGCTACGTAGAAATGTGTGAGAAATTATTCAGTCGAATTAAATTTGCTTATGCAGATGGCAGTAAGCTTTTAATAATGCCATTTGTTATTCAGTCCTTCAGTATTCAAGGGTTACTCCCGCTTTTGACAATTCAGCAATCTTTCAGCTGTATTTTGTTAATTTTGAGAATTATTTCGTCACGAAATTGCATGATTTGGGACGAAATTCGAACTCACAAATACCAAAAATATTTCCTCAACTTGAAACCTCATCACAGTGCATTGTGGGAAATTGATAAGTAAAATGACAAAACTAGGATGAAGACAAGTCGATCGGTCGTAGAATGGCGAAATATTTCTCTACTTTTTGACGAAATTATTTCCTCGAAGAAATGACGATGGATTATTTCATCACTTGACAAAATGTTCGTTTGGAGCATGTACTAGGAAGCGACTCGTCAAAGAAAGAAAGCTTCGTGAAATTAGATTATCCATTTTTTACAGTGTACATGGAAATCAAGTTACAAAATTTGAAATACTACTCTTTTGCATGTATTCCTAGACTTTTTTTAAATTATCAATCTGCTTTCGTGCTCGCCTTCAATTTGCTGTAAGAATCGTCAAAAATATACGCTGTGTACCAGTTTTGATTACAGCTTAATTTCAAAATTAAATCAATCCCTTTATTTATAGGTGCATAATGTTAATGATGGCAAGCAGAATCTCTCATTTAAATAGCGTGCATGCTGATGCTAGTCATCAGTTTCAAAATTAGCTGAATTAGACGGGTTTTTTAATTTTCATCATTTAAATAAACAATAATTGGGTATAATATAAAAAAAACACAACTACTTCCACTTAGTAGGAATAACATTTACCATGACGCAATGCTAAATTCTATGCCACTATCCACATAAATGCCACTATCCACATAAATCAATTATTAATCAAAAATCGTATATCAATTACTTTTCTTTATAATGCAATAAAATCTGGCGAGCAGCTATTTAAACGATCAAACACTTCGTTTGTTTATTTGTGGCTTGAAGTTAGGGTCGCAGAAAATGCCGTTCATGGGTTAAATTTAGTAGGAATAACACAACCTGTGACGTAGGCTATAGTATACCCAATTAATGATTTTTACCAAATATTGTGACTTTAATTACATAATTTTTGAATTATTAACTATATATATATATATCGTACGCTAAATGAAGTACCGGTTCTTTGCAAATATAGTTAGTATTTTGCAATACGTTTGGCTAATTGAAAAAATCCTCATTATTTCCAAAAGATCCTGATATTGTTAGACTTATTACAATCAGCATATTGACTTTTAGGCTAAATAGGAAATGTGCAAATAACTACTCGATGAGACTAGATTTTCTTCGACTTTTTTTAATAAAACTTTAATTAAGCTATTTACTATAAGCCATTACTACACTCAGTATAAACAGCCTGAAATAGTAAATCAGGCTAATTAATCATGGGATGATGAATTTTCTAATTTTCCCATGAGCCTTCACTGCAATGAACCATAAAAAGTGTCAGGTTGATTTAAAACTGTTTAGAAATTTCCTGAATTAGCCAAGTGCATTTCTAAATGACGGCGATTGTTTTCAATAAACTAGACTATTCAATTAGCCTATCACGTAAATATTATTGGAGGTATCATACCATTTAATGCTCTGGTAAAAGCAGTTTCACACTCACCTACAATTACCCAAACTAATAATCTCAACCACGTGGCAGCTTGAAGATTTACTAAAAGGAGCACATTGAAAAAAATGCTTAATGCCGGAATCAAAGGAACCAGAGGTACCTAAAAGAAACGTTCATCTATAATAAATCTAAATCTGTAAAGGAACAAAAAAAAGACATTTTAAAAATAGAAATCTGTGTAAAACCGATTCACGTAATTTCGCAAAGTACCATTTTTCTTTTTTAAAAAAAGAAGAAATGTTGAGAGTGGAACAGAAACAAAAATTCTTAATCATTAGTAGTTTGTTATCCTTTTTGTTTCAAGTCCGAGTTACTTTTACAATTAATATACTAATTGTAATTAAGAGTGTAATTACTAATCGTAATTGTGATTAAGATACTTATTGTAATTGTGATTAAGATACTTATTGTAATTGTGATTAAGATACTAATTGTAATTGTGATTAAGGTACTAATTGTAATTAAGAATGAAGAACAAATCACAAATAAACCGTAAAATTTTGGTAAATGTGCATAACACTTTATAACTTAGTATTTTTCACAATTTAATCTTAATATTTTTACCGATATATCTCAAAATTAAAAAAAAAAGGTTTGAAGTTTGGCAAATATGTTTAATGATCAGTATGAATTTTTTCCTGATTAAATTTTAATATTTGTTTTCCGTTAAACTTTATAATTAAAGAATAAATATTGGTAAAATCTGGTAAATTCACTGAATGCTTCATAATTTAGAATTTTTTTTTTTATCATTCCTACGATGAAATAAGAAAGGAAACTAAAAATAGACATAGCAAAAATATTCTTAATGCGACGCAGGTACTTAATTCAGTGCTGTTGAACAAAAATTCAAAGCACAATTAATTTTTTTACCTATTATAGTCACAAACTAAGGCCTTAAGTTCTAAAATTTACTTTTTTTTAAATCAATCAAAATATTGACTCTAGAGAATGTATAGTGCCTTACCTTATAATTAATATGTAATGAGGATTGTTCATGAAGCATTATCAGAATGAATGATATTGCAAAACCACAGAGTAGAATGACCACTATACAAATAGACCACCAAGCACCCTCAATTATGCTGACATAACACACTCTCACAAATCCACACAGCAGAAATGTGAACACTACATAGCTTGTCAAGCACATAAGAACAAGCTTCCCCGGGTGCCAGTCAATGAAAGCCTGTAGTTTTCTGAACTGGCTTTTTAATTGTCCTGCAGGATCTACAGCCTCTACCACCTGTATTTCTTTGCTTTTATCACCTCCAATTGGGCTGAGTTCTTGCCAATTTGTCTTTAGTTCAGCGGCTGGTTTGTATCTAAGGACTATGACTGAAGCACTAACAACTAAGTAAGCAAACAAGGTTCCAATCGAAAGCATTTCTACTAAAATACTGATGTCAAAAACTAATGTAAGGATGCCGGACAGGGAAGAGAAAATATACATTGCTGTTAAGGGGATTTTGGTTTTCGAGTTAACATTTGCACAAAAAGCAAACAAAAGTCCATCATCTGCCATAACATATGTTACTCTGGTTAGGGCAAAGAGGCTTCCAATTATTGCAGTAGCCATACCACTAACAGCTCCTACAATCACTACTATTTTTGCCCAATGTGCGCCATGATAAGCTAAAGCTTCCGGTAATCCAGAGTCTTCGACAATATCCTTGTAGTTAACCATCAGAGTTAATACAGTAGATACTCCAACGTAAGCAATAGTAGCAATAGCCATTGAAAACATAGTTGCTTTGGGTATAGATTTCTGTGGATTTTTTACTTCCTCCCCCGATGAGGCGATTGCATCAAATCCCACGTAAGCATAGAAGCATGAAGCAGCTGCAGCAAGAACTCCCGAAAAACCATACGGCAGGAATCCTCCTCTTTCTGGATTAGTCCAATTCGCCGTATCAGCAAAGTATGCTCCTACACCGATTATAATAAGTATAACACATAAGTTTACGTATGTGAACACGTTATTTAAATGTGAAGTCATTCTAACCCCAAATGACAAATATATCACAAATAAAGTTAAAATTCCTAATGCTAGGAAATCTAAGTATTCTGCCATATATGGTTGGTTGATTTCACCAATAAATGTTATTGTTCCATTTTTGATTCGACCTCCAGTTAAAGAGTCTATGTAAGCACTGCATGATCTAGCTGTAGCAGCTGCACCTATGACATGTTCCAGTGCTACATTCCAACCGACTAGAAAAGCCCATAGTTCTCCAAGGGCTAAATACGTATATGAATATGCAGATCCAGATCTTGGATATCTAACTCCAAGTTCAGCGTAACACAAAGCAGCTAAAAATGAAGCAAATCCACTGAGCAAGAAAGCTAAGATTATCGCCGGACCTGCAATATTTTTGGACACAGTTGCAGTTAGAACATAGACACCAGATCCAACCATGTGACCAACGGCTAGAAGAGTGATATCTGCTGTGTTGAGACATCGGCGTAAATTAGTTTCTAAGACATTTGTGTCAGTATATTTTTTTCTAGTAAGTCGGGCTGAAAAACTTTTAAATTTGGTGGACATTCTTCTAGAGTTCAAGTGCACACCTAGGAAAGAATTGTCAAAAATTATACAAAGGTCTTAAAAATAATATCCCAATTTAATAAAGACAAATCTTTAAAAAATCATTTATCTTAAGAGTCATATTACTTATATATAATTTGCGTAAAAAGATATGCATGTGAATTTATTGTCTTCCATTTTGATAAAAAAAAAATATCACTGATATTTAGAGTCAGAATGACATCACAAATTTTCTGTATGACGTCATATGTCATTCTAATACTACCTATCACTTAAATTTATTATTTTTTCTGGAGATAAGAGCTATCAAGGAAAAATTCAATACGCTAACAAAATGAAATACAATATATATTTACTACGTTTTTATTTTCTGCTTTTGTGTCTGAAACTATGGAATTTTGAAATCAAAATTTCAACTCTTTTTTCCGACTAGCTAAAATGTTCAAATGTTAGTTGCAGCAGCACGATTATATTGAAAACGTTGGATTCAGTCGTTTCTGGCCGATACAAGCATAAATTTATCACTAAATAAAATTTATAGAAAATAATAATTCCATTCTTTTTTTCAAAGTCGCTTGAACGCTAAAGATTTAACAGAATAATTGTGTTGAATGACATTAATTCTTTAAATTCAATTCTTCTTTTTTTATCTCGCAGAAAGAAAATTATTTTCTTCCTTTGAGAATTCGATGTAGATTAATTCTAAAAAAAATGTAATTGATATTGATCAAAATGTAATTAAAAAGCGTTCGGTCATTCTGAGACCTGACTTTAAAAAAAAGATGCAGAAAACGCGGTATAATACTTTTTTCTAAGTTCAACTAATTCAATTTAGTTATTTTTCTTTTCAATTACTACTTAAAAAAATAATAAATTTTAATTCATAGCATTTTTTACATGGTGTCGAATACTTTTATGGAGCATTTTTTTTTCTCAAAATGGTCATGGAACAAGCTCCACTAGACTCAGATATTAAGATATTACTATAAAAATGTCAAAAAGGCAACTGACTTAAATTTTTAATTTTTCTTACAATTTCTTTAATTGTAATTAAAATTCCGACTAACGAGAGACAACCTAGTTATGTTTTTACGATTATAGATTTGTTTCCATGACCTTACAAATCTAAAATTAATTAGATTATAGATATAAATCAAAAAAGCAAATCATAAAAAAATATTTTTAATTGGTAAAATTATACCAAATGTGAAAGTGATAAAATTGTACCAAATGTGAAAGTGATAAATTTGTACCAATTGTTTTTTAAGTGAGAAAATTGTTCAATACAGTTGTTCGCTGCTTCTCAGGAGGTTAATGAATTATTTTCTCTTAAAGTCTGGTATATTAGGTATCTTGCATAGAAGGAACACAAAGCATTAAGTGTTTTTAAAAGCAAAATAAGTAAAAATAAGCAATAATTACTTTCAAGGTCTAATGTTCCTTTATGATGTGTGTTTTAAACACTTAGTTATATGGGTTATGCCAAATTATATTTCTAATTATAGCTCGAAGTCAAGAAATAGTGACCTGGCTCAGCATAACTACTTAACTCTGAGGGCAATAAATCATAAATTTTATTTTATCACAGACTTTGCACAGACAATCTATCTGGCATCCATCACAACCAGTCTTGCTATTATGAACCCAACTCAAAAGGCAAAGAAATTCCTAGATCAAGCATGGTCAAGTTCGCTTGTGTGTAACTGACTCACATGCATTACTTGGAGTTAAAAACCACGAAGACTTCCAAGGGGATTTCGAACCAATATCCATCTACCACTACAAAACTTTTATAGATCAGTAGTGAGGTTGGCGTGAATCAAGAGTAGTATACTAACTGACCAGCTATAATTGGGATTCGAACCTGGGTAACCAGGTGACTGCTCTATCCCCTGCGCCATTTGAATTTGGAAGTAATAGATTATATTTTGGTTTTTTAAAGAATTGTGATGGAGAAAAATGAAGCATTAGCATACATTTTTTATAGAAATCATACGGTCTTTAAAAATACAAAAAAATGATGATTAGAAAGGGCACATTATAACATTCTTAATCATGGTAAAGCATAATGTTCAAAAGAAAATATGCATAAATGGATTTCTAACAGCGGAAGATTTAACCCTTATCCCTTTACTTCACACTTTTTAAAAGTGAAGGGTAATTATTATTTTCACATGCAGGATTAGTCAAGGAATACAGGATAAATGCTGTTGAAGTATCAGCAGCCTACAACTCAACTCTATCATAGTTGTATATTTTGATTAAGATATGTTATTCGATTTTAGTAATTAGGCTTCCAAAAATTATTGTAAATATCGCAATTAAAGCGTTTTCATTTTATAAATTTCCATAGTGTTTATTTCGAATCTTTAAACAAATGCAGAAAAAATTTCTTGCAATTTTTGAGGAGGGGGGAATAAATTTTTGCTACTCAGCAATTTTCTAGGGGGTCGGTGACTGAACCTTCAAGTTGAAGTAATAAACACGAAATAATCAAACAACAATTATCCATCTTACCAAAAGGATAATTGGCGTAAAACTGACGAATCTGAGAGGAAAGATCATGTTTTTCACTCTCTGGTGGTCAATTCTTTCCTCTTATTAAGAGAATCCCTTTTGCAATTGTGCGAAGCAGTTTTCAATGTTAAATTATGAAGGTTGCAAAAAAAAAGAAAGAAAAAAAACTTAACTTTGTAGATGCGCAAAGACGCACAGTGAAGGGTTAAAGAGGTTGATAAAAGAAAAACCCCACTGGATTTATCGTAAATATACTTGCATTTTTTTTTTTTTTTTTTAATTTTTAAAGACGAATTGATTTTTGTGAACCCTCTCTGTAACTGTAAACAATACATCAAAAGTTTAGAATTCAATTTGTGTTATAAACATAAATACTCTTGCGAAAGTTTTATAATTGAAATTCTTCTGAGTCCTACGTAAACTTTCAACCAATATTTCAAACCCATAGGAACCGTGCAGCTCAAAATAAATAATAAGTTTACGATATACGCTAGAAAAATCTAGAACAAATTTTGTGACCTTTAACTTTTTTTTCCTTGAAAGTGCATTGTGATAAACCATATCTAAAACAGGAGGGATACCGTTTTTCAATGTATTCTTGGCACACTAATATACTATTTTAATGTCTACAGAATAAATTGTAGTATCTGCTTTTTATTACAATGCATATCACAAAGATTGCTTCATGTTCTGTCAAATTTTTATGACATTGAATATAAAACTCAGATATTGTGAAATTTCTTTTCATTTAAACACGTGTAATCTACAGAATCATTTGGAAACGACGCCAAATGAATTTATTCTATTATCTGAACTGACACAATCAAGATGAATTATGAATTATAAATGCCAAAGTGTTATTAAGTGCTTTGTTTATGCCTAGTTTCTTATTCACAATCGTTCAAGTATATTTTGAATATAAAAAAAAATGTTTAACGTAGAGAGCTAATACAATTTTATCTATTTTTGAAATTAATAGTTTATTCCGTAATGACTGTCCATATAGCACAACGCTATTGAAATCTAGGAAATTACTATTGAGAAAGGTTAGGTAACAAAACATAACATGCTTTACGACTGAAAAACTAGAGAGGAGTTGGAAAACAATTATTTAGAAAAACTTCAATTTTCAACCGCGAATCAAACAGTTATAATGTTTTGCGTATCCCGTTTCTCCATAGGGATTTGTCAGTTTTAAATAAGGTTTTTATTTATTCATTTATGTATTTATTTTTTAGTTAAATATTTATTTGTGGCCTATACTTATTAGGCTTGGTGATGAAAGCTGAAAAGCATACACATTGACAGTGACAAAGTGACGAAACTAAAATGCCATTTAAATCTGACAAATCACTATTGAGGAATGCAGATCAAAACTTGTTTGATTGTCGGAAAAAACAGAGAGGAGTTCAAAGATGATTATCACAGAAAGACATTCACGTTTCAAGCTGCAATCAAACAGTTTTTAATGCCTTATATTTTGCCTCCCCTATAGTGATTCATCAGATTTTGACAACATTTTTATTTTCCCTTACTGAAATAATAAGTGACCCAACCAACGTGCATACTTTTTTGTCTTTAAATTTGACAAGGTAACATATTTTAAAGATAATATCAGCGATACATCCTAGCTTATAGCTCCATTTGATTAAAAAAAGATCTTACTCTCAGTACTTAATGTTTTCGCTGTGTCTGATAAATTCAATAATCAAAGTTTACGTGATAACATGGGAGGACAACGTAACCATATTAAAATTTCTAAAGTTATGACACAATGATGAATTAATATTTGTAATTTGCATTTTATTGAAATAAAATAACATAGGCTCTGTTCTTAAAACCAAAGTTAATGGAGAAAAGGGATTCGATTAGGGGAACTATCGAAAATCGCCATACGCAGATGACGCTAATAATACAAACTGCTGGTTTTATAATTGGGGTAGTTTTAATAAATATTCTACAACGGATTTTCCTTAGATTCAGAAAGAAAAAAATTTTTCGTGTTAGCGAAGATTAATATTTTAATGAAATAGAAAAATGTATTAATATTTAAATAAATTAGAAATAAAAGAACTTTTTTCCACCACTACTTATAAATGTTTTAAATAGTATATTAAAACTTAAGGAAATAATTATATAGTTATAGTGAAGTCCTTATCAAGGTCTTTCAAGAATTATATTTGTTTTTAAACTTATATTTGCTTTATACAAGAATTAAATTTGGTTTTAAAATTTCAGTTTTAGTTTGCTACCATTGACAAAGGTATTTCGCATTAAACTCAAATGTTAAAGGGTAGTGCAGTAGGTACTAAATACACTAATAAATGTACGCAGTATTACATTGGTATATTAGGTAATTAGCAATTAACCAATACTAAGCAGTTTTAATGCTGATACTATAAAAATAAGTGTTTAACTGCCTCTCGATATTTTGTTTTATAACCGTTGTTGAAAAGCTGGCCCAATTTTTGGGGGTTTACAGCTACTAATGTTCAATTCCGTAGTCTTGTAATTTTTAATCCAATCCAGAAAACAAAGGAACTCATGAATTAAGTATTGGGAGAAATTTTGCCTTCGTGGAGGACTTTTTTTAGCGAACTAACCCGCATTTGCGTTACATGGAGTGAAAAACCACCAAAATCTCCAATGGTTAGCCTGGGAGCAAAGGGACTCTAACCCATTATCTGTCTACCACTAAGGATATTTTACGTTAGCATTATGGTCAGCAGAATTCGTATCGACCGGGATTCGAACTGGTTCACCTCATTAAAAGGCGAAATCTCTAACCCCTGAGCCATCACGGCTCACTGCCTTTCCGAATCGATATCTGAAGAAAATTACTTCATGGTGCTAAATTTTGTTTATAATGATCCGGCTGCGAGCAATAGTATCATGCCAAGTAATGCTGAATACATTTAATCTCTCTTCTGCTGAGATGAAGCACAAAAACCGTTTTGCCTTATTTAGTTATGTAAGCCCGGGATAGTCTGGTTGGTAGGGCACTGGGCCCATGTCCAAGAGTTCGTGGGTTCGAACCCCGTCGGCCGAAGAGTCCCCGTGTAGTAGATGGTGACTGATGCACGTTAAATCTGTTGAGTCGCAAAGTCCTCCATGTTCCCATAACAAATCAATACCTCTGGGGGTACTGATCTAGGAATTTCCTTGTCTTCTGGATTGGTACAAAACTGCAAGGCTACGGAGTTGAACATTAGTAGACATAAACCCAAAATTGGGCCGGCTGTTCAACGTCGGATAAAGTAAAATAATAAATAAAATTTAGTAATATAAAGCCTCCAGGAAACGAAACAAATAATAATAAATTAAAAAAATTGAAATTATTTTAACTTTATTAATTGCGTCTGTATATGCCTCTCAGTTTTGTGGAGGATTTCGTTGCGTTGTTCCATACTGATTAATTAATAATTTTCTCCTTTTTTTTTCAAATTCATCCGCAAAGAACAGGTATTCAGCCATTTCGAAAATAAAAAGGAAATATGTGCATACTATGTGTAAAGACTTAATGTATTAGTTTCATCAGAAACGTTTTACTTCCCTTTATTTTAAATTTGGTCCACAAATAAAATCTTTCTTTGTCATTCTTAATTGAATTCAATGGAAGAGATAAATATGATACAGAGAATTACCAAAAAATGGCCGGAACCTGTCAATTCCACATGTTAACGTGATTAAGAACCTCTCACAGACAAAATAATCTATGACAGAATCTTGTAAATGTAAATTAGAAGAAGAAAAATCTCACGCAGCTAAAACATTGTCAAACAGGATCCCATGATGACAAAATACCAGGATAAAATTTTAAGTGGACGAAATATCGTTGGTAGAATTTTCCGCTAATGAAATAAAATTTGTAGTTAAGAATCATGGGTGTTCAAATTCTTCTAGGAACGAAATGGTAGCAGTCTTGTGCTTATAATTGTGTTTACTGTACCATATGATTACATGTAAGAATTAGTCCTAAAACCAGTCAGCTAAGAAGGATAAACCACTCATAATTAGAAATGTATTTTATAATAGTGGTTTCCATTTCTAACAAGTGGGAATAATTTTCCCCTTCCAGTTACCGGTAAATCTCTAAAGGGGAAAATGCGGTTGCTAATCTTATTTTTAAGCAAAATCTGAATTACAGCATTCAGCCGAATTCCGTAAGATAATTATGGAAAATACCGGAACAATACTATTATCTTCCGGAATATACTATTATCTTCCGTAAGATAATAGTATAATTATCTTAAGGAATTCAGCCGAATTCCGTAAGATAATTATACTCGGGAAAAAAAGTAATCGAAAAACAATTTAAAGGAAACAAAAATTTTCAAAAAATAAATGAAAAGAAAGAACTATTTTTAAATTCACATTTCATTTTCCCAAACACAACGCTGCACTGAGTTTTCTGATACAATGTTTTATTTGGCATAGATCTAAATATCAATTATATAATAAACGGATACTCAATTTACGAATCATTTTTACGGTTTTTTCTCTGATTACTGTCGACGTCTGCTTTATTTGCTACTATTATCCTCTACTCAATTAAATTTAATTTTTTAATATAAAAGTTATTTGTCTTATTTTTATTTTATTATGAAATATTTATTTTTAGTTCAAGAATATAAACTACTGTAATTTAGTTTCTTTATTAAGGCTAATTACTAACTGCGAATCGTTTTGATTGTGTCTGAAATCTAAATAAATGCATGTTTGCATTTTCTGATATAGACTTGGAGGTGGGGGATTATTGTACAGTAAAGGCGAAAGGAGAGAAGCGGCAAAAAAAAAAAAAAAAAAAAAAAAAAATTCGAAACCCCCCTGTTCCCTGTAAAATGCTGTTATAATATAAAATATATAATTGACTTACCAGTTTCGGTTGAGGCAGCCATGCTTTATGGATTATTTATTAGCGATTTAATGTATCTATCAAATTTGATGATTTTGGAAACATAAAATATTCCAAAAAAATAATTTTTTTGTTCCTTCTGCAGCGCCTATCAATGCCAAACAAAACATTTGATTATTATTTTATAACAACTTTTATAAAGCACCATCTTCTATAACGAATTTTGAAGATAGCTATGTGTCAAACATTGTAGCTGAACTTCAGTCAAATGAATGCATGCCTATTCCTCTATTTGCGAGCTCTTAACGTGTAATACATTTACGTTTTATAAAGAGAAGTAGAAAACGGCGCTGCTCTGATGAAATCTCGCCAATATATAATTCTTGTCGGATTTGTCGTGATGTGAACAAATATTTACTTAATTTATAGTCTGAATCTCGAAAATAAAATTATATGGAGTTATTTAAAAGAAACCTGCATGGCATACATAAATAGCATTGAAATTCTATCTTTTCAAATCATGTCTTACTAGTTATCACGAATAAAATAATAACTTTGTAGAATAGAAAAATATATTAAGTGAAAATGACATTTTCCCGGTTAAAAGTAACTTTATTAATTTAATAATAAAATTTCTATTCGTGCAATTCGTAACGAGAAAAAAATGTATTGTAAGATACAACTTTACTTTTTTTTCCTTATACATTCGAAAACTGTCCCTCCGCCCCCCCAAAAAAAAGTAACTAAATTAACAGCCAATGCACTCTTCCCTTAAGCTCTTCAAATAATATAGTGATTTTATCTTAATTAATATTCACCGAAAAAAATCCTTTAAAAAAATGCTATTGTTCAGGCTAAGAATGTTATTAGTTTAATTTGCAAAGTTTTTCGAGTAAGGCTATTTTTAATGAAAAAAATGTTTGGTAGACTACAACTTCATGTTCTTATTTTTTTAATTATTTTTTTAGCTGCTTTATTTTTAATTTTATTATTTAACTAAACTGACTGTCAACACATGCTTCCATTAAGCTCTTTAAAGTTATATAATGATTTTATGCTTAGTAATATGCAGTACTAAGGATATTTTACGTTAGCANCTTATACATTTAAACATTGTCTAGGGCAATTTACCATGAAAAAAGGTATTTTGTAAACATCTTCTTGATTATTATTATTTTTGTTTTTTTATTTATTACAAATTAGTTTATTACCATTAATATTTTTACAGCTTGTTTTGTGGAATTTTTATTAATTCTATTTTAAAATAATGGACAACGAGAATAATTTCGAATGTATGCATCTATCTAATTACTGTATAAATTTTAAGTAAAATGTATAGCACTCTTATTGGCCCCCTAAAAGCGTTTAGATCCTACTATGTCATTCTTATTGGCCCCCTAAAAACGTTTAGATCTTACTATGTCCTTCTTATTGGCCCCCTAAGAACTTTTAGATCTTTTCATGCATAGCATTCCTATTGGCACCCAACGAATGTTCAGATGTTTTTATGTATAGCATTCTTATTGGCCCCTAAGAAAGTTTAGATCTTTTTAATGAACCTAACATTTAAATATTAGGTAATCATGACTTGTACTTTTTTTTTCTTCCTGCCTAGTCAAAGCAACAAACAAACTTTTCGCTTTCTTGTTGGGGTTCTCTCCTTTCTAACTAACTTCTGACAATTATACATATTATGTGACAGCACCATGCAAAATGTAAAAACTAAAAGTTTTGTTTTTCAAAGGAGATACAGCTTTTGAATTTTTAGATTTAAGCCAGTTTCTCTCGAAATTTTGAAACCTTAAATTCATTAGTTAAAATTTTTTGAACAGTAAATTTAATGTTCTACATTTTATTTTATTAACTATTCTGCTTTTTATATTTAATTTTATAACCGTAGTTGAACAGCTGACCCAATTTTAGATTTACGACAACTGTTTTTCAACTCCGTGGTCTTGTAATTTTGAACCCAATCCAGAAAATAAGGGAGCTCCTGAATCACTTATTGGGGGAAATTTGCCTTCGTGAAGGACCTTTTGATGTAACTTACACGCATTTCCGTTTCATGGATAGGAAAACAACGAAAACCTCCCACGGTTAGCCTCACGGCTAGGAACCTCTAGCCCGTCTGCGGCTGAATACATTTTACATCAGTACTGTGGTTGGTGCGAGCCGGGTGGGGAAATACTCTACATTTGTCTACTTTTTTTTAAATGGGCAATCAACGGTCTTTGCCATTGGGTTTTATTTAAAATCCTTTCACACAAACTTAAGTTTTATGTAGTATCATCTATTATTAATCTAAGACATTGAGTGCTGAAGGGTTTTCAGATCATTACAGTTCTCCACATCATCACTGATATGTTGTGGCTGTCAGAAGAATTTAATGTAAAAAAGAAATTCAAATATCATCCTAAGCTCAAGACATTGACAGCTTAGTTCTAACAACGCAGGTCACTCAACGGCTGGTTCCGTAGGATTTATATTTAAAATCCAAACTCATATTAAATCTAACACACTAACACAGTATCATTTGTCATAAAGCTATATGACAATACTCTTTCTTCATGGCCTATGAAGCATAGGCAGGATATAAGAGGCAAATTGATAACACAAAAGAAATTTATTTAACAATCAAATATTGATTAGTTTCGTTGATTTTGAAAATAATATACATTGGATGAGAATGCTTAAGTGAGATTTATATTAAAGTAATAATATATAAACATGAGCTTTTGCATACGAAGCTAAAATACTATTACTACTGCTGAAATTCTATCACTTATACTGAAGCGCCTTTATCACAAATTTGAGAATAATGTTTTTTATAATTGCTTGATCTATGAAAATTTTATTGGAACAAAACGATTTGTCTATTGAACTAAAGTACAAGCCTAAATTTTTTCAATGCGAATCTATCAGATAACGTTAAGTAACACACGAACCGAAATTTGGATCAAATCATAGTCTTGAAAACAAACACAAACTTTCACTAATATCAGAAATAAAATATTATTGTTTATTTATGGTATCCATTGCAATAAACAGCGTCTACACTAGGGCACATTCATCTGCATATTCATCAACACCGATATTAATAATTAGATTTATATTTAATACAAAAAAGATTATTATCAATGGTAAAATTTTTTTTATTTATAATAAAATCCATTCGTGGTCACAACGCTCAAATTCGCCATCTGGAGAAAAAATCGATTCCATGTCTTGACCCTTCCCCCTTGCCTCTTCTAAGTTGTATAGGAATGTGCTGCCATATTTTTCCCTTTCTTAATATTTTTCGTACTTTCGTTTAAATTTTTTAAGATTCCCACGACGCTTCTTTTGGAACTACGTTCAATGTAGTTTTCATTTCCATATAGTTTCCTAACTTAAAAGTTTTTATTCCATTTGAAAATCAAGATGGAAACTAACGTACTTCTTTTTCCGCATGCTATGGCGAAAGAATGTGAAGAGTTGCCATAGGTAGAGAGTTCCGCTCTACGCAAACACTACACCCCATTTTGATCACCAATTCAAAAAGAACAGTGTTCCACAAAGGACTGATCGTTAAGACACGGTCCCCAGCAGAACATCGAAGTCAAGCATAACTGGTTGTGGTCAGTAAGCGAGTGGGTGACCACTTTGATCAGCCTGCGTAGGGACCGTGAGGGAGCGGTATCAGTCGTCGTTAAACTGTTCTAACATATAGTGCTCGATTTCGGGAGCAGGTCGTCAGTTTACCAAAGCAGGGGAGCCATCCTCTCTGCAAAGGAGAAAAAATTGCGATGGCATGTTTCCGGATCCTCAGGGATGTTTCTCAGACGGTCGCCAATAGCCCATTGTGCAGCTCTAGTGCCACGTAAATAAAAGTACCTACCTATCAAAAATACAGTTAAATGCTGACGCTCTCGACAGAAGTAAAATTAAACTTGTAAACAAATAAAGGCAATGACATCACACGAATTGACCAAATCATCTGGAAACCTGACACCAATTTGAATATAGGAACGACTAGTGAGGTGCACTGGTATAGCCTGTTCTCATTTTGGGATAGTCGATGCATGTAGCTGGTGTCAAAAGTGTGAATATTGGAAAGTGCCCTTTGAATAGTTAAATATGATTTCAACCTAGAGAATAGTTAAATTAAATTTTTTAGATTAATGTTAAAGGGAGTTAACGGAACCCAAAATCTTCGATCAGTTGCTATGAATAATATACCTTTGAGCCAAACCTTCTATTGGCGATCGAAATAGGCTACGAATGGCTTAGAGCAGAACTCTCTATCTAGAACAATACTTCGCATGCTTTTACCATTAGTGTGTACAAAGTCATAGAAGTAGGCAGTACGTTTGATTCTGTCTTGATTTTTAACTGGATTTAAAACTTTCAAGTAAAGAAACTATACGGAACTGAAGACTACATTGAACGTAGTTCTAAAAGAAATCATCGTAAAAATTTCGAAAAGTATCTTTGGCAAGTAAATATTAAATATATTAAGAAAAGAGAATATCGTGGCACATTCCTATACAACTGAGAAGAGGAAAAGAGAAAGAGGGTAGGGTGAAGACATGGAACCAATGTTTTCCCCAGATGGCGCATTTGAGCCTTGCGATCATGAGTAATTGAGACTGTACCAGACTTTTCAGCTTTTAAATTTGCAAAGGTAGGCAGCCAGAAACGCCTCATATGCATAAGTTTGTTTTGATATTTCATTAGCGAAATTTTGTTCACTAATTCGATTTTATTAATGTTCTATTTTTAACACATTTGTTTTTAATATAATATTTATATACTAATCATAGCAGGTTTTTCTAGTAAATTTGCAAGAATCTTGATGTAGTTTATTCCACATCTAGCTAGGTAAAACAATATGAAAAAAAGAGAAATTTAAACATGATGAGTGAAATAAATAAAATGTAAAATGTTGCATGGATATTTCGAAGAAGGAATAAACAGATGCTGTATGTCATATAAAGAATATTTGATATAGTTATATTAATCATTTAAAGAGCCACATGGAATTTTTTCGTTTTCTCTTCCTTTATTCTCGCCACAATTCCGTCTCCTATCATTTAATATTAGATTAATTTTGATTTAGAAAATAGGATATAATGGGTGATAAATTATTGCCAATTTTTTTTTTTTATCTCGTGTGTTTTATTTTGCTTTTTATTTCTTTTTTGGGGGAGGTGAATTCAAACTATAATTATTATTATTTTTTTTTTTTTAATTTATTTACCAATGTTACAATTTGGTCTGTTTACAGCTAGCAAATTTGAAATCTTGCCTCATGTGTAAAATCTTTTTCTTCTGGTGGAATTTAAAAAAAAAATTTTAATTATGCATATTGCAGTGTTTTTAGAAATTTAAAATCTTTGAATAGCATCTTCCGAAATTTTTTCTTCTTCCAAGTTTTATTTTTGACTGTTTTTAATAGCCATTTTAAGAAGTCAATTCCTTACAGTGTAAGTTCAATCTTAAGAGGACACCATGTCATGCGAGAAACTTCTTTCCCAAATTATTTTTCATCTCTATAACTAATTCAAACTATAGCAAAAGTGAGTTTAGGTTAAACTTAGAGTGAGCCATGATGAAGTTTAATTGCTGAAAAACAAAAAATCAAAATATGAAAATCCATTGTTCATTGCATAATCCTATGTTATCTTTTAATTTTTTTTTCTTTTTGATATTTAGAAAATTTCTTTTCAGTATTTGGAATTTCATGGTTCTCTCTAGGTTTGCCTGAACTCCCTTTTTCTATATTTTAAATTAGCTATGGAGCTGAAAAGACAATTTCTACCATGGTATGGAGAAACTAGTCTTTTCTTCTATGCGTTCCATTGCAATATTTCAAATTAATGGATGTGACTCTCTTAGTCAACTTACTTTTACACTTGTATTATTATTATTATATAAACTATATAGATATTTTGTGTCTTGCATAAAGCTCACATAATTATCTCAACAATCTAACTCAAATGTGAGTTTTTATTTTTTTTTTTTTACTTAAAAGTCTGCTTAATATTTGTCATGGCTGGATATTCTAGATTTGCTTAAATACAGAGAAGAAATCAAGAGATTAGGTCTTACATAAATTAAAATTTTTGCAAACTAATTTTTTTATAAACTGAGATTTTTATCTTTGTATTTTTATGTAAATGTTTAATATTACAATGTACCATATAAGTATATACTTCCCAATTATGTATTGTATTGCATTAAATGATAAAAGTGAAAAAATAGTATTACTTAGAGAATTACAATGAATGGTTTATATTCAAATTTATGAAGTAACACAGAGCTAAGATTTTGTGAGAGGGAAAAAGACCTAAACATCATATTAAAAAAAAAAAAAAGGGGGAAATTAAATCAGTATATCATCCCTTTACATTCGTATTACAGAAAGTGCCAATAGTTTTCCATGAAAGTTTTATATTTTTCCTTTGAAATATCCTGAAATTTATTTATTTTTTGTTCTTTAGTGTAATTATTAAATTTTTTTAGTTATTACAATATTACGTATAATAATAGGTATTTTAAAATTGAAATGTCAAATTTTTGTGAAATTTTAGAAAAGGTTTCTAATATTTTGAACTACAGGACTATTTTTGCCACACTTAAAATAGTAAACTGAAAATTATTTTTGTCTGAATGATTTCCTTCTCCCACTTTGTTATATTTTTATTAAGTTTTCTTTAATATTTCAGACTAAACAATTAAAAGGTTTGCTTAAATACGTAATATTTTTTTATATATAATTTTAATAGAAAAATTGTAACTGCAATTAAATTTCTTCGTATTTTTTAAAAAAATAATTAAACATTTATTAACATTAATTTTCAGATTAGTAATAATTCGTCAAAGATAAAGCTCATAGTTATTTTAAAGAGCTTGAGAGTAAAAAGAGCTTGTTTTTCAATTTCAATTAGTTTTAAAAAGTTGTACAAAAGTCAAGAATGATTTTTGATGCACTATAATCACTTGAAACAGTAAAAAATTGTCTTGGACAAGTGCATCAATGTTTAACCTGTTTATTATTCAAATTTTTCCAGGCAGAAATTCAATATTATTTCACTCATTAATTATAAAAACTATAAAATATTAGTATATTGTTTGCCGTACTATATTGTTTCAAAAAGTAACTGTCATTTTTATTTGATTGTTCACTCTTTTTCTATATTTTGATTAATTGTGTCACACTTTAAAATATAACCACTGCTCATGTGAACTTTGTTTTTATACATTTATAGTTGTTATGATTAATTTAATTGGAAGAGGATGAGCTCTGACCCCCATCATCAAAGCCAGGAATCTGAGTATTTAAATGAAAATCAACCAGGGATTTCTAAGTCAGGTGATCTTTTTCTTAATTTTTGTCATTCTTTGATGAAATTTTTAAGTAATTCTTCTAGTTTTTTGTTCTGTGGCGTAACTACCACTATAAATATTAAATACCAATTCACTAGTATATAAGACATGTTAACTTGATTGTATTTTGAGGTACATTTTGATAGATGAAGGTTGACATAGTCTAAAATTAAATCCCCACAGTTCTCTTAAAAAGTCATTGTTATTGTCAAAAAGTCATGAATTTCAATGAAGAATACTAAAAAAATAAATTTATATTTCGTTTTGGATTTTAACTGCAAAAAACTCCAAAATTTACTAAAATATTTTTTTTCTCCATAACTTCTTCACTTTCTTTTCCATTTAAAAATATTATACTTTCTTTTGCAAACCTTATTAAGAATGTGTAAAATACGTAAAAGTTTATCAATATTTGCTATTGCTGGTTTGGAATGAAGATTAAAGTTTGAAAGATGCCATAATTTTCATATAACCAGTAAAATATGAAATTATTCCTGTAACTAAATCTGTCTTTTCTCCTATATGGTGTTCAATGATGTGTTAAATTTTTCTAGCAAGTTTAAGAAATAAAATTGTATGTTGCTATAACTTATTGTGAAGTCAGTTGTTGAGAACATCATTTATTTTTCTCTTGTTATATATCTTGTGTTTGGTGATAAATACTATGTTACTGCACTGAGCTTTTGACACAAAAATTCTTGTTGTATAATAACATTGTTATGTTTAATAGTACAGCAATTTTTTACTATGTATGTGGGAGCTGTTTTATATAATGAACTGGTTTCCACTGGTTCTAGTTAAATATCCTTATTGATTGTTGTATTTTATCCTTTATTGAATTACTAACATATCAAATCTTGAAGAATTACAGTATTGTTATCCATAAAAGATATTTAAAGATGCTTTGCAGATCTTATGTTGAGATTGAGAATCCTTTTGGTGCAATATAATCACATTGACTGCTCCCGATGCAGTGAAAATAGCCCCAATGATTTTGACTAAATATAGTTAACTATATACGTAGGCACTGTCTAAAGTTGTTTTCTCATTTTAGAAAAACATTGTAATTTAAAAAAAAAATTTTAAATTGTTTGTTCAGTTGATTTAATAGGGGCCTTTAAAATTTTAAAGAGCAAGCAAATCTCTGTTGTACCTCGGCCAAGGCAAAATATGAACAGACCAGTTTTTCTGGAAAGTTTTGTTACTGATATAATGAGTTAAATTTTTATTCAATATTTTCAATTAAAAAATATTTATTGAATTATTGATCATAGTTCTTAAAAATGTGAGTCAATCAACAAATAAAATAAATAGAAAGCTCAAAATGGACAATTTGTTATTTTTTATTTCAATATAAAAATATTTCATTTTGAGTTAATTTATTTTGACTGTACACCTAGTTTTAAATAACCAGAAAAAGAAGTTTTAAACTACATAATTACCCAATAAATTAATACAGCAGTGCATTGTAAATTAAATTTATATCATATTTTACTTTTTCAATTGTTGATGACTAAACAGAATGTTTAATATCATTAATGGTAGTGGAACTCAACATGTTAAGGATTTTTTGTCGTATGCTATTATTATCACGATACTTTTACTTATATAAATTTTTTATTCATTTTAATACCTGAAGTACTTTTGGTGATAAATGCTTTGTTATTGCACTGAGCTTTTGGCACAAAAATTCTTGTTTTATAATAACATTGATATGTTGTTTAATAGAATAACAGTTTTTTCACTATATATGTTGGAGCTGTTATATATAACAAACTGATTTCCACCTTTTTTATTTTATAAGAAAGATGTACTTAAAAGTGATAAAACCCATACAAACTTCTCCAATCGCTTAATATTTCTGATGCTTTAAACAATCGTGGAGCTCAATTTTTTTTTTCAGAAATCATTACCCATTTTCTCCATATTCAGAAACAGAAACCCATTTTTAAATGACTAGATTTATAGTGCTTTTCATCATTCCTGTTAAAATTTGAAAAATTCATGATCTATTTTATAACCAAATCTCTAAAATATATGCCTAGGTTAAAATTTGATGTCTATAATTTGAGAATAATAAACAATTTTACTCTTGTTTTATGTTTATAAATGGAATGTTAATTTTCTTGAAATGAATTCAAAGTGAAATTCATATGAAGTGAAATTATAAAGTGAAGTTCATGTTAATTCATCATAATTTAAACTTATTTATTTTTGAAGATTTATTTGACAAATAATTTTTTTTCTCTTTATTTTAATGAAATGTAAATTAGTTATTCTAAAAACTTAATTTTATTTCAGGTGTATTTCAGTGCATACCAAGGAAGTTTAAACAATGGTTTCCATCTTCTTCTAAAGTTGTTTTATATTTTACTCAAGGACTAGTAATTTTATTACTGTTTGGAACTATTTACGGCATGATAGGAAAAGATATCTTTCCAGTTAGTGGAATTTTTGCATTATTTCTTCTGGCATTATTAGCTCATATAGGTGGCTTGATTGTTAAGATTGTTAGGCTGCCTCCTTTAGTTGGTAAGTAATTTACTTTATATATGTTAAAAAGTTATTTTGTTATTTTTGATGTTCTGATAGCTGAAAAATGTAGTTCAGTGCCAACTTTTAGAAGAAAGAAAAAACATTTATTTATTATTCATGCTAAATTGAAAAAGTGCTTTGTAAATGATTGGAATTCTTAGTTGAGTAAAATATTTAGCAACTTATCAACATACAACTGTTGTGCATTTACAACTTAAAAAATAAAAAAGAGCTGCTTCAAACTACAGGGTTGCCACTCCACAGGGAAAACCTGGAAAATACAGGGAATTTAAAAATTACCTAAAATAACAGGGGAAATGCAGGGAATTTTGATTTTTTCTTTACAAACTGGGAAAATACAGGGAATTTTGTTTTTTAAAAAATGGGGACCACTCCAAGCGTAATCTATGGAATATTTAAGGAAGATGTTTCAGCTATACTTAACTATTTCATTTACTATAGCATTATTTAAGTATGTCGTGCTTTTTTCCAGCAATTAAAACTAACAAATATAGTTAGACCAATATGGCCCACACAAGAGCACAGTAATTGTTGTTTCTTCTTAATATATTGCGTGTAATATCTACAGGGAAAACACAGGGAATTTTTTTTACAGATTTGAGACCCTGAACTGTATATTAAAGTAGTTAGTATGATAAGGAATGCAATGCAAAAACGCACTGATAATATGGTCAACAGATGTATCTCTGTTAAACACAGTTGCTTTTTTTATTTGATTGTGTTTGAATTTATTATTTATGGTTCTAAATATCTTATAAACACCAATTAGTTTTTTACTACTTTAAAATATGATTTTGTTGGTGTTTATTTTTCCTTTACAATTATCTATTATAAAGGCCAATTACATGAAATCGATTGGCCTGGCAATCATTTTAGATATTTTTGTTACAATTTTTGTTTAACAAAATAAACTTTTAACTGGTTAAATAATAAATTATGATTAATAAATAAAATAAAAAAATAGACGCAATATAAAAATTGTATAATGCAATTTTAAGTAATAGATCTATTTATTTTTAATAATTTTACTTATTATTTAATGTTTGCATACTTGGAAAACATAATTTACAAAGTGCCTTGGCTATTTGATACCCATGAATCCTGGGGTATGTCTAAAAATTAAAATCATTTCATTTTCAATATTTTTTTTACTTATCCCTGATTAGGCAATTTGTCAAAAATCATTAATCAATTAATAAACAATATGCATGATTTTCAAAATCATTTTTAAAAGAAAAAAGCATGAAAAACTATGTTGAAAAATTTCAATTAATCTTCAATTCAACTAAGTTAATTATATTTAAAACTCCTTTTAAATTGCTATGATCTCACTATCAGTAAAAGCAGCTGATCATTGATGATGTCACTCTTCATGAAACATTCTATTAAGAGTCTATTATCATTAATGTTTCCATTTCTCTTGATAGTTTTTTTTATACAGATTTATTTTATATAAAAAAAAACAGATGATGGGAGATTCTGAAAAGCTTCAGCATTATAGTTATAAGTATTGTATAGTGCTCTATTGCTCAATTTCTTTAATCAAAACTTCTGAGAAAAAGTTTTTTGTTGTGCCTAAAGTTGAACGTATTCAAAAATAAGATGTGCAGCAGTGAAGAGAGATGAAAGCAAAAATAGAAAACATTACTAATTACGTTTTTATTGATTTTCATAGTTTTAAAATTTATTACTTTGTTAAAAAGTTTCAGTTAACAAAATTGCTTTAGTACTTGGTCTTGAGCTTTCAGAAACTAGTTTATTTAAGAAAGATCATTGAATTAAATCAAATGTTTTTTTTTAAAGAAATCATGAATTTAAAAATTTATTAAAGTATTTTAACATGAGAATTTTCATTTCGTAGTTTTAATTATTTTTTTTCCTGTGTTTTAATCATCAAAATTTTGTATTTGGTGTATGAACAATTAAAGCACTTTTGAAAAGGCATTTTAAAAATCTTCTTTTTTTGGATTTTTCCAAATGCAACTTAAAAATTTTAAAATTTGATGTAGTTATTTTTTATGTTTATTATATATTTACTTGTATTTTTTATAATAATAAATAAAATAATGACTTAAAAATAAATTTGCTATATAAAATTTATAACTTAGCTTTTTGCTTTTACACATTTCATTTCTACTCGCATAAAATCAAAATGTTTTCTTAGAAAAGAAAACATCAATATGCTGTCTAATGTAGGCAGAATATCCTACACTGATCCTTTATGAATCTTTGTTCCACTGTCATTCTCTTAGATCAGGGGTGGCGAACCTTTAGGCGCCAACGTTCCATTTTTTCTAGAAAATTGTTTAATGAGGCCATAGATGTGCGGTCAAATAATTTTAACTTCGGGATTATTGGGAAAATAATGATACTAAATACTATCAACTCAAAACTCTTTATTTACTATGAAAAATAATAAATTTTACAATGTCTCAGTTATATGCGTAACTCAACTTAAAGTAACATCAGTGTGATTTCTGTTGTTGCAGATTCGATGACAAATAACTTTTATTAGGTTATAAGATGTTAGTTCCAGCATTGCTGTTAATTTTTTGCTAGTTATTTATTGTTAGCTTGTTTTTTATGCTTATTAATTGTTTTTTGGCATTAATTGTTAATTATTTGGTTCAAATTTTTTTATTTTTTTGTTTGTTAATTGTGAATTTTTATTTAATTGTTAAGATGCTTCATAGTGAACTTTGTGATGGGTGGCAGGCTCAAAATATTGTGTCGCGTGCTATTGGTTCGCCATCCCTGTCTTTGATTGCTTAGATTGAATAAAAGTTTTTTTTTTTTTTTTTAAGAATTAATTGTTTGTAAACTAACAGCAAGTTTAATGAATGTTTATTTGAAATGGCTTAGCAGCATGTTTATTTGAAATGGCTTATTGGAAATAACATAAGATGAGCAAAAGCTGAGCAATGTTTTGTGTAGAGGGAATCACATTAAACCAAGCCTTGCTTTCAGTCACATAGCTTGGTTTACGAATTTTACAATTTTTAGTTGTTTTTAACTCTTAAATTTAAAGTTTTATCAAATTAAGTGGATTTAAAATTTTTTTTACAGATTGATATAACTAATATAACCAGATTTTAATGGGATATATTCGAATGCATATTCCTCATTTTAAATCAAACAAACTTTATTATTTTATTTCTAAACTAAATTGTTATTAATTGCTGTTTATATATTATTGCTTTTTTTTAATAGGAATGCTAATTGTTGGTTTCCTCTTCCGTAACTTATCTTTCATAACATTTTATGACCATATAACGGTCAGATGGGCTGCTTCATTCAGGTACTTATTATTTTTGCCTTATTAATAGTATATATTTTTGATTGGAATAGCTCACAAAAAGCACAAAAGTGCTTGAGTGTTTATCTTTTTAGAAATTTATCTAATCACTTTTATAATTCTTAATGAATGACAGTTGCCTATATTCTTCAGATGTAGTACTTTTCTTCTCCTTCATTTTTTATATTCTTTTTACTTTTGAACTGCAGATTTCCTTATATACGAAGCATACAATTTAAACATCCTTAAAAAATATATTTTTTGCATAGATTTTATGCTATTTTTGTTATTGAAACTGTATGTTTTGAGTCTATATAGTGTAATTCCTTGATTCACCTTCTAGCTTTTTTTTACTACTTAAAACCAGACTTATTATCTATGTACAATTTCATGCAAAACATGAATATTCTTAACAAAAGTTCTTTATTTTTTTTAGATAAGTGCTAGTTTTTTAAAACTACTGTACTTCTAGTTGTAATTGCTAAGAAATATATATTTTTTGTATAATTCTTCCAGCAGTATAATGTTTCTTTTTCCAGTTGGGTTGCAAATATATTTTATTTTTGTTTGTACTAAGAATATCATTACTTGTCTTAGTACTTTTATTGCTTGTACAATTTGTCCTGATAGTAGAATACTTAAATTTCATATGCTTTTTTAAATTAATCGAGAGTAAAATAAGTATATATTCCAAACTTTTAATTTTAAAATGATAGAAAAAAACTAACATAATTTTTTTTAGTTAATTCCAGTTTTCAGAGACATGGATATTTTATATCAAGTTTTACAATCATTTAGTATAGATATTAAATTATTATTATTATTTAAAACTACATATTTATACTCATATTTATAGTTTATTACTTTATTTCTGGTGTTTAGTGGCATTCAAAAAATTAACAAAGGTAATGTAAAATGTGTTCTTTTCAATTACCTCAAGAACACACTGTGTTGTGGTTCTAGATATTCCAATAATTGAAATATTTTTAAAATTAAAATATTTTAATATTTTTGTAATATGATGATTAAAATATTACTGTTATATGATCTTTCAATTATTAAAAAGTACAACACGTTTAATTGTATTTGAATTTTAATTTGGAATATTAAGCAAACCCCAAAAAATTGAAAATCGGTGCCTTAGCTGGTGGTTAGGCTACATTTCTGAAGTTTGTATGACTGAGTTTGAAGTCATACAAAAGTTTATGACAATGATGCTTATGCTCCTTAATCCAATTAAATAAAATTATTAAAATCTATATTTATTTGATTTTTTTCAAAAAATTTAGATAACGAGGCAAATAAATTGTAATATCTATTAAGTAGTGCAAAACTAAACTACTGCTAAGTTACAAATCGAAAAGTCAACATACCTATATAATTAAACAAATCTTTTTGATTCTGTGCATCTAAACTTTTTTTTTTAATTTTAAAGCAATTTATTATTTTTTTAAATTTGCATTTTTCGTGCAAAAATTGTTTAATTACAAATGAACTTTCACTCTATCCAACTTTTACATGGTCTTATACATTTGATTACTAGGTTGTTCTTATTCAATCCATCATTTTTCTAGTAATGAGGCTCAATGATAATAACCTATTTATATTTATAAGTAATAGTTATACCTATACATTTCATATGCATTTTATTCTAGGGGATCAGCTTTGGTTGTAATCTTACTCAAAGCTGGCTTAGGACTTGATGCAGATAAATTAAAAAAATTAAGCAGAGTAGTTTTTCAACTGTCTTTCACTCCCTGTATCGTTGAAGCAATAACTATTGGTGTTGCTTCACATTTTTTATTACAATTACCATGGTCTTGGTCTATAATGCTTGGGTATGTATTTAAATTTATGCTGTGGTTATTTCTTTTATAGTTACTTGAAAGCTTGAATTGTTGGTTGTGAATTATTTTTTTTAATTTTAAGAATTATGACTGCTTGCAAGGTTTTGTAATATCAATATGTTTTTATTGAATACATTTTTCAAATATAAGCCATCTGAGAAATATGCATATAAATTTTCATGCTGATACAGTAACGTAACAAAAAGTTAAAATAGAGAGAAAGAAGCACCTTGTTCATTTTATTTAATGTTCAATATCATTTATATATTTGTTCTTTTACCAATGACAATGAATTTAAATCATTCGAAAACCAGTATGTTTTAAATTGTTGGGAATTATGGGCTATCTCACCTTCAGATGCACCTGTTGCATGTAACTTGAGCTGGGCTATTTTGAGATTCAGACTCAGATTCAAAATACTACAAGCACACACTTATTTGATTTTGTTAGCCCTATCAAAGGGAAGCTTATTTTCCTTTTAAGAAAATTAGCATTTTATCTTATAGAGAATGACATTTTGCTATTTATCCATCTTAGTTTTGATTTCAAATGTAAGTGCTATAAGGTTTTATTTTCCAATCATATTGATTTCAAAAAATTATTCAGTAACTGTAAACTAAAAAAAATAATTTTTTTCAGCTCAGGCCTGCAAAACTTGAAATGTTTCACAATACAGATGATGATACTTGTTGTTACAGGTATTAATTTCACGAAATGTAGAAGCATTATGTACTAGAGTTAGGGCTCCAACGAGAAGGTAATTCTCTGTTAAAGCTACTTTATGTGTCTCAAGGTGGGAATGACGTCACTGCCCTATTTACTTCTTATGAAGCATTAACAAAATCGCAAAAATGGCGAATTCTTAAGAAAAAAATAAAAAAAATATTAAAATAGAAAGTCAGAAAAAAGTACATTGAAGACAATGAAACAAAAATAAAAGTACTGAAAAATTAATAAAAAAAATTTTTTTTTAATACTCTTTAAATCTTTTCTAAGCACAATTTAACAAACATTATATTGCTTTTTGTTCCTTTCATAAATTTCTGAATTATTTTTTATATAAACATCCAATTTATGAATTGCTTTTTTTTAAAAATCGATTTACTGGTTTTTCTCTGAGTACAGTCCAGTTGAACTGTTTTATCTGATACTAGATGTTAACATTTTAAGTTTGCGCTTTGTTACGTAAATTATATTTTGCATTTTATTTTACTACTATGTATATAGTTAGTTTTAGATCATGTGTATGAACATTTATTTTTATTCAACCTGATATAATTCTTTTTTAATAAAACACATAAGATATGTCTGAAATCTTAATAAATGCTTCTTTATGTTTTCAGTTTTAGAAGGAAGGGAGGGGAGTTGTCTTATAGCCATAAGAAAGGGGGGCATAGGTCAAAAAATGTTGGAATCCACTGCATCAGATAGACAAATATTGACACTGGTTCAAGAAACATTTTAGTCCGAGGCTCATCATTCTCCCCTACTTTTCAGACTAACTGAAACTTATCACAGTTTTTGGTATTTACATATATGTGAGCATTATTATATGATTAATTGTATTTATTCTTTAGATTTGTTATATCTGCTGTATCGCCAGCTGTCATTGTTCCTGGTTTATTGAATCTTCAAAGTAAAATGCGTGGTACTAAGAAAGGAATACCTACACTGGTCATTGCTGCTGCTTCTATAGATGATATATTGGCTATAACAGGATTCACTGTGATGCTTACTATAGCTCTTACGCATGGTAAGATTTTGTAGCAATTATTTTATGAAATTATTAGCTTTTGTTAAATTTATGAATAGACAAAGATTAGAAGAAATATTTAGCTTATATTTTATTCAAAAATTCCACTGAATTTACTATACAATAAAAAAGCATGCTTTTTTGTGCATGTATTATAATTGTGTTACAATGGGACTAAAATTCAATTTTCAGTTATCTATTCTCCTTGCATATTTCTCTATCCAATGAATCATATTAATTTAGACAATGTCAACCTCCTCTAAATCTCTTAATTTCCTAAAATATTTCAGAATAAAGTTTTCTAATTTTTTTTTATTACATATATTGCAATTTTAATTATAAACCTCAATGTACTTTTAAACATTTTATCCATTTCAATCTTAATTGAAATACATAATTTGAAATGCAAAGAAATGTGCTTAGATTTTCATTATATTTATTTGTGTTAAAGTTACAGCTCTTTTTTTTTTAGTGTCAAGCTATTTAGAAAAGAAAAATGCTGTTCTGTATTCTTTAATTTGTTGTTATAGCCCAGCTGATAACTAAATGTTTATAAGGAAGAAAAAAAATTTGTGCCAATAAGTGATTGCAGATTTATTACATTCTCATAAAAATTTAACTAGTAGTAAAATTGAAACTGATTCACTAAAAAAATATGAATAATACCTCAAAATATACAATTTCCATTCAACATTCAATGATGCAAACAATGTTTTCTTTCTTTTTGAGAGATGTTATTTGATGTGATAAGTAGTATCAGAAATGGCGATACAAAAATCAGCCATTAAAAATTTCAACATTTGATCTATACATACATATTCCTCTTCACTCGGAATCAGAGCATAGAGCTTCTATCACAGCTTTCCATCTCACTCTATTTGTGACTAGATATTTTGCCTCTCTTTGTGTCATTTGATCAAAGTCATTGTCATTTGATCAATCTATACTTAAAAATATTTTGAATGCATTAGTTTTTTGTGTAAAGCATAATCACATGCAGTTATATCTTTAGCATTAGTGAAATAAGTATTTTAACTTAATTTTAAGCTTTAGAAATTGGTTGCTGATCAAATAACAGTTTTTTTTTTATCATTTTCCTATGTAAAGATTTTTATGAAGATGTAAGACAGTGAAAATCGTAAAATTAGTTACACTAAAGTGATGTATAATATTTGTTTGACTTTTAATAGTGGATATTAAAATCCAAAGTTTAAAGTATGAAATAACTGCTTAAACCATTGTTGGTTTCTTAGAGATAACATTCTTAATATCAATATCCCTTTGTTGGTAGATTATTTTTAACCAAATTTATTGACATTTTGTTTACAATTTTTTGTAATCATTTTTCTGTGTAAAGTTTTTTATGTAAAAGTAAGACAGTGAAAACCATAAAATTAGTTACACTAAAGTGATGTACAATATTCGCTTGGCCTTTAATAGTAGATATTAAACAATGCATTTTATTGAACTGTGTTGATCTACTTTTTTTTATCATTACCAACCCAAAGTTTAAAGTATGAAATAGCTGCTTAAACCATTGTCCATTCCTTGGTTTCTGAAAGATAACATTCTTAATATCAATATCCCATTGTTTTTAATAGTAATTTTAACTTGATATATAAAATTTATTGACATATTTTAATCTTTAATTACTTTTTAAGTTAGTGGACTTACATTATTTTGTTAAAGGTTACATATGTTTATAATAGCTTTCATTTTGTTTTAAAAGTTTTTTTTAAATCTAATTTATATCTATTATCATTTTTGTAATTTAGTTATTGATTAAAGTTATATTTACAGATAATCTGGTCTCTTCAGTTTTAAAAGGTTTATTTGAACCAATTGGTGGACTTATATTTGGATTAGGATATGGTAGATTACTGTGGTGCTTGCCCAGCCTTGAAAGTTCTCCAGTATGTATGCATCTTTAAAAAAAAAATTTATGAACTGTAATCACAAATGTAATTATTATATACATATTTTTCATTGATATTACTGTTTTGGATAATGTATAAATTTCTTGTATGAAATTTTGTTCAAATTTCTTGTATTGAAAGTTCGTAATTTATTTTATACTGATTAAAAAAATTAATACTTTTCTAGATTGCATTGTACTTCATATAAAATAATTATGTTCTTCTATAATCTAATCTAAGTTTTTTTATATCTAAGTTTACTATTACTTTCTTAATATGGTCACTTACCATCCAACAGCATGTAAGTTTGTGCTTTTGCTTTAAGTATTTTATCTTTGTTTCTATTTATTTATTAAATTTTTATTTTCAAGTTTTTATTTATTTATTTTTGTTCCATGTTCTTTCTTCATATTTTACATCAATCTTATTTAGTTAATGCAACACATGAAATATGCAGAGAAGACCTTTTTTAGTGTCGTATGTTAAGTAATGATGAGTGGCCTATTATTTTGTTGTCATATTATTTTTTACTGTGATTTATTTCGAATTTACTTTTATTTTCTATAATTATTATGTTCAATTAGCAGCATTACCACTATGTTACTTCTTTTATTTTATTTTCTTGCATTTTTGTTATTATCTTTTTCTCTTTTTTTCTTTATTTTATTTATTTATTGTTTTTCCTTTTTTTTTTAAACATCACAAACTTGATTTCTCAATTCTTTGCTAAACTTTACTTTTTTTTGTATAAAAATGGCTATTAAATAGATAATTTTTTTTTTAAATTTAACTGTTGAATCCGTGAGGAAATGTATGACTAATTTTTATTACATTATAAGCCAGCAACATGCTTTCGTATTTTCTATATTTGTTTAACATGAGATTTTAAGAAAAAAAATTTGTTTGTTGCAAAGTTTTTGCATTTAGTTTCAGGTGATGTACTACCATATTTTGCTTCTGTGCTTAGGAGGTTCTACTGTCATGTTTTTCAGTAAAGAATTGGGTATTGCAGGAGCTGGTCCAATGGGTTGTTTAGTATTAGCATTTGTTGCAGCTTTAAATTGGAAGAAGGATCCAGAACATTTTGTAAGTTTAAAATTTGCACATTTTGTTTGTATTTAAAAAAATTCATTTTAGGCTCGACGTTTTTAAGCATTTAGTATTCAAAATTATGATGCTTTTTATCAGTTTTCTTATGTGTTAATTTAGGATTTAATTTTGCTCAGTTAGTTAATATTCTTTTCATAATAATTAATGCATTCGAAAGTTTGGTATTTTTTGGCTAGTTGGGTGCAAGTGCCACCAACTCTTTTTACTTTGGAGACATTTTATCACTATTTCCAGAAGTAACCAAACAAAACGGCCGTCATTGAAGACTAAACCGAAAATGTTAATCAATATACAAAACAGAATCCCTAGTGATTTAACGCAATTTGTTACGCAAGCCTTGCCGCCGACCATCAGACCCTTTAATTGGCTCCCAGAATGCGGTATTTTGAAAATAAAATGGCCTAGTGAAGCGAGCCTTATAATGGGCTTAAAACTGAGCATTAGCAGTTGCTCAACGAGCGCAAAAGGAGTTTGAATGCAGGGGGGCACTCTCTCTATCGCAAGTGCTTGAAGGAAAAATGAAGGGTGCTGGGGGAGGGGTACATGTAATCAATGTAATATATATATAATAAAAAGTATCGTTTTGAATTTTTATTTTATTTCAGCACGGGTCTAAATTATTTGGTGACTTTCCGCTTGCGCCCGACTTACCGTAAAGTACCGAAAATTCTCTTCCTAGGGCATTCATTTGAATTTTAGCATATTCTGTAACCTGTAGCTTATTTTTTTCAGTGGTTAAACTAATACTGATTACACAATTATTCATATTTTTGCAAAATATGATTCATATTTTTACAATTATTCATATTTTTGTTTTCTGCAAAAAACTATTTTGGTTCATCAAGAAATAGATTTTAAAAACAGTTTGTTATAGAAATGTTACCTTACAAAAAGTGTGGCTTATCATTGTATTGGTCCAATCCAGGGCTAAAGAGAATAGAAGGGCTGGTTCACTCCTTTGAAGTATCTCTTGCCGCGCCGATCCTCCAACGTCACTCTAGTGACGTCACTTTGGCGCAAAGCTCGCACTTTTACTTCAAGAACGGAGCGTTTGGCCTTACTAGCTCTAACTAATATTGGATCATTTCTTTTTGCGAGATATTCTAAGACATTTGTTATTTTCTATAATGACTTTCCTCAGTTTTTGCAGTGAATTTACAAGAATTTAAAACTATTATCGAAATGCCAGTTTGCGCGATTGCAACTTGCNTATTACTCCTGTCTCTTCCTAGGGCATTCATTTGAATTTTAGCATATTCTGTAACCTGTAGCTTATTGTTTTCAATGGTTAAACTAATACTGATTACACAATTATTCATATTTTTGAAGGACCTGGGACAATATTTTGAAGAGTGTTTTCTGCAAAAAACTATTTTGGTTCATCAAGAAATAAATTTAAAAAACAGTTTGTTATAGAAATGTTACCTTACAAAAAGTGTGGCTTATCATTGTATTGGTCCAATCCCTTCATTTCTCCAGAACTTATATGTAGTCAGGGATTCTCAAACTTTTTATCACTTTATGTCATGATTTTGTATAAGATTGTGAAATAAAACCATACTATCTATTATTTAATTATGAGGTAAAAATTTAAACTTTAGCAGGATAATGGCTTCTGTTATCAGTCACGACTTCTGTTTTCCAGTTATTATATATTAAGAGCTAATATCTAAGCAAAAATGTTCCCATAACCATTCTCTGTTTTCGCTCATTTCTATTCACCAAAAAAAAATTTTTTTTCACCTGTCCTGTTAAGACACTCAATTATATTATTAAAGAATATTATTTTATTTAATGTTTGTTTTGTTTCAAATATTATTTTTTTATTGCATGTAATTCTTGGAAGTAGTGTTGTTTTTAAGAGTTTGTTTGTAAACTCTTGTCAAATTAAACTTTTTGAATCAGCCATGTTTCATACTTATTTTTGGATATTAAATTGCATTAATTTTTCAAGTTAATAGATTTTTACCTGTTTTGAAAAGAAGTAAGAGATTATATAAAAACAAGTTAAGTCTAAAAAAAATTTATAGCATTGATGAAGAATTTTTTTTTTCTTTTCAATTTTCTAGTTTTATATTTTCTTTATTTTGTCATGTCATTCAAGTATATTAAATAACATTTTTTGATTTTGTGTTGTGATGATATTTTTCTGAGCTTCATTTTCATAAGTTAAACAATAATTAAAGAGATTTTGATTTCCTTATTTGCTTTATTTACTTTTCATTATTAAAATCACGTTTATTTGAATTATTAATTTTGGAAGAAAGTAAGCTTTATATTTTAATAATACTTCATTTTAGATTTTTAATTAGATAAAAATTCCATTAGAAGTAAAAGAAAATTATGTTTGAAATATTTTGTTAAAAAAAAAAAAAAAATTACGTTTGAAATATTTTGTTTTACTGTTGATTTCAAAAATAAAAAATAGAGAATTAATGTAAAATTTCTTTTCCAACAAAAATCATTGAATTTGTAATTCTTAATCTGTAAGTTTTTTTTTTGACAAAAATATATTTTTTAAGATGCACACTGATAAAAAGATATTATAATTCTACTTTATTTTGTAATTTTATGTAATTTTGCTTAAACACAATAAGCACTTGTATTAAATGATTTAATTCCTAATAATTTTCCTAAAGATGTTAACTAATTTAACAAATGATATTTATCAGTTAAATATTAAGGTAAAATTTGAGCAAGATGAAATAAATTATAATTATAAAAACTCTGTAAAATAAAAAAAATTAAGTTTAAATTATTGTGTTTTACTATTGATCTCAAAAATAAGAAATACAGAATTAATATATAATTTCTTTTCCAACAAAAATCATAAAAGTTGTAGCTCCTTTTTACGCTGTAAGCTAAAACATACATTTTTAAGACATACTCTGAATTGTAATTCTACTTTACTTTGTAATTTCGCTTGTTTGCATTAAGAACTGTTATTAAATATTTTAACTGTTATTAAATATTTTAATTCCTATTACTTTTCTGAAGGTGTTGCGTAATTTAACAAATGATATTTTTCAATTATACAATAATTAAGGTAAAAATTTAGCTGGATAAAATAAATTCTTATAATTTCTTACTTAAATCAAAATAAATTTTCAACTTCGTCAAGTGCGAATTTAATTTTATAATTTAGCAAATAATCTGTAATTATCATTCATTATTATTAATATAAAATTGATATATTATTTTTGTTAAAATGTTTTATATTTCTTTAATCAGCTCCTGATATTAATTATAGTTCATAATTTATCTGTAGAATTATATAGAAAAATTGATTTCTTTGCTCTGGAGCTTGCTTCAACCTTTTTTGTTTAGCCTTATTGGTGCTGAAGTTTCTGTTGGAGATTTACAGTCTAATCTTGGTAATGTATCTATAGTTTTATAATTTTTTTGTGATTTCTGAAAAATTATTTTTTCTATCATGAATTCCTATTTTTATTTTATATTTCACTTTATCATTAAATGAATATTATTTTCAATTCACCTTGAATTTTTAGATTTTTCTGTTGGTTGCTAGTTTAAAAAATTGAGTCGTATGGAACACAAATTAAACCAGAGTTTCTATCTATCTATCTCTTTCTCTGTTTTTTCCCATTAATAATTTATATTTTAATTCATAAATTGAAGTGTTTGAAATAAATTATAGAAATAGTTAAAAAGATAAAGATAAATTAACTTACAAATAAACTAGCTAAATATGCCTCCNTTTTTTTTTTTTTTTTTGTTAATGCTATATTTCTAAAGAATGACTAAGCAATTAATTTGAAATTAGATAAAACTCATATTCTAGTTCCTGATTAGCTGTCAGCTATTATTTATTTATTTATTTTTGCTTTAGAAATAGATATATTTTCTTTATTTTTTCATTTAATTGTATAATTTATTGAAATCAATTGTATTTTCCAGGAGCTGCCATGCTGACTCTTTTTATTGGTTTAGTATTCCGTATAATGACAGCAGCTTTTGTTACATTTGGGGGAGGGTTCAATATTAAGGAAAAAATTTTCATTGCATTTGCTTGGTTACCAAAAGCAACAGTTCAGGTAAATTTCAAAATATGTTTATATTATTTAATAGCTTATTTGAAACTCTTGAGAGATTTTCTTGATATAAATTTTTTATTTTATCTGCCATATATCCTGATATGCAACTCATCCCCCATTTTTTGATAACAAGGCAACAAATTTTTAGTATGACATGTGTAGATGTTGATTATTACTCCTGTAGACATCATAAAGAGTGCCACTCTTTATTCCTGGGGACTCCTGAAATCAATTTTGAGGAAAATCAGTAGACTAAATTTCTCCAATTAATATCTCTTTTCCGATTTTTTTTAAATTAAAATGCCCCTCTTCCTTAACAATTCAGAAAATATTTTCTGTTAAGAATAAAATAATACATTTTAATGAAAACATTGTTATTTTTTATAATTACTTTGAAGTGATCAAGTAATGATCACTTCAAATCACACCGAAATGAAAAATTGTGATTAATGCTTCAATTACACAGGTATTCAAAAACATATAAATTATGCAAAAAGTGAGCGTCTGTGAACAATGAGCTTCAGTGCTTGCTTTCATAAAATTTGTACTGTTGTTGTGTCTAGGATATCCATTACAGGGAAGGATCCATATGACCACACTACAAACATAATTGATTCCGACGCAGTTGATGTTCATGAATCTTTAAATATGTAGCTTTTCAGTATACTTGAAAAGTTTTCATTTTTTTCTGAAGCACTCATGGATAAATTATCTTAACTTTTAAATTTTTTTTTCAGAATTTAATTTAAAGCATTAGCTCTAAAAAAAAAACATTGTATGTAAAGAATATAAGATGAAAGAAAATGCTTATTAATTGTGTATAACATATTAAAAATAGTTTTCAAAAGTGTTGCATTGATACAAAGTAATTCCTATCTACCTCAATGCATCAATAAATCATAATTAACTTTTGTTCATCTTTATTACCGGTGTACAAGTTTACCTCCCAATTCTCTTAAAGTTTAGGTTGTTTGAAAAGTCGACCTAAGCTCCACAATGTATGGTATTTCTTTTTTGCATTTTAATATTATATTTTTGCTGTCTCATTTTTTTATATAATAATGACTAAAATAAATGTGTTTGCTTAAAAGTTCTGTGATTAAAATAAATATTTTTTTCTTCATTATTTTAAATATTTTAAACTTCAGAATTATTTGTAAACGATGCAGGTGTATGTTATTATCATATTAAGATTTATAGCATAAATATGTTAGCATTTATAACATTAATTTGTATTTTTTTAACATTAATATTTGTAACATTAATAGGTTTTTTTACATTAATATTTATAACATTGATATTTGTAACATTAATTTTTAACATTGATATACATATTAGGATGCTGTCTCAAATTTAAGAACTGAGTTTAAATTCATGTTGAAATAAAAAATACCAGCAAACATTCATATTAAGCTTCTTGACAACTGCCAGGGTGGTAAAAGGTCATAAACATTTTGGCAATATTGAAATGAAATGTATGCCCAAACAATATGAGGGAATAAAGGATTTATCAAATTCTTAATGCTGCATGTATCGATCATGTTCCCTCAGTCTAAATTTTATCATTTATATTTCTTTACATATTTTTTCTTGTTGAGTAAAGAATTTCTGAAAAGGATTATAATTGGATCTTGTTTTGTGAAAAAGAAAAAAGATAAACTTATCATGAAATATGGTCTACATATTTAGTTAGCACATGTAACAATTTTATATAAATTATTGTGTTGGCCAGGTGACCGAGTGGTTAGTGTGCCTGACTGCGAAGCCAATGGCTGCGGGTTCGAATCCCGCTCTGGGAATGGATGTTTCTCTCTCTCTCTCTGTTGTCTTCTGATGTATGAATGTGGCCCACCCTATGAACGGGTATTTGTGGCGTGGGTAATGTTGCTCTCCTCCGTGACTTAGGTTCATAGGTGCCCACAGGATAACGATAAATGAGCAATGCTTCCGGCATCTTCTAAGGCAAAGGACGAAGTTCAGTGCCTGCCGTTATTAAAAATAAAAATATACATAAATTATTGTTGTTAAAATTCTATATATAGGAATTCTTTTTATTTTCCTATAAAAACTTGAAATTCTTTTAAAGGCGGCTATTGGATCCCAAGCCTTGGATTATGTTGTTACTAATAAT
The DNA here is from genome assembly GCF_043381705.1 of Parasteatoda tepidariorum. Taxonomy (NCBI): domain Eukaryota; kingdom Metazoa; phylum Arthropoda; class Arachnida; order Araneae; family Theridiidae; genus Parasteatoda; species Parasteatoda tepidariorum. Next base: position 23,742,270 of record NC_092206.1, read on the forward strand.
GGCAGCCCTGAAATGCTGGATTATGCTCAAAAGGTAAAGTAATGTTTGTGCTCTTTAGTCATAGATTTGCAATTATTATCAAAATCTTCAATTAAATCTTCAATTTTTTAAGGTTCTGACATGTGCTGTACTTTCTATCATGATGACAGCACCGATTGGAGCTGCTTTCATTTCTATTATGGGCCCTAAATTGTTGACTAAAGATATTCAAACCAGAAGGAAAAGTAAACAAAAATTAGAAAATTGTGATTCAAATATCCAAGATGTCGAAAACTGTATAATGGCTAAAATGTGAGATGAAGTTTAGTATGTTATGGTAAGAAATTTATTAAAATTTTATATAAGTTACTAAAAGATTGAAATTAATATTTTAACATTTAATACTTATCAAACAAATACTTTATTTTGTTCATCTATAATTTTCACAGAAAAAAAATTGTTTTTTTTTTATGTACATATTATTAATTTTAAGTCTTGTCTGAATTTGATTTAGAATATTTAATATTTTTCTGAAATGTTTAGTTATAAGTAGGGCCCTATAAATTATGCGGAAATTTTTTATAGATTATGCGGCTAGGATGCTGCGATTTTTAAAAATTGTGCGGTGTCTTTTAAAAATTATGCATGCAGGTTGCGAATGACCCAGAAAACAATTGAAACTGAAAAAAAAAAATCACTTAAAAAAGTTCAACTTTCTTTCCTGTTTTAATAAAAAAAAAAATATTCAATGAATACAGTAAAGATTTCAACTAAATTACCTTCTTATGTATTGTACATCCATTTTCTACATCAGAACAATTATTAAAGTTTATTAAAATGGAGAGAAGTTAGTCCAGAAGCTGCATTTTCTTTCAAACTCTGTCTTTGTTTTGTAAAAATTTGGCCGTAGCAGGATACAGCTCTTTCACAATCTACTGAATTAGGAAGCACTGAGAGCACTTGTCTTGCTTTTTTTGTAAGTTCTGGAAATCTCTCTGAGACTACCTCTGAATTCCAGAATCTAATTAAGTCCTGGTTTGAACATTCTTTTACATATTCTTTGTAAGCAGCATACTCGAGTTTTATATCTTGACCACTCATTNTTAATGTAACTTTTAATTTTTTATTTCAGAAATCTATATAGGAATTTCACCTTACTGTTACATTTTTATCAGAGTAATTAGTCTGAAATTACAGTAAAATTTTTAAATTTTTTGGATTAGTTAATACTCTTGACAAACTTATAGTTTATTTATATCTTATCATTTTACATTTTACAATGTTTGAATGACTTTCGAAACTTAGTTCCGAAAAGTTTCGTGAGGTAATTAGCTAAACTTTTTTTTGTCGTCTTCTTTGATGTTTCGTCTTTCGAAAAAACCTGCCCCATTTTTCCCGTATTGCAAAGGTGGACTAAATATACTGAAAAACAAAAAGTATGTTTTTTTTTCTTCATGTTTTCGCATTATTTTGCAATATTACTTCGGAAATATAATTTGTTTTTCATTTTTAATATAAAATTTCGAAAATTATTATATTTTCATTGATATATTTAATTATTTAAACGTACTGTAGTATTTTTTTTATTTTTACTCACCATATTTCAGCCGCCATTTTTTTTTGTTGGTATTTTTAGTGTATTACAAAATTTTAACTATGAATTCAATTTACCTACACATAAAAAACCCCTAAATAAAAGCCTCCAAATTTTGAAACAAATTTTATCGAAATACTAATTTTGGCCACGAAACCTTAGATACTGGCCCACTGTGCAACGTCGCGTAATGTTTATTACCACTGGTCAACCAAACCTCATTCATTTATTTTTCTCTGTATGAATATTTTTCCCAGAAAAAGAAATGAATTGATTTTCGTGGATCTAGTGCAATGACTATTTCGAGTAACGTGCAGCCCATTCTAAAAACTCTCCAGAAATTCAATTTTCCACAGCAACCCATTCTCTGATCCTTCTCCCCCCCCCCTCCGGCAAAAGAGAGGGGGTTATCAAATCCTCGAATTGCCTCAGAGGTATCTTTTGCATTTAACATTGAAAAGAGGATACTTTTCTTGAATCGCAAGCTGTCTAGTGGCTCTTTTAAACCTTCAAATTGAATTTCGAATTACGAGCTTCTATTACTAAAGTTGTATTGGTTTAAGGGTTAATAGAACAACTAAGAAATTTTTTTAAGGAACTTTTACGCATTCTAAATTTTTAATGAAAATTCCATTGCCTTGTCCGTAATCTATTACATAACAACACTGGAGTAAGAAATTAAGAGAATTTGCAGACTGGGTCGATTATTTCTAAAACTACTGGACTGATTTGAATGAAATTCGATATGTACATACATTGATACAATACAAAACAAATAATTATTCAACAATTGTAATACACACGTATGATAGTGCGTAACACTCGTTGGTGTCGGAAGGTATGAAATTGAAACAAGACAATTCAGGTCAATTGCCGCAGGAAATGATAAACTACCTTATTTCAAGTATGAAATCTCGCTGCAAGGCCTGTATATCTGTAAGAGGGGGCCATACCCCATAATTAGGGCCCTATAAATTATGCGTCTAGAATGCGGCGATTTTTAAAAATTATGCGGCAAGGATGCGGTGTCTTTTAAAAATTATGCATGCAGAAGTTAGTCCAGAAGCTGCGTTTTCTTTCAAACTCTGTCTTTGTTTTGTAAAAATTTGGCCGTAGTAGGATACAGCTCTTTCACAATCTACTGAATTAGGAAGCACTGAGAGCACTTGTCTTGCTTTTTTTGTAAGTTCTGGAAATCTCTCTGAGACTATCTCTGAATCTAAGTCCTGGTTTGAACATTCTTTTACATATTCTTTGTAAGCAGCATACTCGAGTTTTATATCTCGACCACTCATTCCTGGAATATTCTTGAATACATCGTCGTCTTCAATATTGAGGTTGACTATCTGCTCTGGATCGAAAACTCGAGCAGCTTTCATGAAGTTTAATGCAGGTTGACTAAACTTGGGCCCGCGTTTTTTGAATACGTCTAGTTCTGGAGAGTAGTAAGTATTCAACTTTGCAATTGTTTTTGTGAAACACTTCTTGAAGAAATACGTTGCGTGAATCTTTTCGTGAGTATGATGCCTGAGAATTACATCGAAGTTTAGACCGCAGATCAAAAATCTTATTGTAAGCTTTGTGAATAGATACACCACATGTTTCGAAAAAGAGAAGAGTATCCATTAATATCTGAGCGTGTTCTGCAATGAATTGAAAGTCTTTGCAAACGCACTTGCTTTCCACAAAAATTTTGCACTGATTGAGACAAGCAGTGTCAAGAGTAAGATTTATTTCACTGCTAAAAAATACTATTTAAACATTACAATATTCAGCATGATATTGCACTGATTTAAACCAGGAATTCCACCGTGTCTTTACTGGTGCTGGGCAAAGTTTAGCTTTCTTATTGTCATCTGTTAAAACCTTTAAATAGCGGCGCTTTCTTGCAGGACAATGCTTGAACAATATCTTAAAGTTTCCTGTGAATTTGTCCACCTCTGTCAGATTCTTGGAAAGATCTGACAACCTGACCAAAAAGATTCTTGGAATTGAAAAAGAAGATATATTTCAATTGAAAAAAAAAACCCTTAAGGAGAAATTTATCTGGTAAATGAATACATTTTGCTGAAAAATAAAAATTATATAGATATGCTGCGATTACGCGGAAAATTTAAAATTATGCGGATAGTTGTGAATTATGCGGGTTTTCGCATCTTCACATAATTTATAGGGCCCTAGTTATAAGTATAATATGATGATTTTGATAAAATTAAAAATCCAATGTCAGTTACACCTATTAGCTTTAGCTAAATAATTGAAATTCACCTCTTCTGTGCTCATTATAGGGAAATGTTATTTGAAATATTTCTAAACTTCATATAATAATTTCTTGAGTCTTGTTTCCACCAAATAAAAAAAGTCTTGTATCAATGTGAAGCAATTCCATTAAATGTGGAATATTCATTATTAGTTGTAATTAACGAATTCTAGTCTTTGCTTTCTTTCCTAATGTCCTTTTTTTTAAAATTAAATTTGGATAAATATACATGCCAATAAAAGTATACATACATATATTTTGTCCAAGGTAAATTTTGTTAAGTAAACAGGACTATTCCTGATCATTAAAAGTGCCTAGTATTCACTCATTAAAAAGAAGTCTTGTTTAAAATCTACATTATTTTGTGAACTGAAATAATTCTTATTTGTAATCCTGCTTTCCCAATTGCATCCAATTTATACAATATTGCATACCACTTTTTAACATTTGTTAATGTAATTTCTGCACTCAACACACATTAACAAAAGTATACCCTGTGATGTTCTGATAAAAAAAAATTCTCCTTTTTGTTGTTACTATGTCATTTAATTATAAATGTATGCATAATTAAATATTTAATATTAATTGAGTCACTATACAGTATTTAGCTTATGAATAGATAAGTTTTTAGTTAGATGTTGACATTTTTTACTTTGGTTATATAAGAACCACAATGGGATATATAATGTTTTTAAAAATCTGTACAAATTAAAAATTATTATTGATTAATTGCATGTTTTTGGATTTATATTTCAGATTTGTATCAAATGGATGTTTTCCTGCTATAAACTTTTTCTTTAGTTCAGCACAATTTGAAAAATTGGCATCTTTTTTTGCAAAGCTGAACTATTATGAAGCTTAGTACCTAGTAACTGGCATGTTTCAAACTTTAAAGTACTCTTCCATCATTTTTATCAAAAATAAGCATTTGCACTGAGCTATGTTGAAAGTAATAGATTTTTTCTATTAATAATATTGCAAATAGGTCTTTTACATATTGCACTGTTTTAAAAGCTAAACAAATTTATTTTATTTTTTGCTCATTTTTTAATGTTCACACATTGTAAGTTGCTTTCAATATATCTGGAAATTTTCAATTTATATGGTTGGATTTATCATCTCATATTTTAAGTTTATATATATTTAAGCTTTGTTTATATATATGCTTAGTTATATGTCTGAAAATGTGCAAAGGAAATAATTTTATCTTTAAATATTATGTATATTTTTTCTTCAGGAATAAGTATTATTGCATTTAATGAACTAGTATTTGCATTGAGAAATTATTTTTTTTCGTAATACTGGTCTATATTTTTACAAATGTGTTGATTTGTTATTTTAAAAGTAGTTTTTGATTTAGTATTGTTATTTTGAATACTGTTTTGACAGTATGTAATGTTGAAGTAATAGTATTTGGCAAGTATTATTTTCCAAACTTGACTGGTCTATATTTTCACGACAATACTGGTCTAAAAAATAATCAAAGGAATTATGTTTGTTTATAAATTGTTTTATTTGTCCTAATATTTTTTTAAAAATATTCCAATGCATAATACATAATAATAATCATTTCGTTTCGGCACTCTTTGCAAATGCTAGTAAGTTTTTAAAATACTGGTAAAATGTTTTATCAATAATACTAGGTTTAAAAAAGAGAACCAAATTTGAGTACATAATAACATGAGAATATCCGTAATAATTAAAAATGTTAAATATATGCTTTAAAAAACACACACTATAACATTTTATAAATTATTCTTACACTAAAAGGACTTAACCAAATGTTGAATGAACATTATTTGTTATTACATTATTTATCCTAATTTTTTTTAAATAAATGTTCCAATACATAATAAGTAGAAAAGTAAATTTAAGCAATTTTTTTATGTATATATCAGTATACATATGAATTTGAACCAAAAAATTTCAACAATAAATAAAAAAATTTTAAATCTGAATAATTGCAAAAATAAATATTTATTGTTGACTGCACTTTTTATAATAATAATGAAATTTTATATTTTAATAAAATGTACTTCAAATTTTATTAATTTGTGATAAAAATTAGATTAATTTTTAAATCTAGTAGTGTTACAATTTCTTTTTTAGAAATAAGTCATTTTTGTGTGTACATATGTAAACATTGTTATATTAAGCATAAAATCTACATAATGTTATTTTCAGATGTAATAATATGGTTATTTGTGCCAAAGCATTTGATCTCAAAATCATCTTATGCCCCACTCGACAAATATAAATATTTATTCTTACATGTATTTTGTAAACTACCATGGTGTCAGTAACATGTCACCGGAAATGTTAGCAGATAAAATGCATGCTAGACTAAAACTCTTATATGCCAAACATCTTTTTTTAAATGCTTATAGAAATTTATAAATGTACCTGCTATTTATCTGTCAAAAAAAATGACATTAGCAAAATTATAGCTTTGTTAATAACTTTAATTAAAAGGACTAAGTATTACTACCTATGAAATACTAGGTAGTTTTACAAAGAAGTATTAAGTCTGAATAAGCAATGATAGACTTGCTTTGCATTGTTTATAGGTTGTTTTGGACCAATTGATTGAATAATGCAGAGCATAATTAACAATGTAATATTTATATAAAAAATGCTAAGTATTGACAATTATTATGAGCGTGCAAAACAATGTCCAATTGTGATTGGATCAAAGTATGAAAAAAGACTAGTTAACATTGTTTAATAAATTCCTATTTTTTATAATTAAATTTAAAAGGCAATTCTTATTTTATAAGGATTTTTTCTCGCATCCTTAAGTACAGTTTTTCTGTGCCCCCTCCCCCTTCCAGCATCTTAGCAATTTTCATCAAAATTTTAGAAAATGCTCAGCTGTTGTTTTATATTATTTTTGAATCAATATTTATGTGCCCAGTCAAGCATGTAGAGGTAAAAAATTCATGATCAATCAAATATTTTACATGCTCCAGGCATTAAAACTTTTTAGGCCCCATTTTACATAAATCATAATGTATGTTATTTATTTTATTAGAAATCATTTCAAAAATTATATAAATTTTTATGTGCGCAATTTTTTTCTCATAAAAAGAAACCTGGTAAATAGTTTTAAATTTAAAGTAATATTCGATTTATAAATTTCCATAAAAAGAAAAGTTACCATAAAAGGAAAACAATGACAAAATCTCTGCAACTATATATATTTTTTTCATTCAAATATATGTAATAACAACAAAAATTAGAAATAGCTTGAAAAAAAAAAGTCTTTATAGAAAAAAAAGCTTCTCAAATGTCTATATACTCTGGTGTTATAGACAATACTGCAATGAAGGATCACTTACATGTATTTTAATGTGCCAATTTTAGCATTCCTTTCATGAACTAAGCACTCAGTACATATATAACATCTGCAGTAGAGCCTCTATTACCTGACATGCATGGAACCAGGACTAAATCAGAAATTAAAAATGGTTGACTAATTTGGGATCTTTTTTAAGTCTAATAAATATCCATTTTTATGTTGTTGTTTTTTTTCATAAATAATGATACAATAACATGAAAAAAATTATTAGCAATTTTTTTGTTTTCTGTGTCTCATTCTCTTAAATACAAATATCTGATCACAACATAGTTAGTTTATTGGCATAAGGTCCAAAAATGAAACAGTAACTTAGAATATCAGCAATAATAATGGGATGCTTTTAACGTGCATTGAAAGTCATATGATTGAGCATTAGCTAATCAAAGAGTCAGATTGTCAGGATTCTGCTGTATTCTAATTTATATTCCAGTTGTGTCTACCATAGATGTTTAATATTTGCTTAGCATTTTTTATAAATTGTATTCCAAAAAAATATTTTTTGCTTCAGTGTTACTTTCAGTGCTTATTTTTGCTAGTTTTTTCAAAATTGACAATTTATTTAAACTTTATTTATTTATTATTTCTTAAGATCAGTAATGTTTTTTAAAAAAAAAAAATTTATATTAGTATGTTTTATTGAAGTTGTTCTATCGTGAAGTTTAGATCTGATTTTATATAATAAATGTTATAGAAATCTTTTTATTACTATTTTTATTTTGTTTTTAAAAATTGTTATTCATGAACTTTGCTCAAAGCTGCACTATAATACTTTTCTACTTATATTTGTGATAGTCATTTTATAAATCTATTTTTTTCCAACTTGTTAGCAACTGTTTCAACTGATATATTATTACACCTTCCTGACTGTGATGTTTTATACTTAGTCTTTCACATATCTCATTGAATAAAGTGTATTTAAAATTTATGTTCTCTTATTTCAGTTCTCAAATTAATGTTTCGTATTTAAATATTTTATCCATTTTCAGCTCCTAATCAGATTCAATAAACNGAATAAAATAAAATAGCTAATTCCAAAATGCAATAATATTGTAATATATATATATAAAACTAAACTCAGTGGCGCGACAGCCCATAGAGGGCCAAGGTCTACTGTGCCCACCTCATTTTTCTTGACCTTGGGCTCTGGGGTGCTGGAGCAGATGTTCCCGTCAGGTGGATATATATACAGTAGTATATAGTAAAATATTTAAGTGAGAAAATGCAAAAACACCATCGAAGTGTTACAAATCATTACTGAGGAAAGTGGGGACCAAAGACATCGAAAATCAGTGTAATTGCCAGAAAACAGACTTCATTAGTAAAAGTAAAGCATTTCTGCAACAGCTTGTTGTGGGCAAGGGAAGGGAAAACGTGGAGGTAAGACTTCACAATTTCGTGACCAACATCTTGATTGTGGCATTGTGGTCAGCACTGTGCGCAGGTGACCTTTACTTCCCAGACAAATTTATCTGAAGCTAGGTGGGCTTCAAACGCCAGCTCTTCACAATGACAGTTCAGTGTAAGTGATGACAGTTCATTAGTAATTAAATATTAATTTGTGATCTTGTAATGTGTGTAAAGAGATTTTTACAGTATATATTAAAGACAGTCCAGAACACCTTTTTTGCTTACTTTATAAAATTAAATTACTTGTTTGTTTTTTTAAATCATACCAGTTATAGTTTTTAAACTCCATTTTGTTGTTGATATTTCATAACCAAACGGAATAAATAGAATGCTCCTCTCCTCTTAGTTTTTTTCAGAGTGAGTAACAAAGGTGTGTACCAGATTTTGCACTCCCCCAATATCTGTCCTCACTGTGATGTATGTAGTGGGTGGGAGAATATTTATTGAAAAATTTTACATCTTGGATAAATATTTAGCTCGCGAAAAAAAAATGGGTTTCTTATAAAGTGAAGATGCTAGAATTTTGTAAACTTTACTAATCAAAGTTAGGAAAGAAAATTTTTTTGTGCGTTGAAAGTTGGATTTGATTTTTTTTTATAATCATTCTTGAACAGCTGACCCAATTTTGAGTTAAAGACTAGCAATGTTTTAACTCTGTATCGTTGTAATTTTGAATCCAATTTAAAAGACAAGGAAATTCCTGAATCAAGCATTGGGAGAAATTTACTTTCATAGAGAACTTTTTTATGGAACTAGCCTTCATTTCAGTTACACGTAGAGGAAAACTTCCCACTGTTAATATCTAGCGGCAAGAATCCATCTAACTCTTGATTCGTCTACCACTGAAGATATTCTTCTCATCAATGTGGTCGGTGCCAGCCATCACTGGGATTCAAACTTGCATGATCTCACCGGGAGGCAGGCTTAATTTTGTGAATGAAAGACAGTGTCTTTACGATAAAATCTTTTGTGAATGGTCCGTTTTAAAGATTAAATTTGTGTTTTGTTTTTTTGTTGTTTTTTTTTAAATCATTTTATGACTTAAAAAAGTATTTCAAGAAAATGCAATTTATATTTTAAAAAGGCATATTCCAGGCAGTAATATTAGTTATTTTAAGATTGCTATCTTTCTTTTTTGAAAACATATTGGGAAGAGTTTGATTATTATGATGTTCTTAGTTAAATTTTATCTGTCCATGCCTTTATATGTCCTTGTAAAATAAATAAAAGAATCTTTAAAGCATATTTCAAATTTCAATTTATATTTGATCTTGGAAAATAAAATTCGATACATATAAATCTATAATAAGAATGAGTTTCTAATGCATATGAAATCTATATTCAGTATGAAGTAATAATGCACAAACTAGATAGCATATACTTTATGAATGCAACTTGTTTTGTGAATCTGTGCTATGAATGTTCTCGGAGGTACTTTAGAGGTAACGGTGGCTAATGTCATAGCCTGGCATCTTGAGTTGTTTCCTTAAATATGGTTGAAACTTTACCATCTTCTTTGGATGAGTTAGCTGTGTGTACACTTCCATACATGGTGATGCTTGTACTTTCTTTGTTTTCTATGTTTATTTTTCCATCTAATTTGTTAGCTGGTTCTGGTGCTTCTAGTAATCTGGGGGCCAACACAGCTATGGCTGTTGCTCCCAGCGGTGCAGTGATAAGTATTGCAAGAACTGCTACAGTGAGAATCTGCAAAATATTTAGATTTTACAATCAAATTATTTATTGCTCGTGATGATATTTCTGGGAGTGTATTTCAGAAGGACACGTTTTAAGTAGTCAACACTTCTGCCATTGGTAAAGAGTTAAATTGATCAAAGTGTTAAGACTGTGCAGTCTGCTTTTTCTCTTGGTGTGAACATCTAAGAGTTAATTAATGTATTTTCATTTTTGGAAAATATTATATGGCTACATTCGATTATATAACTATGTTTGTAGAGCAATATCAGGCTTGATGTTTCATTGAAATGTATTGGTCAATATATATTGGTCATTGAATGTCTGATTTATACTAATCAGACATACCAGTTGAACTGCAAGCAGTGGGAATGGTTTCCTAGTTTCTGAATCTAATATTAGTGGATTTAACATTCTTTGAAAGTTTTTGATTTGTACTGTTAAATATGTTTTTTTCTTTAAAAATTATTTTTAATGTTTAAAAATTATTAAATTTATGCCTTATGCAAAACTAAGTACTAGGTTGTTTCAAAAGTAAGTATTTGTGATGTATATTAAATTTAAACTTTTTTGGAACATTTTTCAACACTAGGCACTCATTGTTAACTCATAAATGAAATTTAAAAATATTACTTGAATCAATTAAGTACTCAATAAAGCTGTTGGGAAAAAAAAATTCCGAAAATCTTTTGTTTGATGTTTATGATTTCATATTTAAAATTTTTAAATTATTTATTTTAAATCAGCTCCCAAAATTTGATCGTCATAAAATGATCTTATCAGCAATAAACTAACTCCTTTTTAACAATCTATGAGATGATTTTGTAATTTGAGCATTAAAGTTATTTTCTGTTTATCTTTCTTCGTTGAATTATTAGATACATTTAATAAAATGTGTTTTTTTTTCAGGAAAATAAATAAAATTAAGATTTTATCATGGCCACAAGTTTTTATCCGGACCATTTTGATAGATGTTTACAAATCGGTTTTCTTTGCAGCTTAAACTCTTTATTTCCTTCCATTTATTCTAGTACATTTATATTACAATTTTTAGTCATAGCATTTAAAGTTGCAAAGTATTCTACATAATTATTTCTCTTCAAATTCTTTTTTTATTTTTAATTCTTTTATGCTACACAGTAAAAAATATTTTAACAGCATTGAAAAGAATTTAAATAGTTAGTCATAGTATAAAAAATGCGATTTTTTAATCTTGTCACAGGTTAAAGTGTCTCTTAGCACATATTTTTCATATTGCGAACAGTAAATTAGTTAATATATTTTAGAGAGAAATGTAGAACTTGCTATTTTAACATGTGATTTGATTTAAATTCCTATAAATTAATCGTGATTAATTATAGGAATTTAAATCTTCATTCTATTAAAAAATAAATAAAAGTAATATTTTAACAATATTATAATCACTAGGATTACAAACATACCTCAATACCATACTGTTCAATTTCAGATCCCAGTTGAAATTTCCTAGCCATTGCTAATGGAACTGGACCTATGGCAGCCTATGGGAAACATAATTTGTCCATTTTTTAACTTAAGTAAGACTAAATTAAAAAGAATTATACAAAACAAAATTTGCACAAGTGATAAGAAAAGTTGAAAAACATTAACAACTGCACTTTTGATAAATTTATATTAAATCAGCATTAATTATTAATATGTATGTTTATTATTTTATTTACACGACGTTGATAACATGTTTGATATTTTATTGTAGATAATTTGATAGGTTTTTTAGGTAATATTAGTGTACTATAAAAAATTTTTAATTGAGCAGAATTATGAAAAGTCTGCAATCAATATATAGTGGCAATATACAGTATATAGATTTATACAGTAAATTAACCTATTATTATGCAACTATATCAAATATTAATGCTATTATATTGCCCTAAAAAGCATAACTTTCACAGAACAGTGGATCCTATATGTGGGAAATTTGGTTGTTGCTGAGAAAAATGATTTTTTCTTTCTCTTGAACATACCATTTTTTTTTTCATTCATTTAACTTAATTTTTGAATATTAAAAGTTATGCTTTGATGTTTTACTACAGGTTATCAGAATTTGAAAAAGCTTTGCTGGATGCATGGCAAAATAAAGATGTAAGGAAGATTCGTCAAAAATACTTAACCCTTTAATTAAACCATTATGTTTCTGTTAATTTATTGAAAAACACAATTTTATTTATAGAAATGTGTAAAAAGACACTCATTTAAGCAATGTTTAAAACAGCTCAATTCTGAGGTTTTTAGGAGAAACTAAATTATCTGACATTTTCAAATTTAAGAGAAAAAAAATAGAGCTTGAAAATTTTAAATCTTATTCTTTTATACTAATAATTTTTTAGCTTCCATCAGAATCCATTTCCGCTGAATTGCCAGATAAAAATAGAAAAAAAATGAGAATATGAAATTTAACTTTAATTGAAAAAACAAAGTCTGTGATTAAGTTTTTCCCTAAAACCGCAGAATCAGGGTGAGAAAAAAAAATGCCTACATACATAGTCAGCTATAAACCTTTGGTATTGGATACTTTTTTTAAGGAAGCGTCTTAAACAGCATGCAACATAGAGTCTGATGAAGACGATATCCATGAAGTAGACCTCTTTAGAATCAATGTTGGATAAGGTACTATCAGAGCAAGGAAGAACAGAGTAGATTTATTTAATTAATTCCATCTTACTCCATTAACCTTGTCTGACAGTTAGAGTTAAAACTCTGATCATCCAATCACTTTGTTTTACCCATGTCGTTTAAGTAGTTCAGAGGAAAGGCATCTGATTCTATCCAGTTACCCCATGACAAATCAAAGAGCACATAGGAGAGAGCAACAATCCTTCAGAAGTTGTAATACACATTCATTTTCAATCTTTTGCCAAAGTTTTAAATGATAATCTTATTAACGACGATTTTGACAAAACTTAATACTACAGTGAAACCCGTTAAGTTAACCTCGATTAACAAAAGCTGAATTTATCCTATAATAAAAGGTACCTTTGCATCTTACCACTCGTCAATCTTGTATGTTAACTAACTTAGGTTAAATTTGTCTAGGATTGTTATTGATTTCTAAACCTTTCATAAGCATTCCAGGAAAAACTTTCTTTGCTGTTAAGTATTGAAATTTCCCCAAAGTTGAGAAAAAGTAATAAAAGCTAACCTAAACTCCTTTTTTATTTAACCTCATCGGAAAACTATTAAAGAGTTTTGTAAGTATAGCAAAATAAATTTTAAAATGTTAAAGACAAATATAATTAGAAAACGTCAAGATTTTTATTTGTATATTGAGTACAGATGTTTTAAGAAATTGTAATAAATAACTAGCATGCATCATTTACAAATTATATATCTTTTTTTTTTAACCAATCCATTTGCTTTTAAATGCATGTGTAAAAATTTTAACGTAAATATAATTAACTTTAAATCTAATTAATATATATTTTATTTTAAATATAATTAAACATAATTATAATTTTTTTTTACTTGCTACGGTACCCTTAATTATCAACTTTCTTTCGACGGAACTCTAACTTTATAAATAAAGTTTAAGTTAATTGTAAACGTTATAACCTATAAAAGACTATTTTCAAAATATTTAAGGCAATGAATATTTTTTTTTCATTAATAATCTTAAATTAGGTTATATGTCTGGAAATTAAATTTGCAGTCCTTGTGCTATATCTAGTCTAGTTATGAATATGTTTCTGGTGTATATACATAAGTAAAAAATTTAAAAATAAACAGAATTTTGGTTTGCTTCGTAATGAATATATTCGAATAAATGGCTGCTATAAACTAAATTATCAAGTTATTAGGAAAACATTTCTTCATGAAATTGTATTATTTTGATTTGAAAATCGCGATAAGAAATACTAATGTAATATGTTATAAATGCTTGTGTATGTATATAAAATTTGCTCAATATATAGTAATTAAAAATATTTTTTCTTTTAAAAAAATGGCATTTTGCTTGAAATGATTTCATAAAGGCAACTGTAAGATTAAATAAATCAGGAATTATAGGTTGAATCTAAATATAATCAGAGGTTTCAAAGCTCATCACTGGTTATAAAAAGTACTAACTCGCGAAGCCCCTTAACTCTTCCACGGAACCCTAGGTTTCCGCGGTACACCATTTGGATACAGCTGCATTAAAGTAATGCACTCCAAGTAGTCACTTATATAGGTTTCACTGTACTATCAAATGCAATTTATTTTGATTTTCTATTCGCACCATAAATATAATTACACATAAAACTTAACATTTTGGTACATAGGAACTTTCTCTTATCAAACAGGAGAAGGATGTTTTTTTTAACCTACTGCCTGACGGTGGAAGATACTCTTTTGAAACAAGCTATTTTGTGGTCATTTTTGGTCACAAGCTATTTTGTAGCCAAGTGGTCACTTATACAGGTTTCACTGTACTATCAAATGCAATTTATTTTGATTTTCTATTCGCACCATAAATATAATTACACACAAAACTTAACATTTTGGTACATAGGAACTTTCTCTTATCAAACAGGAGAAGGATGTTTTTTTTTAACCTACTGCCTGACGGTGGAAGATACTCTTTTGAAACAAGCTATTTTGCGATTTTAATTATGCATTTAAGAATACATTCTTCAGATGCATACTTGGAACACAAATATTTGTTAAAACAAATATTAATGATGTATCAAAGAATAAATCATTAATATTTGTGTTTTGCAACAGTTCATTTTTATTAAACTTTATGCAACCATTTAAAAACTAAGGTTTCTAGATAAGGTTAATTCGTCCCAAGTTTAGATTATATTTTGATTGGGAAATTTTGACTTTTTTCTCCTAATAAATTAGGTAAATTAGTATTTAGCTGCAAATTACAACTAGTCAAAACGTAAAATAAAATCGAATACAAATATTTACATCTTTTTGTCAAACGGTGTGTTAAGTAAAATTCATTTAAATTTTCTGTTCATGATTGAACCACAATATCTTCAAATTAGCTAAAACTGTAAATAAAGAAAGCATAAACCATTTCAGTCCATAGTTAAAATACATGTTGAGTAATGTAAAGAGTACCTTGAACGATAACGTGGTTCAATTTAATTTTATTGTATAACGTAATTTGAAACCCTTCATTATTTAAAAAAGGTGTAATTCGAAGCTTGTTTACTAAGAAAAGCAGCGCAGTTTGATTGTCTTAAATCGGAAACAAAACTATAATTTTAAATTGTATGTGCTAGATAAACAAAGAATTATCTGCCCTGTAAAATTAAATTGATAATTGTAAAAGATTTCATTAGGTTCAAAAATTATAAAAAATGAAAAAAAATCAACTTGTTTTATGCCTGCGACTATTCTTAAGATTCTTCCAGACGAGACTAAAAATAACGAAATCGATTTTAAAAAAAAAAATAAATAAATAAATACGCAAATTTGCCTTTGGAATATAAAGATGAAAAACAAAACTAGAAAAACCACGCGTCATTACGGAACAGTCAATAGTAGAAAGCTAAATGGAATAAATGTAAAATTCAATTATTCGACATTACCTGAACAGTAGCTTTTGGCATGCCAGCGAATGTGATAAAAATTTGCTCTTTGAGGGTAAGGCCGGCACTGTAAGCAGCAAACATCGAACCAATCATTCTGGAAGCTAATCCAACGAACATGGTTCCTAACCCTAGACCTAAAAATATTAGAATTTTTTTGAATTATGGTTGTGCCCATATTAAAGATGGTTATTAATTAACAAAGTAGCACAATTTTAATGCAACAGAAAACATCAAGAGTGCTCAACTTAAATAAAAACCAAACAATGAAATCTTTTGTCAAATGATAACATTTAATGAACAATTTATAACTATTTCCACATGCTTTTGGGACTAGAAATGAATTAAGATGGAAATTTATACGCGAGTGCTCACCATCTTGCCGAATTATTAATTGCAATATAGATTTTGCCGAATTATTGACTGCAACATAGGTTTGTGTTTAAAGTGTAAGTCTAGTCAAGTAGTAAAGTAAAGTGTTTAGTCTTCCTTCCAAATTAACAGTTTGGTTTCAGAGAGAATTTCTCAACTACAAAACAACTGGTTAGAACTATGGAAAATATTTCACAAGGATTTTACAACAAAGAGGCCACCGCACTTCTGATGCTATTTGTGGCCAAACCCCTTGACCGAGTCTGGCATCAGCGACTAATCCACAAACTAATTAAATATAAAATTCCTGATGATTTAATACTATTTCTAAATATATATTTTAGGAATGAACCTTCAACATCAAAGTAAATAATGCAAAATTCAACCAAAATAAAAATTAAGGTGGGTGTCCTGCAAGGCTCTATGCTAGGGCCAGTTTCATTTCTAATTTGTTGTACAGATTTTCCAAATCTTTCCGATAATAACAATATCATTACAGCACTTTATGCTGATGATACTGCCATCCTGAGCAGATCCATCTGTCCCTATAGAACTATAAGCAACATCAAAAAGAATATTCCAACTATCGAAAACTGCAATTAACGCTTCGAAATCCTCTTTATTAATTATTACAAAAGGAAGAAACAAAATATCTTTCTATTCTTAGGAAGTTAGTTTTAGTTCATTATTGCTTAAGTAGGAATTAAGATCTTTATTTACAAGAATTAAATATCTTATTTACGTAGCAACCTTATTCTTATAATAAATTGAAGGAACGTTAAAACATTTATTATAGAAGTTGTGTCTAATTAGTTTCTAAGCGTTATTATACACACCTAATTACGTTAGAATTGAAGAGTAAATATTTTAAGAATAGTTGTACTGTGTTTAATAATTATTTATCAGGTATTTTATTTAAATAATAGTAATTAAAATTGCTATCATTTGGCAAATAACTGCCAAAAGTAAAATACTGTCCGCCACTTCAATGCCTCAAAATTCAGACAAACTTGCAGTTTATATAAATGGTTTTCTTTGAAATTGAAAATTTCACAGTGAAAAAAGAATTTAAAAGAAAAATAACATAAAACAGAATTTTTAAAACAAAAATTCCTACCTACAGTTTCTGGTTGCAAGTAATCTATCCTAATCTCTGAACCAATTAATCCAAAGAGAAAAGGTTCAATAATCCTCCAAACAAATGATAAAGCATCACCCACGGGATTCTGGAAGTAAAGAAAAACGCCTAAGAACGCTGCTAGGACGTTCACTGATTTTGAAAAATAAAAGATAATATAAATCAGTAAGATATTATAAAAGAGACATTAAGATATTATAAAAAATAAATTTTAGAAACCCCTCTTTTTCGTCATCTTTTTTTTTTCTCGAAATTTTAACGTAGTGACATCCATGAATATATAATAGATATTAACTTCGAATTAAGATAAACATAAGCAATGAACTTTCCTTTAAGATTCGAAAGAAAAGTAAATACGAATAATTATAGTACGATTTTTAACTAATTTTTAAAAATATAAAAAATTTTGATTTTCTCCGTGATACTTGCGCACAGGGTCAAAGATGGAAGAGATCACTAATGCTGGGTGATATAGGAATAATTATCGCGATATATTGTCAGAAAATATTGAAAATACTTTTCAATATAACTTATTTACATATTTTTATTATTGGACAATATTTTAGTTTTAATTTTTCCTCTTGCATCAGCTTATCCAAATACCAAATTTTGCTTGAAGATTTTGCTACGAACAGGTAGTATAGTGGGTGTTTTTTTCGGTAGCTCATCTTCAAATATTGATGCTAAAAGGACAATGTCCTGGTCAAAATATTTCTGAACGTATAGATTCGCTGTTACACCCCTCCCTCAAGTGAATAACGCCAAGCAAAACGGAGTATAAATAAAGAAGTAGCACTTAAGTAGAAATTAAAATATTTTTTTAAAAAAGTAATACTTTCTCATTATAGAAATGTATCGACTAAAATAATGCAAAAATAAATGCTTCCAAAAGTAGCAGGGATATTGTGGAGCCATGAAGCAGTGAGTTTGTGTTGGTGTAGGCCAGTGTTTCCCAAAGTGTGGTACGTGTACCCCCAGGGGTACGGGAACAGTTCAGCGAGAGTACGCGTTCTTATGCGAAATATCTTGCAACAAACAGAAATTTCAAAAACTTTTATTTAAAAATAAAGCTAGCGATTAAAATTTGTAATTACATATTTTTCTATTGGCTATTTTTTGCACAGTTAACCGTTAATAATTAGTGGTGTCAACAACCAAATGTGATTTTTAACTTTTGTGCAATTTTTTATAGCAGAAAATACATTCATTTTTTTATTAGTGATACACAGCGTTACAAAAATAAATAGAAGGGGTACACAAAAGTCATAAGTTTAAGAAACACTGGTGTAGGCTAATATGAAGAGGAAGCAACCGCGATTTTTATTTTATCCCAGTAATTTGTTTTTAAAATACCGATGCCATAGATTCAGAGTAATGCTGCCGAATGAAACGGAATCAATTTGAAGCCGCGAATCTGCTCGAGTAGGTGAACCAGCTGGTCACCTAGCTTAAAATAACTAATTACAGTTAAAAGCAAAATATAATTTTTAGTATGTTTGATTTCATAAGGATACAAGTGTACCCTCTTGCAGACGGCAATTCAGGTACAGAAGCAACAGGATCATCTGTTTCTTCGCTTTTATTCACATATCATTGTGTAGAGACATAGATCCAAAACCGTTTGGGTGCTTACTATTGTTTACTTTTTATCGTTATTTTGACGCAGCATAATCACATACAACTTTTGCTTTATTTATAGTCATGTTAAAAAAAAAGGAACACTCTGAATAAATTTGGTCGAATGATCGGATTTTCTCTTTCTACGATGCACTCTTAATAGTTCGAAAGTCAGAGTTTAAATATGCTAAGTAAAGATGAAAATGACATTTTATGTCACAATACGTAAATTGCTTTAAATACAATTTCTTCCCTTTTTTTAAATTTTGCCCTAAAAATATATAACTGCAAAATTCAAACTTTTCACAGCAATACAGGACCTTCACATTATTATTTCGTTCAATGAATTTAGGCAGGGCCAGTGATAGGATATGCGACTACAACTATACGATGAGATAAAACTTTTACTTTTAATTTTTATCTGTTTAATCTGAGGAAAATAAAATAAAAACTTTTTCTTTGCTTTTATTCCTTCTTTCGTGTCTATTTATAAAATAAAGCTATACAAATTAAAATCTTCGATTATATTAGCTATATGCACTGTTTATTATTTGGCCAATAAGCTCATAAACCATGTACTAAACGTACAGAAATGCTGATCAATGCTATTTACATATTTACTGTTTCATATTTAACTGACGAATCGTGGCAAAGGGTGCATCTACAAAATGGAAATTTTGAGGCACATATCAGTTGAAGTCTGACTTTGCCTCTGTGTGCATTGTTTTAGTTGAGCTTAAAGGAATGGCCTTTCACGTCTTGGATCGTCCTACCAGGAGTAAAAATTCCAAATGTACTTTCACCCATGTCGCCTAAGCTAAATGCAATGTGGCCAAGCAGCTCCTTCTCACATTTTAACCTGCATCAGGTGCCAGAAGAACCAACTGTTCAGTCCTGAAGTGGATCTTCTTAATTTGAAATCGCATGAATTCATGGACTTTATTTAGATATTACGGTCTATTAAGTGGGATAAAACAACACAACACATTATTTCATATTAGCCAACTTTTAATTGGTGTCTTGGGATATTCATCCACTTTTAGATGCACGTGGATAACTTTTTTTTAAATTTTTTTTCCGCACATGCGCTTTATAAAGCAACTACTTTCAATTACTCTTATCTGGCGCAGTTTTTATTATTATTTTTTTAATTTTAAATCAATAATTTCGTTATCAGTTTAAAATTGATTCAAACGCTTTGTTTAATTTTTTTAAATATTTAATCTATAGCAAAAGTGGCACTAGACCTAGTATATATTTTGGACATTTACCAGAGGTCTATTCATACTAGGTCTAGTTAAGTGCCATTGCCCGGTACACATTTGCCCGGTATATCCAACACTGATGTTTTTTAATGGTCAAGTGCCATTGCCCGGTATACATTTGCCCGGTATACCCTACACTGATGTTTGTTCTAATCTATCGTCAGTAAGTATTAAAATATCGAATAAATGTAATTATATCCACGAATAAATTAATATCAAATCGGAAGTAATAAATATTTCGGACATTCACCAAAGCGACTAATTTGATTGTCAACATTCACCGTTGAAAGTCAAGAACCACCGATTTCAGTCATTCACAGTAACATGTACATCATTTACATAATAACCTCATCAGGATGATTATTTCATACTTTGCTTAAATAGCATCCGGCATTTCAAAAAATAAAAATTATTGGTTTTGTTGGCGATGATCTCGTAAGGCGATAAAGAATCATGCATAGTACAGGTAAGGAAGATATTTACCTCGAAGGAAAAGTGGATGAATAACCCAAGGAACCCTTTTAATTCTTTAATATAAAATCCTTACTTTAAGATATTTAAATAATAGAAAAAATTATTCAAATTTTGCAAGTAAAATACGTCGAACATAACGTAAGCCTTAGTATTTTCAGTGGCTCAATTCAGCCTCATTATTTTCAGACTCTCATTCTATTCTCATTATTTTGACAATTTGAGTATCTTGTTAGTCCTTATCATTTCTTCTTTAGTTCATATGCCACACTTAAGGATTTTGCAATAATGGGGAAAAATTCTTTTGTCCAGAAGAAAAAAGACGAACCCCAATTTCCGATAATTTAAATATAACGGTTTACAAGGAATTAAATTGAAAAACTCTATCCATTATAAGTACTTACATCTTCATCATCCCAATCTTTTTTCTTCCATCGTATGGCAGCTGTAAAGGGGAGGCATATACACCCAAGGGCTCCGGCAGCCCCAGCACCTAAAGCTTGACTTCCAAAGAAAACACACATGGCTGCAAAGACCAACATCATGAAGCGAAATGTTGATTTACTTTTCTGAAAAAAATAAATAAATAGATCAAATTTAAATAGTAGAAAGAAAAAGTCATAGAACTTCTTACTTAATGCTGTGTAGAAAAATAATAAAAATATAAACTACTATAGGAAAAATTTTCCTCAATATTTTCACCAAGGGTTATATTAAATTTGGCTATTATATCTTACCAGCTATTCCAATACAGCTAGCTACAAATGACTATTACTGCTCCTATAGCTTAGTAATATAGCTACAGTAATATTTCAGGTCCAGTATTTGAATTCAATTTAGCCTAATATTTTTTGTTACTTCGTACCTGGTACATTGTATTCTAAAATTAGAGGACTGTATGTGCTCAGTTGTTTTATTACTTACTTATTGAGAGTCAGGAGACAATGGAATTTCTCATGCTTTCCACAAAAAAAAACGCATATTGCATATTTAGAAATGTCTTGGTGACTTTGAAGTTTTTAAAAAAGGAATCTTCATAAAACCTTCTCATTTCTACAAGAGGCGAAATAATTCTAAATTTTGTATTTTTTGTCATTTATTTTTACTTTTACAATCTTAATCATACAAAAAGATAAGAACAATACTACATAAAAAAAATACTTGCCTCCTCTGGGTTGGGCACATACCAAAATATGACCCCAACAATGATACCATATGAAATACCAACTACGATTTCCACAGGACCTTGAGCGACAGTCCATGCTAAAGTTCCTGGAAATAGAATAGTTTTTCCAGCAATTATGTTAATAATATTTCTGATAATTTTATTAAGCGAGTTAAAAACTATAAAGCAAAATAAAAACATTTTAGAAGAACAAAAAAAATTATAAGCATAAGAGATTTAAAAAACCTAATGCAGGATGTGCCCGAAAGTTTATTTCACTCGGTTAATTTTATTTCACATTATAACCGTCTTTGAACAGTCGATCCAATTTTCGGGTTTACGACTACTAATGTTCAACTTCGCAGTCTTGTAATTTTGAGCCTAATCCAGAAGACAAGGGAACTACAGGATAAAGTATTGGGAGAAATTTGTTTTCGTAGAGGACTTTTTGATGGAATTAACCCTTATTTGCGCTACATGGAGAGGAAGACGAGAGCCTTCCTTGGTTAGCCTGAGGGCAAGGGGACTCTAACCCATGATCCGTCTACCACTGAGGATATTTTACGTCAGCACTGTGGTCGGTGCGAGGCGGATGCGGAATTCGTATCAACCAGCCATCGCTGCTATTCGAAACCAGTTCACCTCATTGGAAGGTGAACGCTCTATCTNTGGTTAGCCTGAGGGCAAGGGGACTCTAACCCATGATCCGTCTACCAGTGAGGATATTTTACGTCAGCACTGTGGTCGGTGCAAGGCGGATGCGGAATTCGTATCAACCAGACATCGCTGCTATTCGAAACCAGTTCACCTCATTGGAAGGTGAACGCTCTATCTCCTGAGGCATCGCAGTTCAGTTTGGAACAATTGACAAAATTCCAGAAAGGTTCGAAATAAAAATTTCTGGGAAAAGCTACTGTGACGCCTTCAATGGTAATAAATCTTGCTGGAAGTGATTTATATGTACACGAGAAACCTATTTTAAGACTTTTAAACTGTATACCCGATGTTTAGGCATGTTTTTTTTTTGATGACTTAGTGACAGTGATTTAAAACAAACCACGCATGCACTCATGCACATTTAAATTTATTAGTGCCATAACATTTTTAGAAATTTATTTTTACTCTCTGAGATGCTACAAATAGTAATTTAGTTGGTAAAAAATATTAAAAACAAATTGGCTCTTCAAGCTCAAATCTTTTTCTGAAGAAAAATTTGCTCAAAATTTGAAGAAAAATAAATAACCGGAAAGTATTTTGAAACTGATATATTTACTCTTAACACAAATTATATAAATACAATTATCAACATTAGTTTGCAATATAATGTTTTCAATGGAATTGCTTTTTAAATTAGCATCTTTCGAACTTCAAAAATTGAGTATTATTTTTGAAAATGCAAGAAGAACCCCAAATTGCGTCATTTTTCCGTTCAAAAAATTTCAATGCGAAGAAAATGTAAAATTAGGCTCAGTACCTTGAGAGATTACAGAATTAATATAAATTTGTGATTGAGCAGTAATACCTACCTGTAGCAAATGTAACTCCCAGTAGAATCTCAAAAGCTGTGAGAGCCAAAACATCGTCGATTCCAGCTACGGCAATGACCATTGTCGGAATTCCATTTGCCATTCCAAAACCCTTTTTCATCATTTTGAGCATAACAGGCAAAACGACAGCTGGGGAAACAGCTGATAACATCGACCTGGAAAAATTATAAATTTAACATAATTTTTTTTCTCGATTATTCGATTGACTCATATCGAATGATTGCTTATATTTTAAGTCAAGTCTCCCTACGACCACTATTTGTAGGCCATGAGGACCATGAAGTTTACAGCTCTACAATTCATGACCAATATCTCGAATAAACACAAAACAAAGGAAAAGCGATCGGACGAGTTCAAAGAAATCTAATCAAAGAAGCGCGCTTCAGTTGTTTAACACGTTGAATGGCATGGGGATCACCGGTGACCGGCAGAGTTTGTTCGTAGCGCCACGGGGGTCACCGGTGACCGGCGAAACCAATATTATTAGAAACACATAATTCGAGTAAATTTTTAATGCTTTTAATTTTTTTATATTATCGTTACTGTGATATTACGCACATTTTTCCTCCTTTTCCCTTCTTCACTCAGATGCTTCCCAAAAACACAAAGAAATATTTATTAACAATGGTAAAAGATGAAGTTTGAAGAAAATTAATATAACCAAGACACCTAAACAATTCACATCCGTTCTCAATCGGAGCATTCCCTCCTCTGTCTTTTTTAAAACATCTACCTTGATGACAGCGCCATCACAACATGGAGGCATGACAGTTACTAAAATGGTTTGAAGAAATTAAAGCAATACATATCGAGAAAATCATTTTGGCCAGACTATCAAGCCATGTAAAATTAGTGTGGCATTCAACGTGTTAAGGGTGTTAATGTAAATTATTAACTCACCCTAGAAGAAAACTCCATATCCAAGGCATTTCTAATAAGTAGTGGCCAGCAACAGATCCAACAACGACTTCGCAAACGAATGGTATGAGTATCACTTTAAAGCAAGTGTTTTTATTATTCTTTAAAATATCAGAATCCACTTCGAGACCAGCTCGTAGAAGAATGAAGATGAGAGCGAGATTTCTGAAATAAAATAAAATAAATAAATGTATTAAAAAACAGAATTGCTTCAAATAAAAACTTTCCAATATTTTCATTTAAATTTTTCAACAAATTAAACAAATGCTACTTTTTCATCTAGTAAAAAGTGAGATAATGGCTCACAAAATTCATTTGACTGGTTAGAAACACAGCAGTGTAAAAAATAAGTTTAAGCCAAAATAATGGTAATTCCATTAACCCTTTTACGCAGATGGTATACCGGTGTCCAATTTTTTTTCAGACACTCTAATTACAAGCAAAATTATGTTGTTGTTACATATGGCTATATTGGAAATATTAATCCATATACAATGTTCAGTTTTAAGTGGACATAAACAAGGAGTAAAAAATAACAAAATTACATTAACAAACAATTGTTTGTAAAAAAATTTGTTAGATTATCGGAATTATATTTGTACCAAAATAAAAAATCCAAAAAAACGTAGTTTGAATTTTTTTTTTCATTCATATTCAAAAGCTTATCAATAATTGACGTTGTAAATTGAAAAAATGTCAATGATGAATAACTGTTTCTCTGAGAGCTAAATAACAGCTGTTACAAATTTCTGCCTGACCAGAAGAGGGCGTTGTAATTACTCAAAAATAATTCTGTAATCACTTATGTGGCAGGCAATGGATTGAATTGGATGGCTCATTGGAGAGCCCCATTTCGCATCTTATTTTTTATTGCTTTTATTATTAAATTTGTTTGTTATTAAATATGTTTTCTTTATTAATGCACCCATTCACCACTGAATCATTCTGCAGCAATTTTTTTCAAGAACAATATTGGTTGAAATATAAAAAAATTTATGCTGTTATTGCAAATTTCTGCTAAGTAAACAAGTGCAAAATTTAAAATTATTATTTGTAAGTGAGGTGTGTTTGGAAGATTTTACCTTTAACCCAGGAAAAGACACCGGTGTTTCATGCTGTATTTCAGAACCATAGATTGTTAAAATGCTAAATATAATATTTTTCACTTATTTAGACTTAAATTACTAACAAAATGAAAAAGAGCATAAAATAATGAAAAAAAACATTAAAAAAAAATAAGTTTAAATAAAAATTCTGCATCAAAAGGTTAATGAACACAATCCAAGTAAAATCAATTTTACCATATGCACCTCAATAGAACAGATTTTGTTATTAGGAAAAACCTTCTTACCTTATGTTCCCTGCCCATGCTTCAGGAATGTCTTTCGCTACATTTATATGAGGAACATTGCGAAGGATAAATCCAAAAACCATCATACCTGCAGATGAAAAGATAAATTAACAGACTAAAATGATAAACATAGTTAAAAAAATTCCATGTATTTTTAAATGCATTTTTCTTAACTAAAGATGCAAACACCACGGCTACCATCAACAGCTGTAAAATTTACAAAGATGCTGTTTTGAACAGTGCTATAAATATTACAGCTGACTGATGTAAATTTCGCATACTGACAACATCTGTTACAGATAGTGAACAACACTGTCAGAAACAGAACCGAGTGAAATTTACAGCAATGTACAGTGTTATTCCCAGAACTGTTAGTAACAGCACTTTCTGCATTTCACGTAGGTCTGTTATATTGTTCAAAAGAGAATTTTGTAAATTTTACCTGTAGCTGCAGTGTTAGCAACTTCTGCTGTAAAATGCGAGCGATTTCCATCATAGTGTAGACCAATATAAGATAAATTTTACTACTTTAATGCTACATAAAGTGACGGGCCGGCCCTAGACATTTTGGTGCTCCAGGCAAAACCTTAATTTTGCCCCCCCCCCCCGTTTAATTTGTCACTAATTTGGTGTTCTATAGCTATCATTGCCAATCCATTGAGACGATTTTGCGTCTGCATCATTCTGAGATAATTTTTTATTATTTTTTGTTTTTAAAAGCTTCTTTCCCCTGAAGCCACAGTGACTGGCAATGTAAGTAGGATTCTTAATGCTATGCTGAGGTTTGGTGCGAATTTAAGTGTAGCGATAAACTTGAGAACGTCAACAGGGGTTTCCTTTTTTTGTTAATAATGACGACAAAGTAACTGAAGTCACTTTAAGTGACTTCAGTTACTTTGAATGTTTTGCTTTGATAATTCAGCGTAATGTTGTAGTTATTACTCACTTACTCAATAACTAAACCTATCACATATCGCAAAGATAGATCTAAAAAAGCGTAAGTTTGCATATCCATCTCGGGAGATCAAATAAGAGTTGTGAAAATTATGTGTAAAGTGCACAAAATTAAAAAAGTGAACACTCTGAATATTGTTATATATTGAGGATGTTCACTTTTTTGTTATGGGCACTGTGCGTTTTCCACGGATTAAAAGTTCTGTAAAGAGTACGCATACCAGCTAAATAGATGTAAATACCAGGGAATGTTTAAAAATCATTCTTTTTCCGTCCTAAGAATATTTTGATTTCATAATTACTCTCACAGATATTATTATAAAAATCCTATTCTTTCCTTTTAAAAAATATTATTTTAAATTTCTTTATTACAATTGAAAATTCGGATTATTTTTTTTTTAAATCGAGAAGGAGCGAAGTTTTAAAATTTATTTTTGGCCTAGTGCCAGTTCTTCTTGATTCTGTTTAACGTGAAACACTCCGGCATAGTATGATGACACATTAAGTTCTTTTTTTTTCTATAAATTTTCCTCTGAACAAATAGCTGATAAATGCTAAAACAGGACAAGCATGCCAGCTGTTTTACGCTTATGTAATCTAATCCGCTTATGAATATTAAAAAAATGTGACTCTTTTCTATGCTTAGTTGAAGTTGCATTGACTGTGAAGTAAAAGTGGCGTAAAGTAATAAATATACTTCGATCTGAATCACTTCATTCAAGATTATGATAAAAAACGGTTTCTTAGACTATATATTCAGCCAAAACGTATATAAAATAATTGACCATCAGCATAGCGATATCTTACTTGTTTTTACAAAAGACTGAATACAAATGTACCGCACGCAGAAATTTTTATTAAAATAAATTTATTAACTTTAGATTCATTTCACGTTCTAGGACTCAATCTTAATGGTTCGAGAGCCGAACCTTAAATATTCTAATTAATTTGTAAAGACGACATTTTAAGTTTTAAAATCAGATGCAAAAACGTACTTTCCTTCTTGATCCTCAAAATAAGGAAAGTAGCTGCAATTTGGAGAACATGGTCTCAATAGAATAGGCTCGTTACCCTTAATTTCACCTTTTCCATCTATCGCCATTTCTAAGAAGTATTTTAAGCTTCAATTTTTTAATGAACTATTCAATCAATTCACTTCAAATGTCGGGTTTTATCATTTAGAATTTCGTAGATTTAGTTGGCGTAAAAATTTGAATACAGTGAAACCTGCCAAGTTGACCACCCTTGTAAGTTGGGCACCTGCATAAGTTGACCTCAATTATCAAGAACGGAATTTTTCCTATATAATATAAAGAAGCAAAACCTTTGTAGCTTGACCACCGTCTATCTTGTATGTTGACCACTGAAATAAGTCAATTTGTTCTAGGAGTATTATGAAATTCTATTCTAAAACCCTCATAAGTTGACCAGAAAAAAAAATTTCAGAAAATTTTCTGTCATTTTTGCAATGTTTGTTAAAATTTCACTTGTTTGGTGAAATAGTGTAAAAAGCTAATCTAAACCCTTTTGTGAGTTGACCCTCAGGGGAAACTGTAAGGGGTCAGCTTTTGACCATTTCTTTCATCCGTTAATTGAAGACAGGTGTGTTAGTTGAAAAGTTGCTCTTCCAGTTGCAATAGTGAGCATTTGAATAAGTGAATGTACAAAATGCTACA
>NC_092206.1:23772412-23848441 GCF_043381705.1 Parasteatoda tepidariorum
AAAAAAAGGAAAATGTTTACGATATAAAAAATCTAATAATTAATAAAATAAAATAATAAAGTACATTACAAAATAAGCATTGAATTTTATTTTGAACTATCACAGTTTTGTTTTTATTTTAGGCTTTTGTTTAAAACCTATAAATTTTCTTCAATTAAAATATTTAATTTGAATTTATATTACTTAATTACGACTAAACTTTTTCCTACTTTCATTCTGTGGGCATTGCAGTTTTTTTTTAATTTATTAGAATTTAATTCTAAAATGAGTTTTCATATTGCATGATATGATAAAAAATTTTTTTTCTTTTCTTCAATGTTTATTTATTTTGATAAATCTATTGTTCATATAATAGCAATAGCAAGTTTTTTTTATTGATAAAAAAATGGAACTATAATGTTTAAATAAACATTATTACATTTGTCATTAACATGTCTAAATACATGTGCGGCCCTTCGGCAGCCAACCTGCTGTGCAAGTGGCCCTTCACTCAAAAAGGTTGTGCACTCCTATCTTACAACAAACGAAAATTTCAAAAACTTTTATTTAAAAACAAAGCTAGCAATGAAAATTTACGATTAAGTATTTTTCTATTGGCTATTATTTGCAGAGTTGACAGTTAATAATTAGTGGTGTCAACCGCCAGTTTTGATTTTTAACTTTTGTGCAATTTTTTAATAGTAAAAAATACATTCATTTTTTAATTAGTGGTACACAGCGTTACAAAAAAAAATAGAAAGGGTACACAAAGTCATAAGTTTGGGAAACACTGGGTTAGAAAAATACAAACTAAAAAAATTTTATACATTTTCGAATGAGACTTGAAAGAAAAGCTGAATTATCAACCATCAAGCACTTGATATGTGCTCCCACTGATGAAGTTTAAAAGAAAAACATTATCTAAAAGTAGTTTTCATCAAAAATTTTTGTCTAAAACACAGGATTGAAATCTATTCTTTTTATAACACTAGAAAAACTTTTTAAAAAAATGAAGAAAAAAATTCAGACAAAATATATGATACTAAAATTGATTAATGCTATCGCTAAGTGATAATTATTATAACAATAGTAAATTACAAACAAAATTTAATATAATACCAGAAAGTTAAAAGCTTTCCACATTTACTTCAAAAAATGGCTGTTCTATTATTTGTTTCAGTTTGATGCAAAAATATATAAAGTTGCTGAACTAAAATCGAGAAACTTTTTGAAAAAATTATGCGTTGTAAATGAAATTTTCAG
Organism: Parasteatoda tepidariorum; assembly: GCF_043381705.1. Taxonomy (NCBI): domain Eukaryota; kingdom Metazoa; phylum Arthropoda; class Arachnida; order Araneae; family Theridiidae; genus Parasteatoda; species Parasteatoda tepidariorum. Next base: position 23,773,655 of record NC_092206.1, read on the forward strand.
ATTCCTTACTTTCAGCCAAAAATATACAAAAAACACATATTTTCATCCTAAAGACATTTTTCTTGTTGTGGGAGATAGATCCGTGAGTTTGTTAGTCTTCATCAATCCCAGCACGATGTCGGGTCGTTCGTTTAAATAGATAGTCTTGTGTCAGGGCAACAACACAACTGAGTAGATGGCGCGAAATGACTTCTCACGTATTGCACTACATACAAACCTAGAACTTTTTGAAATTCTGAGCTGTGATGATGTGTGTTTAGAACAATCCTTAGAATCTCCAGATCCTTATTGGCTAAAAAATGTCTAGATTGACTTAAATGTAAAAGTTTAACGGTATGACGGTTAGATGCGACAATAGTGCACCAAATCAACGCAAAGAAGTCTTATGCCTAAGATCATATTATAATGTTGGATACACAAATCTGACAATGAAAAATGAGGGGGGGGGGTTGTCACAGGCGAATCGCATTTTTTCTGTGAGGAAAAAAATTCGGGTAAAATTGTTGAAGAAGAAAAAAATTACAGTTTAAATCATTGTAAGAAAGTTTCAAAAAGTAAATTACATGGAATCTAGAGCATTGCAATCAATAACATTAATGTTTTACCAAAATTTTTAGGATCAAACAGTCCAAAAAAATAAAAGAATAAATCAAGAGACAAATAAAACGTTTGAATGATCGTGGTTTTAGGTTAAACTATGATTGATAGTACAAATGGTGATAGCAATCACTAGATCTCTGAACCATGCTTCCAAACAGCTCAACAATGCGCGAACTTTACCTTCTCTGAAAATTTCGGAAACTTCACATTGTATAAAGAAGATTCCGAACTGCAAGACATCAGTATGAGAGAACTAAAGAAGGCGACTAGTTATGATATAAGGGTTTCAAAAGTTGAGGCAAAAGAGCATTCAACATTTTGAATGCCTAAACTAATAATTAACTTTCTGCATATTTTGCACCATGAATTTCATAAAATGTTTTTAAATATATAATATTTAATAATTGCACAATATTTATAGTGTTAAATCACCGAAATTTCAATAGAAAACACTTCATTTTTCTTTTACAATTGATCTAAATTAATCAAGTTAAAATCATATATACTAAAAGCAAAATGTTACCTTTAAAATGCTATAAGTTAGAAAAATCTTTTTACTTCCCGTTTAATCTACAAGAATTAAACCGCCAAAAAAATGTTAGATGAAAATTGAACTGTTAATACATACCTCAGGATTTAACGGAAACGAGACGATAATAATGTGTAGTTAAAATTGCTTACATTAATGAAATTTTTCTTGTCGAAAATCTTAAAATCGCCTATTGTTATTAAGTATTGAACATTCAACTCATTTTAAAAGTGTGTTACGTTGTCAAATAATAACGATTGTATTTCGATAATAAACAATTTTTAGTATTGAGCATTCTAAAATGTTATGGAGGAACAATGTTAAAAATGTAATAAAATGGTAATTAAATGACGTCACTAAAATGTTTGCTAATCGGAAACATTATTGGATATTTCATATACTTCATCTACAAAATTAAGCCTTTCAGAATCTCTGACATTCGCATTAACAATCTAAACAGTAGTATTTTCTACAATGCGTGTCACGTGATTTTTGTATAATGATATAATTCTAAATGAGAAAATACTCATTGTTTGGTAATTTTTTTTTAATAAATAACTTTTAAAATGAAAAACGAAAGAAAATAATCTCTAAGTTTGGGCATACATATTTTTTTTTCAAATTTTATGATAGTCATACTTGTCTTTCATTCAGATTAAAATTTTATACAATACGTTCTGAGGAAAAGCAAACAAATGGCAAATTATGATCAGTAGATATATAAATTAGTGTACAGTGTGCACAATAAAAAACGGCTAACCCTGAATAACTTTTGATCTAATGATATTCACGTTCTAAAACTCATTCTAAATGGTTTGAGAGGGTGACCTCAAATGCTAATTGACAGGGGAGTGCTAATAAATTAATGCAAACGATTTTTTAAGTTACGAAATTTATCACAAAAACATACTTTCTCTGAATGAACATACCTCTTTTCGACGGAATTTGATTTCTGACCCTCAAAACATGAGGGGTACCGGCAAACTGGGAAATATGGTCCCTATAGTTTGGTCAAGCGATCGGTTCGAAATTTGGATCCCTTAAGCCTGTTAATTTTTCTTCTTGCGTATTTGGTCATATCTTGAGAATTTTTTAAGCAAATTAAAAAAAATTTGCACGCAGTTTTAAAATTAATTGATCCAAAAATATTTCCATGAAAAAAATAGCATTTAGTAAATATTTATTTTATAATCGTTGAGAAAAGTTCGAAACATAAAGTATATAATTTTTTACATTATTTTAAAAAATGCAATTTTACATGTCAAAATATTTTATTTACATGGCAAGATTGAGAGAAATTGGGAGAATGGTTGATAAAGTTAGTCTGACGTGAGCTTATTTAGGCTATAAATTAAGATCTCTATAGTTTTCACAATTCTCTTTAAATTCAGCAACTAGTTTCAAAGGTTACCAGAAGAAATAAGAAAGCCTAAATAGGTCGTAAAACTAATACGTTTTGTGAGCTTATTTAGGCCGTAAATTACGATCGGTATAATTTAAATTTATTTTTAAATTCGATAATTAGCTTCAGGGGAAGCCTAAAGAAACTTTATCACAATATTAATGTTTAAGGCAAACTATTTAATTCTCAGGACATATAATTTCAATAAAATCTTATGTATGCGAGGATTTGTTACCGCGGCAGTTGGTTTCATTCTACAAACTCGGCATTTGGAATATTCGTTGCAGACGTTTGCATAGATATGGGTATATGGATATGGCATCAAATTTTATTAGCTTTTAAAAGCATGATTTGTATGGGCAATTCTGTGCTTATTTGACTTTTTAATATTTTTTTGTCTCTTCGCATGCCACACATCAAGTAAATTCTTTCTGTTTAAAGAGAAAACACTGAATACAAACAATACAAACAAATGTCGTTTTTATGATTCACGATAACACACAAACCAGATTTCACCATTATTAATAGTGAATAAAACATTTTTTTTCCATGGGCTGAGAAAGATAGACACTTGTTATGTATATATTATAAATATTTATTTTAGATGACATTCTGTTTTGAGCTACAAAACGTTTGCTCCTCTTATCACTAGTTACACACATATAAATCACCTACTGTTGTAATTATTTAAAAGTGGGTATAATCCTCGTATAAGCCCTTAATAAACAGAAAAATTTCCGACATTTTTTGTTCTCATTTTATTTACTGTAAATTATTGCGTTATTTACTGTAAATTATTGCGTTATTTACTGTAGATTATTTGACCGTTCATCCCTTATTTAACCATAATTTAGCTACAATATTTATTTTTTATTTCATCGTAATATTATTCTTTGTAAAGTATTCTTTTTTTTAATCTTCGATTAATATTCTAAGTTAAAGGCAGGTGGTTTTTCTTTATTACAAATTAATCGCATGTTACATATTAGTAACCTTATATGGTTGCTAATATGCAACATTACATAAAGATATTTATCGTTTAATAAATGTAAAACAATAACTGAGTAAGTTATTTAATTAAATTTTATTTTAATTATATAATTAATTTGACATAAAACTGGGGTCAATATATCGTGGCTGAATTTTTTATTCTGGGAAGAGCTCAAAATGCATGTTAGCAAAAGAACATACTATTTAATTCTGAATTTAAATGAACTCTAATTAATACATCTAAAAGAATGCCTAAACCACTTTAAATGTTTTTTAAAATTAGTCCTTTCTTGAAAAGGTAATAAAAATTAATTGTTATAAGAAGGTTTTCACGAATCCTGTACATTTATAATAGTGTTGTTAAATTAACATTATATGAATTTAGATTTTTTAAAATAGCTATACCGATTAGTGCCCTGAATACGAAGTAGTGAATACGAAACCTGAAAAGTTGCATCTATATATACCCGATAAGTTTGAAATGCTAATTTACAATCCAACGGCCTTTAATGACTAGCTTTTTTGGAGACTTTTCTTTTGGCTATAGCTGGTCGAAATTATAATGCAAGCTTTTATTTCTCTTAAAATTTGTTGCTTGAACTAAAAAAAAAAAAAAAAAAAAAAANTTTTTAAAAAAAAACCAAAAAAAAAAAAAGAAGAAAAAAAAAATCAGGGATTAAATTCTTTTTTATTTAAAAAAAATGCCAAACAGGAGAGAGGGCCGCTGAATTGGAAAATCGCGCCCGGGACATTGTCCCGTAATGATGTAATGCTTAATGTTTAAAATAGTAAATACATAATTCCTCGTTTAATTTGGGTATAACATTGAAAGAACTTTTTTGTTCTTTTTTTTTTCCTTTTTCATTGCTGCTTACATTTTCTTAAGCACGAATTTCAAACTGTCTATTTTCAGAAACGCGCGTTTCAAGGTGTGTCCTGAATTAAAAAAACTCACGACGGTATGCTGTAAAAATAATGAATACTAAATAACTATTCTAATTTTCAAAGCAACAATAAAAAATAATTTTCACAATACTGCAAAATATCTCACAAGTGAAAAACAATTAACAAGTTTTTAAAGGGGCCAAAACTTATATAATTATTTAAAGAAACTCTGTGGATGAAATTTCAATGGTAACTAAGCATTACTATGTTTTATTTATCTCAAATCGGAGACTAAATTGTGTGAAACCAAATCTGTGTTAATAAAATAACTGTTTGTAGCTTTTGTAACTTAGCATCTTTTGTTGTTTAAATTTGACGTCACAATATTTTCATAACCAAGAAATAAAAATGATTTCGAAGCAATCGTGGAGGTTGTTAAACGAAAAGAGCAAAAGGATGGTTCTAACTTGTATATAAAATAAAAATTAATTAAATATAATGCAATCAAACAGAATAAATATAGAGTCTGAAATGATCAATTTTGTTTGAAATATACAACTATATTGTCAGAATAGTTTCAAGTTTAATCTTCCTTCCCCCATCATAAGATTTCTTATTTCTTATGCTTACGTTTGATTTTTTTTTCTAGTTTTATATTGACTTCCTTGAACCTGCTACTAAAGCTTTATTTTAACTTAGTAATTAATAAAATAATTTCTCTTTATATTAAAATAATCGTAAAGGCCGCGGCTTTTTCAGGTGTGCTTACGTGACATTTTGTTTTGCTGCGCAAAAACTTTAAAATTTATAAACTTGAAATTTCAAATGTGTACAGAAAAATGTACAGAGTACTATAGATTTTGAACTGCTGAAATTACCATGTTTATTTATGAATTTAGAATAAACTTTTTTTTATTTTTGCCTGAAGTGCTTTTTTTGCGAATTTTTCCTCAATTTCTTTTCGCTTAACGTTACATTTTGTTTCACTGAGCAAAATTTTTTTGTAGTAATTATTATTTTATTTAATGACAGTCAAAACATTTAAATTGTAATGCATGCAAAGTTATATATAATTTTAAAAACTTAATTTAATATGGCTAAATGCAAGACTTGAACCAAATTGTTTGAATAATTCCTGAGAAATTGAATTTCAAATAAACAACTTTAACATTTCACCCATTAAAATTGAATGCCAATACGCGAAGATGTGATCACTGCATTATATGTTATTCAGGGAGTTCATTTTTTTCTTTTGCACTGTGCAAGATTGAATAAAAATTACGTATAAACAGCACATTTTTCAAATAACTTAAAGTACACCTAATAATGCTATTATTTAAGAATAAAATTTGAATAACTATTTCAAAATATACATGTAAATCATACAAGAGAAAAGAATAAGGGTGGAAGGATATGTACCCTCTTGAATATAGCATTCGATTATTTTGTTTCTATTTTACAACAGGATAGTTTACATTCCTTTACTTTTTTTTTTACTTATTCCTACATTACTTATTTTTTATAACATCATCCGGAATCTCCTAAAATAGCAATTAAGAAATCCCATCCTCATGAAAGTAAAACTCTATTATTAATAGACTGGAATTGCCTATGGGATCAAGAGTGTTAAAGAGGATATTTAGACCTTTCAACCATCTGATGAAAAAAAAATATTTGGCCAATGAAACAAATAAATAAGGCTCTTTTAGCACATCATGCAAAAATAGTTTAACTTTTTCAGGTGCATTTCAGTGAGCTGTAGAGCTACCCGTGTGGCATTCTTTATTTAAAGTTAATTACTTACAGTTATTTTTGCGCAGCAAATCAAAAAGCAAAGTTAGAACCAAGAACAGGAGTAACGGCAGCGACCTTACCGATTTGTTCAATAAGGAGAGATTTGAGATAAATATCTAGGCCGAAAACGAAGATACAAGCTATGAAAAATTAAGAAGTTTAATTTTCCATATACTTTTGACATATTTATATTATTGCGATAGGAATCTTGAAAAATCTTAATACCCGTAATAATTTAGCCCGTATAATTCTATACCTTTAAGAATTATTAATTCAGTTTAATCCATTAATACTTATGTCATTAATTTTCAACAATGTAAGAATTGAATAATCAGTAAAAACTCCAAATAAATATAATATCTTGGAAAGAAAAAAAGACTCCTTGTTTTATTCGAAAAAAGCCGTGACATTTAGCGAGACAGAGTAAAATGCCATCAAATAATTAAAACTTAAAATTTTGAAAGATTCAACAAAAAAGTACTATTGCAATTATATTTACTGAAATATTTGCAGAATGCGAATAATTAAACAATTTAAAAGGCTTTTCCAGACATTGCGAAAACTTGTTTCCAGTTCTTCTTTAACGTCTACATTCGAAAATAGTAACTTGTTAGTTATAGATAGAGATACTGTCTTCTTTCACTGGATGGCATTTTTATCTTCCTATTTCACAAATTTGAATAATTTCATATCTTCTTAATTTGAATTTTAAAATTGAAATATTTTTCCATCTAAAATTCTAAGGGAATTAGCGAGACTTCAAATGATCGAATATTTCAAATTATCGAATATTTCAAATTATATAATTAGAACCGACCATTCTTATTTGTGATTTGTGGTCAATTTGTTTCGCGTAATTACAAGACAAATGTGATCTAAAATAATTTTATGCTAAAATATTTTAATATTTATTCATTTCCATTGTTCATTCATTGCCATTAATATTTATTTATTCAATTGGAAAAAAACTTAACATTAGTTTACTCTTCATAATTATTTCATGTTAAAGCAAAACTTTAATCAAATTCCTTGTCATTTTTCAAAAAGTAAATAATAATAAATACTAATTTATTGACTTTTTCATTTTGGTTCAAGCAACAAATTTTAAGAGAAATAAAAGTTTACATTGTAATTTCGACCAGCTATAGCCTAGAAAAAAGTCTCCAAAAAAGCTAGCTAGTCATTAAAGGCCGTTGGATTGTAAATTAGCGTTTCAAACTTCAAAAAATAAATAAATACTTTTAAAATATTAAATGGCAATTATAAAGAAAATTTTAAAAGTATACTAGTGAGAAATTTTTTTTTAGAAAATTGCAGAATAATTAAAATAACATTCAAATAAAATAAATTTAGAAGTTTTTAATTAATAATAAATTTAATATTTGGAAGAAAAACATTTCTTTTTCACTTCAGACTTTGGAAAAACGAAGATTACTCGTTGTGAAGTATGTCAGTTCTTTTTTTACATGAAATTATAAAACTGTTTGATCTAAAATAAATTTATGCAAAATCACCTTAATAGTAATTCTTTTCTTATTTAAATTGATGAAGAATTCATGATTAAATTGATGATTCTTTTTTTATTTAAACTTTTTCCAATTAAATTATTTCCCGTAATTACTTTGCATTAAAATAGAACTTTTTTTTTTTATTGAATTATCATTGTCTCTTAGAACATGGATTTCTATAAGTTTATTTTCCAATATTTTCAATTAATTAAAATAACTTATAAATAAAACAAACTAAATATTTGTGGAATATTTTACCAAAAAATAAATTGATTATTTGGGAGCAAAACAGAAGTTACGTTTATAACTTGGGAATTCTTTTTCTAAAAATTTATTTTTCTGTAATACTAAAGACAATTTCTGTCACATTTTACAATTGAAAGAATATGAAAGAAAAGCTATAGATTATAAGAAAAAAAATGTGCCTTTTAAAAACAATAATTTTTTTTTAAATCTCAAAATTGAATTAAGGTGATTGTTCAAATTAAGCAAACTTACCCGTTACTTTTTCCCCTCTCCAATTCAGTTCAGTTCGGAATTAGGAACGCGGAAAAAATATGCACAAATCGTTTGAAAAATGAAAAACAAAAGAATCGGATATTATAAAAGAAAAAAGTACAATTGTTTAATCCATCATTCTGATGTTGTAAAGTGGAATAGATGAAGTAAAATTCCCTTAGGGAAACTATGCAAGACCTCTCTTTATGCTACTAAAGATTTAAAAGAACTTAACGGAAGCATTTGCAGCCACTTTACACATCTTGTCTGTACCTCTACTGTTTTTTTCTTATTATTTTACGATCGACTATTGCAGTAATACTGCGCATAACTGCCTCATCTTTATGCCAATAGGACTTTAACGAGAGAAGTTATCAGGTATTTTTATGGCTCCCCAGATGTTTTCCTTTTTTATTTTTTTAATTTTTGTACGATAAATATTTAGACAAGGAAGCGAATGAATGAAAAATCCGTTCGCTCTCCTCTCACGATTAATCCGAATTCTCTAAAGAATTTCTGGAATATTTTTGAAGAATGCCACCTGTTTTAAAATACACGCGGTGTTAGAGGGAGGCATTAGACTGGGTTTATTTTTCTCAAGGTTAGAATGTTTACAACTATACTGATTACACAAATTTAAAATCAATGGTTAATGAAGTACTATAGAAGCAAACAATAATAGCAATATTTGTACTGATGTACAGTACCAACATGCTGTAGTATTCTTTTTTCATTTCTAAGTCAATAAAATTTAAAAATTCAGTAATTTACAGTTTACTTCTGGATTTGTTTATTAATTTATTTCGAAAGAACTGCTAATCCGCACTGTCAATATAAGTAAGGAAAGGTTTCTTATTCTTAGTAAAAATTTAGACTCGTGATAAAAATTAGCGACCAAGTATGCTTCGCTGTCTAAAGAACTATTTTTCGATAAAAATAATCAATTCAACAAGGCTCTTGTAAGTAATTGTAAACAGGGAAAATAAGGTTAAAACGAGAAAAAACACAAATAATGCAATATTAACAGACACGCGATTGTTTCGATACTATAATGAAGTACATATTTCATTAAAAAGTACCTAAACTATCAAATATCACTTTATTTGGCTTTTTTTTTATATAACCGTCATTGAACAGCCGACCCAATTTTATGGATATACGACTACTAATGTTCAACTGCGTAGCCTTGTAATTTTGAACCCAATCCAGAAGACAAGGGAACTCCTGGACCGAGTATTGGGAGAAATCTGCCTTCGTGGAGGACTTTTTGATGGATCAAAGCCACATTTGCGTTACATGGAGAGGAAGACCACGAGAACCTCTCACTGTTAGCCTGACAGCAAGGGGACTCTAATCCATGATCCGTCTACCACCGAAAATATTTCACGCCAGCACAGTGGTCGGTGCAAGCTGGATGCGGAATTCGTATAGACTGGGATTCGAACCCAGTTCGCCTCACTGGAAGGCGAACGCTATATCCCCAGAGTCACAGAGGCTCATTTGACATAGTTTGTAATTTTTTCTTGTTTTCTATGAGAACAAAGTCAAAGATGAGAAAAAAATACATATTATTACACACATATAAACAGGCAAATGATCGTTTCGGTATTATAATTAGCATTTTATTCTCCGTAACTGAAACGACAAAACGTTTATACGACATTATTTGTGGCCTTTTTAAGATTTAGGCAATTTGTTTTGTTCATTTATAAACACAGCACAAAGTTAAATCTTTTTTATTCAGAAAGCTTATATTTATTTATTTAGCGATCATAAGATATCTTATTTATCCACATAAAATAATAAGAGAACATCAAAAAAATTTAAATGGGACATCCTCCGCCTATAAAAGAACTGTTTTCCCAAATGACTGTGTTTATAATAAATAGGAGGCTCCACCCCCTGTCCACTTTGCTCGCCAACCCTTGTAATTGATTCTCATTTATCATCGTTTATTTCTTCTAAAACGTCAGCATTTTCCACAAAAATACAGAACATTTAAGTTTTAAAATTGTGCATTTATTTTAGCTTTATGTAAGAACGTTTTGTTAATTGTCACAAAATAGTTAATTACCTAGATTTGGCAAAAAAAATTATCTGTTCTTGAAAAAAATTAATACAAGGAATACAGATTTGAAGATTTAATAAAAAGAAATAAATGGGAAAGTAATTTCACTCATTGAAGAGACAATTCAAATAGGGACAGATTTGTATCGCTATTTATCAAGTTTTTTTCCAAAAATTTCACTATGATTGTTAAGATTTATATATGGTAAGATGTAATAGCTCTCTCTTTTGTTACTTTTGATTGACACCAACTCGAACGTATTAAATAAAGATCTCGAGAGAGAAAATTAAATTTTCTTCAACAGTGGAATAATAGACAATATTAAAAGCAATAAAGCTGAAAAAAATCAGGAATAAGCACTTAAATTTGTAATTATAAATGTGATAATAAATAAATGGGAATTTCGAAATAAAAATAAATGAATGGAAATTTCGAATTAATGGGAATTTCGAGAAAAAAAAACTGTCTTTTAAATTATAATACAAAAATTTCATCATCAGCACATAAAATTTCAACATTGTAGTTTCGTTTCAGTGCACAGTAAATCGAAAAACAGGGTTTTTTTTACTACTAAGTCAATAGCTAATTCTCGAACAAACAATCGAATCGCATTTTTTATTCCATCGAAATTTTTTTTCACACCTTTGTGATTTCAAGTTCCTAAGTCTGAAAGATTTTGAATCAGCAATGTAAAAAGCGTAAAGCAAAAAAAGTGAAAAAAAAATCACTTAAAATCACTTTCGAACTAAATGGAATTTTGAAAGAAACTAAGTTCATAAATAAATATGGCCCCTTTAACATGCCTAATTTCAACTCAGTGGTTGTATTCCTGTGGCCTATAAAGTATGGTATTTTTCCAACTAAGTTTAACAATTAATAATTCTTGAATAAATTGTTGAGTATTAAGCTTTTTTATACCATTGTAATTCCTGTATACTTTTCTACATAACTTAGTAATTTAAAGTTTCTAAGTCTCATGTTTTTTACGAAGCAAAACAAAATGTAGCGTTAAGTTGAATGCTCAAAATATCGGCGAAGAAAACTATTTTTTAATAAAAAGAGATAATAGTATTACAACATGGGCACATTTCTTCACATACCTTCAGAAATATTTGAGGTTTTTCAACCCATAGGTTAAGATCTTATATTCAGACCTGTCACTCTCAAAGTCTTATAATTTTAACTCTAACTCAAAGGACAATGGTTGAAGTGCATATCCAGACAAACCTGTTTTCCAGAAATTGTTTTGTTTAAAATTAGCATTCATGTAAAAATAAGAGTTTATTGAGATGAGTGTTCCAGCAACTTTTAAATACAGGAATACTAGCTCAAATAACAATAAGAAAAAAATCGTATGAATGACCTAGTTTCTCCTTGATTGTTCCGTTTATGGGGCACGGAACAGTTTTACTATCTTAATAAGCAATACAAAGTAAACAATTGTTCTGGTTTCCCTCTTTATCAGGTGCCTAATACTTATAGCAAGCATGCATTTAAAGCCGCGATGGCTCAGGGGATAGAGCGTTCGCCTCCGGGCGAACCGGGTTCGAATCCCAATCGATACGAATTCCGCATCCGACTTGCACCGACCACAGTGCTGAGACTTGAAATATCCTCAGTGGTAGACGGATCATGGGTTAGAGTCCTCTTGAAGTCAGGCTAACCGTGGGAGGTTCGCGTGGTCTCTCTCTCTCCGTGTAACGCAAATGCCGGTTCGTTCCATCAAAAAGTCCTCCACGAAGACAAATTTCTTCCTATACTCGACCCAGGAGTTCCCTTGTCTTCTGGATTGCGTTAGAAATTACAAGGCTACGGAGTTGGACATTAGAAGTCGTAAACCCATAAAATTGGGTCGACTGTTCAACGACGGTTATAAAATAAATAAAAAAAACATGCATTTAGAATGAATATTACCAACCTAATAAAAGTTGAAACCGAAAATAGGAAAATTGGAGATATTTCCTTTTCTTCGGATAGCAGCAGAACCTTACAAAGCAGTGCATAATTTGAAACCCAAATTTTTGTAGCATAAATTTGCACCGAATGCTTTGTCGGTTTTTTACCCATTTTATACGTTTCAGAGTTAACTCCGCCTGTTGTAATGTACTTCTGTATTTTGATGTGTAAGCTTTCAAAACAACTTTTAAAGTCCTTGTTTGCTATGCTCTTCAATTCTGAAGTCTTTAATGTCTTCGATATTCTTAAAGCCTTTTTGTTTTAGGCTATATCGGAAATGCTTTTGAATGCATTCTGATATTGAAAAAGAAATTTTTTTATTTTTGATCCTTATTTTCTGAAATCGAAAATAAATTATGTAACTAAAAAATATTTGGTTCGGGGGAAAAAAAGCAGGCATGTACAGTTTGTCTACAGTAGGCACTCCCCCCGCCACAAAGTCTGCTGTGAAATGAAGAATAGGATAGGGTAGCTTCTCTTCACTCTAGGACAGGGGTGGCGAACCTTTCTGCACCAATGTGCCATTTTTTCAAAAAATTGTTTAATGAGGTCATAGACGTGCCGTCAAATAATTTTGACTTCGTGATTATTGGGAAAATAATAATACTAAATACTATCAACTCAAAACTCTTTATTTACTATGAAAAAAAATACATTTTGCAATGTCACAGTTATACGCGTAATTCAACTTAAAGTAACATCAGTGTGACTTCTGTTGTTGCAGATTGGATGGCAAATAACTTATATTAGGTTGTAAGATGTTAGTTTAAGCAGGACTGTTAAATTATTTTACTAGTTATTTATTGTTAGCTTGTTTTTTATGGTTATTAATTGTTTTTTAGCATTAATTGTAAATTGTTTTGTTAATTGTTTTTTTGTTTTTCGTGAATTTCAATTTAATTGTTANATGCTTTTGAATGCATTCTGATATTGAAAAAGAATTTTTTTTATTTTTGATCCTTATTTTCTGAAATCGAAAATAAATTATGTAACTAAAAAATATTTGGTTCGGGGAAAAAAAGCAGGCATGTACAGTTTGTCTACAGTAGGAACTCCCCCCGCCACAAAGTCTGCTGTGAAATCAAGAATAGGAGAGGGTAGCTTCTCTTCACTCTAGGGTTTAGGACTAGCACAATAGACCGAATAAAAAGATTCCCTTTCTCTCACCGACACCTGTCCTAAACAGTGACCCGAGACCCCTACTTGAAATAGTTATACCTCGTTACCATAGTCAACACTACGGGTCCAGACGAATGGGTGGGGGAGTTCTTACTGTAGACTAACAATATCCTTTATTTATTCTCACCTGTCTCACACATTAGGAGAGAATTTGGAATTGAAAGGCACATTGGAAAAAAATCCCTATTGGAAAAAAAATCCCTATTGAAAAAAAAATCCCCATTGGAAAAGAAAATTCCTATCTTCTATTATTCCTTTCCGCGTTTCACCTTCGCATTTCCCTTCTGACGTCACATTTAACATTATGGAAATGTCCTTCTACAAATCGCTTGACTTAATTGTTTCTTTCTTAAGAAAACGACAGACAACAATGAAATCTCAAAAAAGTAAGACATTTGAGACTGAAAAGGTACTGTTAAAATGAGTAAATATAAATTCAACTCAAAGAAAGCTTTAAAGATTTTACTCAATTAAATGAACATCATTAAAGCAGTAAGCAATATTTTTCACTCATAAATTTATTTTATTATTAATACGCTATGAATTATAGATATATAAATTCTATCTTAGTTGCGTGATTATTATCTTGAATTGGTGATAAAACTGGTGTTTTGTTACGACTTCAAACGCGTTTACGAAAATTTCCTCTTTTTATGATCAATTTTTAAATTGTAGGCGAGACTAAGGAGCTTGTCACAGAAGTACTCATTTTTAATATTTAGCTACTTGGATATTTTCTCGATAATTGTAATTTACGCCAGTGGAAAGAATTTAGTTCGAAAGTTGCTAAGGTATACATAAAATGCACCATTTTTGACATACTTATTTCTACTTTTTTTTTAAACCACTATCCTTTTCGTTCGATTTCTATTCATTTATTTATCATTCGATTCGGCTTAAAAAATACACAAATAATGTATCACTTCTTTTGGTAGCCACTAGATATCAAAGCAAAAAGTGTAAATTAGTCAAAAAATAGTACTTTTTATGCATGAAAACCATCCCAATTTGTGAACTAAGTACTATTGAAATATCCATTGAAAACCATACTTGTCTAGATATAGCAATGTCAGATGGGTAAATAGGTAGTTAAACATCGTGCTTTTTGTGTATAAAAATTATTACTTCTTAACTATCAGTTACATAATTTTAAACTTAAAAATTACATCAAGAAACAATACATATTCTGTATAGATAATATTTAAGTTTTTCCCGCAAAACCTGACGTGAGGGGTAATGCAACGTTTTACCGCTTTCTAAGAAGAGGGTATTTTGCAGAAGTTAATAAAAAAAAAGAAAAAGAATAGAGAGAGAGAAAGAGAGTCAGTATTGCTAGATATAAATCTTACATTAAAATTGAATTTTTGAAAAACATAAAAAAGTGAAATTAAAGGAGAAAAAAAGCAGTTTCCAATTTGAACTATTATAATGATGTAAGTTTATCATTGTATATAATTAATAAGTAAAATTACTTCCAATTTATTTCTTCTTTTGTCACATTCCAAGCCCAAGTAATCATTCATTTTATAGTGATTCACATATTGACAATGTTGTTACTTAACATTACAATAATTATGCATTTCATTAACCGAATGTTCTTTATTTCGTGCAAAATGCTGAATTTTAAGGGAAAAAAACAATGGTGACTAAAAAGTAATTACGGTTCTTGGTGATTGGAGAAATTGTAAAGTAGTATTATCATGCATTAGAGAATGGTTTATACCAGCTTTATTTGATTAACTGACATTTTCAGGTTGAAAATGGATAATTATTAGTTGAAAGCAGGAGAAAGCAAACATAAAATGGTACGTGTAATTCTATCTACAAAATTACGGATGATGACGACATCAAAGTCAGTTGCATCCAATAAAGAAAAATTATATTTGTAACCAAGCAATAAAGTAGTAGTTTTCTATCTTTTCAGCTGCTCAAAATTTTCTCACGCGTGTGCTGTTATTTAGAAGTATTATAGGACAGAATATCAATAAGAAAAACTGTAAAAAATTGAATATTGACTTTTCTTTCGTCTTCTTTTATGCGTTTGCGTTCAAAAGCAATCTTTTTTCGTACTCCTTTCCCTTCATTTTTTCTTTAATTATTTTTATTTTCTAAGAAAAAAAGCAAGAGTTCTAAAAGGAATATATTCTTTTAAAATATATATTCTTTTTTTCTTTCTTTTTTCTCTTTTTTTTGTCGGTCAGGTGCTCCTGACTGCGAAGTCAATGGCCGCGGGTTCGAACTCCGCTCTGGGCATGGATGTTTCCCTCTCTTGTGTGTGATGAGTAAATGTGGTTCACCCTATGAACGGGTTTGTGGCAGTGTGGCATGGGCAATGTTACACCCCTCCGTGACTTTGCTTCACAGGTGCCCACTGGGTAACGCGAAATGAGTAACAACTCTGGCATCTTCTAAGGCGAAACGAATAAAGTTCAGTGCCTGCCATTCGGGGAAAAAATATTCTTCTTTTTAATTAATATTGTGTTTAAAAGAATTTTCAGACATAAAAATATTGCTTTTCGACTTGATGTCTTTTATACCAAATATCAGATAAATGACAGACCAAGATTTGCATCCTGAAGTGTTTCCAGTAATTCACGTAACATCTGTGTCCAGACAGAACTATTGCTAGACTTCTGGGTGGGCTGAGTAACACATTTTGAGAGGGCTCTAACTAGTCAGCTTCTAAATTTACACAGCTATTCTTGTATTATAAAATACAATAGATTTTATTAGAACTAGAAGAAATAACTTTTAACCAATAGAACGATTGAGTTATATCAAGTACTAGATGGCTAAGCTTCCTGTTCGCTACCGCTCAACACAAAAAATCTCTCAGAAAGCACAAAAAACGTCTTTACAATATTACAAATCCTTCTAACCTTAGGATTTCTTCTCTTTTAAAAAATACCTTATTCCGCTATTGAAAATAGAAACAATAGTGTATTCTTATTGAAGGTAAAGGGAAACATGATACAACAATATATCAAACTATTTGTTTTTTCTTTCCATGAGCACATTTATCAAACCTTTCATCCGATCGACTTTGTATTAAACAGACATAAAGTAAACATGATTTTTAATTCGTAAATGGAGTATCAATAGCTTAAGATTACTCTAAAACGTTAACTTTTAGAACAATTCCCGAAGCATAATGATAATTATCGGTAACTCAATAACTTTAACTAATGCAAGAAATTACAGTGTAATTAAGTTAGTTTTAATTAAGATCTTTTTAATGTGTACAACGGTGCACGAAAATAAACCAAATCTGACTTTTATTTTGATCGGGTTTGCTTCTTCTGGCATTTATAACAAACACATTTTATAAACGTATTAATAACATATTTTTTTAGAATATGTCCATAAATGAATTTTCTTTGAAGATGCAGTTTAAATATCCTTCTTGCATACTAAACTTTCAAATTTTTAGTATTTTTTAATTTTTAAAACTATCCTTATAACTACAAATAACGTCATAGCGAATTGTTTTTCTAATATTATTGCTTATGGATTAAGTAACAATTTTAAGTAAGCAGTAAAGAAAGAATAGAAGAAAGTAGAATATATCGAAAATAAAAAAAACTAAAAACAATGCTAACAAGCCAACTTATCTATAATTAATTTCACTATTTCATTACATTATATTAGTGTGAGAGAGTTAGAAGAGAGAGAGAGAGAGAGAGAATGAAGAACAAAAAAAAAATATTTAACTTCCAAACAGATCAAAAAGAAATATTCATGTAATAAAAAAAAATAAAAAAAAACGGAGTGAAGTTAAAAGAATTAAAGAGCTGAAAGGTTGAACGACAATAACTGGAAGGTTGTTATTAATAGATTCGTTTTGTCAAGGATATTCTCCGTATGATNAAATATTTAACTTGCAAGCAGATCAAAAAGAAATATTCATGTAACAAAAAAAAAATCAAAAAAACGGAGTGAAGTTAAAAGAATTAAAGAGGTGAAAAGTTAACGACAATAACTGGAAGGTTGTTATTAATAGATTCGTTTTGTCAAGGATATTCTCCGTATGGTGGAACTGAATAATTCGTCAAGCTAGAAGTCGGTTTCTTCCAGTTTTCACTAGTTTAGATAACCGGTTAATAAACTTTCTTAAATGTAAGGTTTTATTTTAGGTTACGGAAAAGGAAGTG
Source organism: Parasteatoda tepidariorum (assembly GCF_043381705.1). Lineage (NCBI taxonomy): Eukaryota > Metazoa > Arthropoda > Arachnida > Araneae > Theridiidae > Parasteatoda > Parasteatoda tepidariorum. The sequence continues at coordinate 23,791,215 of NC_092206.1, forward strand.
TCAAAAAAAGAAAGAAAATCTCATTAACTTAAGGGTGTTGCCTTTTAATGTTAAATATGCGAAATTTCCATTTATAAGGGCTAGTAGATATTTTCTATTTGATCAATATAGATCATGAATATCTCAATAGATATCAATATTTTATTTGATCCATATTATCATCCGTAAAACAAATTTAACAGCCTACATAACTTTTGTTATTCACTTTTCGACAAACAAGAGCACTCAAAATTTTAATAGGGGTTTTAAGGTGAATGACAACACAAGTTTTAATAGTTTTCTGACCGTGCTGGCAAACGTCTTCTTATGAAACCTAATCGAAAGTATTATCATTTTATTTCATTTTATATTATATAACCGTCATTGAACAGCCGACCCAATTTTGGGTTTACGACCAATAATGTTCAACTCCGTAGCCTTGTAGTTTTGAACCAATCCAGAAGACAAGGAAACTCCTGGATCAGTACCCCCAGAGGTATGATTTGTTATAGGAACATGGATGACTTAGTGACTCGACAAATTTAACATGCATCAGTCACCATTTACAACACGGGAAATCTTCGGCCGGCGGGGATCGAACCCACGACCTCTTGGACACGGGCCCAGTGCCCTACCAACCAGGTTATCCCGGCCATGTATTATCATTAGAAATTCCAACCACTTTAAGACTAGCTAGAGCTGGGGTCGTCAGCTGTGGTGACTCAGGGGATAGAGCGCTCCCCTACCAATGAGGGGACACGGGTTCGAATCCCAGCGATGGCTGGTCGATGCGAATTCTGCACCCGGGTCGCACCGACCAAAGTGTTGACTTAAAGCGAATTCCGGTTAATTGCATCAAAAAAAAATCCTCCACGAACGTTAATTTGTCCCAATATTTGATACGGGAGTCTTCAGGATTGTGCTTCAAAATTACAAGGCTACAGAGATGAATATTGATAGCAGCAAACTAAGAATTGGGTCGGTTGTTCAACACCAGTTATAAAATAAAATGCATGTCTGATAGTATACATGCCGACACTCGATCAGGGCCGGATTTAAGTTCGGTGGGGCCCTAAGCTACTGAAAATGATGGGGACCTTATAAGTTCAATTCCATTTCTATACACCTAAAGTAAACTGTCATTATTTTTTATTGTTGAGTATTAACATTATATTATTAAAAAATTTGATAATATTACTTTATTGTTAAATATATTAATTGTGATGAGACTATTATGTAGAACCTTTCTTTTATTGCACATATTTTTTGAACGAGGTAAAAAAGTTACAACAGAAACACAATTTGAGCACAGAGTAAAAATTTGGCGTGCTGGAAGGGCCGCTATATATTTAACAGAGTTTTTTTTTTTTAATTCATTTTGAATATATTTTATTTGCAATTTTTTAAGGTTTTTTCGATTTTTTTTTCATTTGTTTTTTCTTTACGTTATATTTTGCTTTGCTGCTCAAAATCTTGGAAGTAAGACATTTTGAATCTATGAAGAAAATATGCAAAGAGTTAGAAATAATACAGGAAAATACAATTTGATTATTAGTTTTATTTTTTTAATAACCGCCGTTAAACAACCGACTCAATTTTGAGTTTACGACTACCGTAGCCTTGTAATTTTGAACCCAATCCATAACACAAGGGAACTGCTGGATCAGTACCCAGAAGTATTTATCTATTATGAGAACTTGGAGGACTTTGTGACCCCGACAGATTTAACTTGCTTCAGTAACCATTTTACACATGGGTAATCTTCTGTTTTCTGGATTCAAAATCCCATTCTCACGAACACGAGTCCAACGCCCTATCAACCAGGCTATCCCGGCCAAATTTATTAATTTATTTTATAACAGTCATTGCACAGCCGACCCAATTTCAAGTTTACGAATACTAATATTCAACACCGTGGTCTTGTCATTTTGAACCTAATCCAGCAGTCCCTACACTCTGGAGCAGGTGAGGGCCGTTATATTAATACTGTTTGCAAAAATAAAAATAATAAAAAGAACATTTCGTAAGCTGATATTATTTAATTGATGCTTATATAAAAAATATTTCTTCATTATTTTTGCTTTCTTTTTAATTGTTTTAAGTACATTTGTTAAATTTTAGTGCAGGAATAAAAATTTTCATTATTTATGTAAATTTTTGGCTTATATTTTTAAGGATGTATTTAATCAGGGGTCTGTCCAGACATTTTGTGAAAGGTCCGTTTTTGTAAAATTGTGAAAAAATTACTCGTAATTTGTGAATATAAAATAAACGTTAAGTCACATTCTTTCAACCAGGGTCCGCTTTTGTGAATTTGGGCAAATAGGGTCCGTTATTGCAAAAAAACTTTTTCAAGGAGTTTTTAAATTGTAAAGACATACAAGATTATGCTCAACACTGTAAAATTATAGTTAAAGAAATTAAATTTTAAAAAATAAACAGCAATTGCAGCGACTAAATTAGCGATTCAACATATAAATAATTGGTATTTAGCCTATACTGCTGAACGCAGAATATTTATTTCGGACGAATAAAGGAAGAAGCGTCTGCCGAAGACAAAATTTAGTTCATTTACATCTGTCTTTCTCCTCCCCTTCCTGGGAAGGGTTTATTCGATTAACAAAACAATAATGAAGATAAACAAATTTATAAAGGTCCGATTAAAAGATAAATTATTTTGTGAAGGGTCCGTTTTTATGAAAAGATATTTTGTGAAGGGTCCGTTAACGGACTCGAATTTCTTCTAAACAGACCCCTGATTAAAGGGTCTATTATATGTCAGAGAGAATAAATATGATACTGGTTTTGGGCATCTAGCCAAAACGAGCATTCAACATATCAATGTAACACAAACAATTAGCTTTAGATAATTACAATTGTAGAATAATTATTTTATTATGGAATGAAATGTTTTAAAAGACAAATATGTTTAATATTTAATCAATGAAGAAACAGAACCAATTTGAAATGTAACGAATTTATTATTTTTAATTACTGATAAATTTTGTGACAGAAAAAAAATTAAAGCCTGATAGATTTCAGAATTTTAGAAACATCCTCTAGTTTTACTATTCAATCAAATAGGTTTCGATGTCGTTCATCCCGCCTGTCTCATAAGCGATTCAACATATTTCAATATCATTTCTCTTTCGTTCTTACTTAATATTAATTTGTTTACGACAGTTAATTAGTATACCTTTTTTACTACATTTTTCGAGGAGTTTAAAAATATAATATTGAGGATTTTAACCGAAATGAAATTTGCTTTCCGACAAGCGTCCGACAAAGTAAAAAAAGAAAAAAAATGCATTTTGGGCTTCAGAGGGCCTCAGTTCCGAATAAAACTTTTAAAAAAAGAGGGGGGGAGTAGGATTTGGGGGCCTTTGTCATCTCGGGGCCCCAAGCTACAGCTTATAGCTTATACGTAAATCCGGCATTGCACTCGATAATGATTTTTGCAAGGTGAAACTGTCATTCTGATAATAATGATCAAATTAAATCTTGTCAATTTATGAACTTACTTATCACTTTGAACAATTATTTTCCCTTATGACCAATATTATAGACAAATTAAGAAGTCGTTTAATGATGAATGCCTCAAAAGTTGCATGGTGTTAAAAATTCATCGTTGGAGAAACTTACTCTTAAGTTGGAACAGCTTTACTCAAAGTGAAAAAAAAACATTACTCTAAGTGAAAACAACTTTCTGCCTCTACTCAATCCCAAAAATCTAATTAAATGTAAAAAAATATGAGACTCAAATAAGTAACATTAATTTGTATTTTAGGCAATGCTAGATAACTTACTGGAATAAAGTTTTTTACTGTAAAGTTTATTTTAACAAGTTAAAAAATAGGGGTAATAAAAAAGACAAAATAAGTTTATCCCTTTTCTTTAGAACTCTGAATAATATTTTCTGTTACCAGGTCAAATAAAGTTTTACAATAAATACACGTTTCACAGCAGATTAGTTACCTTTTTAAGTAGATAAGTTATTTGTTGATGCATGCATTTGCAATTGGTTCTTTAAAAAAAAAATAATTTACCACACAGAGAAAAAAAATAGCTTTACTGTAGCTTAGAAAAGCTTACAAATAGCTGAAATGTCGCTTTGAGTTTGATAAAAAAATACTATGAGTTACAATTATTATTTTTCTAAATATTACGAGCAAAATTTAGTTTCATTTTGCCACTTAATGACATGTTAATAATTTTTCATGGTAAACTAACATACACAAATTTTTAAAAAAAGGGAATTTACTAAAACAAATATTTAAAAAAGACTAGTGAAATTTTTCTAGTGAACTAGAAAAATTTCACTAGCCTTTTGTCACGTCTAAAACTAATAACTTAGAACGAAAGCATAACAAAACTTCTTTCTAAAACAGACCCCCCTTCCCCCAAACTATCCTTCGAAAGTTACACTATGTTTTTCGTTTTGGGTGTTACAAAATAGAATTATTTTCTGCTCCTTATTCCACTTGAAAACATAGTTTCTAAAATCATTATTTCAATTTCATAATCAAATATTTCATTTTATTGAATCTTATTAAGTTTCCACAATATTTTTCTGTGAAAATTTCAAACACCAATGGGTTTAATTCATTTTCAATATTTATTAATTTGTACATTTACTTTCATTTATGTGCAAATTGCGGTCTCGTTTGTGAACAGATTTTATTATATTATTAAATTATTTAAAAAAAATTATACGACATGAATAACAATAACAGAGTTATTACTTAAGCTCTTTGAAAAATAAAAATACAAGTAATTGCAAACTCAACTGATTTAATTTTTTTTTTTGTTATAAAAGCTAGAAAAGTGTTTTGAATTTTTTGAGAAAGATTACATTTTAAGAGAATACAATCAAATCTAAAAACAGTTTCTGACTTACTTTGATTTTCACGTATTTGAAAAATAAACTATAAAAGCTGATAAAGACAATAGGAAAGTTATGTGATACTTAGATTACAGTATTTTTTAGTACTATTGTAATTTAAATTTTTTTTATGGAAGAAATTTAGATTTGAACATGTTTACAATCGAAGAATTATGAATAATTCTTAAGACTTTCTACTACTACATAGATTTATAAGAAAATAAAAAAGTGCTGAGGAACTAGTGGTAATTGAAATTTGATTGCGTTACTTTTACATTAGCATAAAAATAATTAATTTTGAAACATAACAAGTTTTTTTTTAATAAATCTATTAAAGCATTCATTTCTAACCAAAGAATGCTCAGTATACATTTAAGAAAATTTACTAAATATATCTAGTGAGTATTGTGATACAAATCACGTTTACAACTTTTAATGATATATTTTAATATATTAACAAAACAGGACAAAATTATTAATAAGGTATAGGTTATTTTGTTTAGTTTTTTTTGTTTGTTTTTTTTTTGTTTTCTTTAATTTAACATGTAATAGCTTTCATTGTTCTTTAAATGCTGTTGATAGTGGTTTAGATTAATATATTGAATAAAAACAATTATTGTGTTAACTATATTACAGGAGAACAAATTACAGGTTAAAAAATATACCAGTGAACAATTTAGAGCTAAAAACGCATGTTACAAACGCATGAAACTTAAAAATTAAATTGAAATAATAACTTTTAATTTAACAGTAGAAAGCTTTTGTTTTATTGCAAGTTATTTTCAATTGAATTGTTCTTTATCGAAGATCTAATTAATCATCAATAGTATAGACATTATCATAAAAATTCCGCTTGGATAAAAAATATTCTGATATATTCTGATCGGTTAGTTAAATTCAACTATGAAAATGATTTCTTAAAAATGAGTATTTTTGAAATGCAAAACAATGCCGTTGAAATAATATAGTTATTTTGAAATATTAACAAATTATAATTTAAGGAGCCAATAACGTAAAAATTTATAGGCTACTTTAAAATTATGTTATTATGTAATTCAAAACTTTAATTTAAAGAATAAATTTTAACTGCTTTAAAATTATAGCTACGAAACAATTTAGATCAAAAGTAAAATTTAAAGAATGAAGTTTAATTGCTTTATATACTATCACTGGAAAAGATGTAATGTAAAGAAAAAAGATAGTGAAATAAATTTAATTAGAGATTTACAAGTATTAAGTCAAAACTATAACTTAAAGATTGAATTTGATTTTTCTTTCATAAAATTGGCAGTTTAAACCAAAATACTTTTATGTTTATTTCTTTGAATTACTTAATTCTTCCAAACTTAAAACAATGAAACTAAAAACAAACCATATTTTAATAATATATAGCATTAGATATTTACAAAATCCAGTTAATTTGAAAGTAAATGAATATTGTCAGACATACTTTATTAATGGAGTCGTCGTTGAAGGCATTGCTGTATTTAAGCCGGTACTTAAATAATCCACCAGGTGAAAAATCAAATGTGATTTAATGCACGCAGCTACTGAACTGTCAAACACTATAAACAAAATAATTTTCAAAGAAACAGATGAATCATTTAGGTTTATCTTTTTTCGAACTACAAGCTCTAACTATCTCATCATTGATACTGTAGCATAACCTTTGATTCGACAGATGTTCTTTTTTTCTTTCTGCTTTGAACGCTGTTTAGAATAATAAATCAAGGACGTATTGGACGTCATTTAGCTCAGCGTCCATGTCTAATTAGATTTTAATTGAGTGTTTATATTTAAGATAATTTTATTTTAAGGTATGTTCCATTGAAGAAAAAGCTAGCTCATTCCTTTTTGTTATATTGATGAAAAACTTAAGTTAATTACTCGTTAAGAATTTATACAGTTATGAATAAAACTAAGAACAAATTGCGCTTCTTTCTTTTTTATATATAACATTGTTATTGGAATGGATTGGAGTTTTCGTCCCGCAGTGGACTGATCGTTAAGGCACGGTTCGCAGCAGATCACCGAAGTCAAGGCATCACTGGCTGCGGTCAGTGTGCAGGTGGATGACCACTTGGATTATTCTGCGTAGGGACCGAGGGTGTGCTGTATTGGTCCTCGTTAAACTATTCTACCGTAAAGTGCTAGACTTCGCGTGCAGGTTGTCGGGCTACCGAAGCGGGGGTGCCATCCCCTCTGCAGAGGATCAAAATTGTCTTCGAATCATCCTCAGGGATGTTTCCCAGACCGTCGCCAATAGCCCATTATGCAGCTCTAGTGCGACGTAAATGAGCTACAGCTACGGATTGGAGTTTTCTTTATTTATTTATTTCAGGGATAGCCTGGTTGGTAGGGCGTTGGGCCAATATCCGAGAGGTCGTGAGTTCGAACCCCGCAGGCAGAAGACTCCCTGTGTGTAAAATGGTGACTGGTGCATGTTGAATCTTTCAGTCACAAAATCCTCCAAGTTCTCAAAACAAATCAATACCTATTTGATTACTGGATCGGAGATTGATCGTGCTTTGGTTCAGGTCAAAATTACGATCTGCGAAATGGATTGATGGTGTGTGAATGTGCCCCTACCGTAAAACGGGTTGTAACGAATGCCTGTTGTCACAGGAACATCCTCAGGGATGTTTCCCAGACCATCTCCAATAGCCAATGGAGTACAGCTCTAGTGTGACGTAAATAAAAAGTTCTTTCTTTATTTCTTTTACATATACGGGCTCAGTAAAAGGAGCCTCTGTATCCAAAGGGTTTCACTCTTCTGCCAAATGCTGTAAAGAGTAGATGTAGCGGGTTCGAATTCCACTTTTACCCTAGATGTACCTTTATGATGGCCTTCTCTAACATGTGCTTTGTGTTCTTCAACCTAACCAGGGCTTATAAAATCCATTCTTTTTGATGAGCACACAACCTGCACATGTATATAGATAACAATAAATAAATAAATATTGCCGTTTCTTTCTTCTTCATTCATGAAACTGACAAGACTTTTCAGTGCCTTTGTTCGCTAGAGCCGAGAGCAAATATTTATAAATTTTTATTTATTACTACATATTCACTTGCAGGCTTGTGATTTCTTTACAAGTTATGACTTAAAAGCCCTTTTCAAGTTTAACTATATAATAAAGATAAATTAGAAAAGGGTTGGTAGATACTTTACTTACGTCGCACTAGAGCTGCACCATGGGATATTGTCGGTTTGGGAAACATCTCTAAGGATGATACATGTCATCTCAATTTTGTTCCACTGAAGAGAGGCAGGCTCCTCCGCTTAAGTAGTTCAATAACTTGTGCGCGAAGTCGAGTATTTTATCGTAGAATAATTTAGCAAGGACCTTTACCGCGCATCCACGGTCCCTAAGCAGGCTGATCAAAGCGGACGCTCACTTACTTTCTGACAGCAATCGGTGATTCCTGACTTCGGTGTTCTACAGGGTCTTTACTATTAGCACAGTGAGGAACCCACATGGCGATAAGTTGTGTCCCTTAGTGTCATATTGCCGATAGGGTATCGCCCGTGACCAACTGTATTCAATACATAAAAATCGTGAATTCATTAAGTTGTGCCCTTAATCGCCTTTGCTAATAAACACATCTTGTCGGAAGAAATTGACTCATGGCTTTGCGGTATTTGCAAGCTGACGATGCTTACCCAGAAAAGTATTTTATTGTTATCCTTGAATGTACTCCTTGCATACAAACACAGTCTTTAGAAATTCTTGAAGATCTATTTATTTATCCAGAATGGTATTGTTGCTTTGAAATTAACATATCGCAAAAGATTTATTGTGATCGAAAACTTTTACAACACCCAGAACTCGTGTTTCAAATAACATTTTACAGTGCTACTGCTTACAATAGTCCTGCTGAGACCCGATGGCAAAAAATGCAATTTTTACTTAAAAACATATAAATTAGAAGAAGCAAAGTCATAAATGCGATAAGTATTTTGAATAAAGTTTAGTTTTTTAATATAAATGAATTTTTGCAATTGTTTTTAATTATAACCAAAATAATAAATTTTTTCTGTTTTTAGCCAAATCAATACCTCTGGGGGTACTGGATCGGAGATTCGTCGTGCCCTGGTTCAAGTCAAAATTACGATCTACTGATGGATGGACGGTGTGTGAATGTAAAACGGGATGTGACGTATGCATGTTGACTCAGGATCATGCTCAAGGATGTTTCCCAGATCGTCACCAATAGTCCATGGTGCAGTTCTCGTGTGACGTAAATAAAAGAGCCTCAACGTACCCAGTTTTCAGCTTTTTTATATTGTAGGATTGTTATTGCGTTACTTATGCCACTTGCCAATACCAGCAAGCCTGGTTGAAACCAAGCAAATTTTAAAGGCAGTGAGTTCGTTTCTTACTTTTCTTCTAGGGCCCCGCTTAGCTTTGCGAAAATGGGTCCCGCTTAGCTTTGCGAAAGTTAATATTATGCTTATCATTCCAAATAGGCAAAGCTACTTCAATTAACATCTTCATCTATTTACCAATAAACATTGTCTGGTGTCCACCGAAAATAAAAGAAAGTAGGAAAAACCAAGACAACTCAGAATGTTCCCATCGGAACTAAATATTATTTACTAACATTATTTCCGCAAACGAGAATCTTAATCTGCATGATTAAATCGATAGATATCTTTCACGATATACAATTCCACGTGATTTTAATCTTTATTTTAAAAACAAGTAGATGAAATTCACCGCAAAAACAATCCAAGATAGGAAATGTTCCCTGAAATAGATTATTAAGTCGTTAACCCGATGAAACGTGCTTTTATCGATTTGAAATCATTATTGAGATCTTCGCTTCATTGAGAGAATAAATCTGTGGAGAAACAATCCACATTAACACAGGCACGACAAATAATTACATCATACAGCATGTGATAAGATAATTTTAAGACTGCAAAAACTTCATACCAGCAAATGGTTGATCATGTATTCAGTTTAAAAACATTTCATCTCTTTATCAATTTTTAAGTATTGACAGATTTATTCCAAAAGTAGAAAAATTTCATGATTAAATCGAAAAATGTCTCCTAGAAATTTTATTTATAATAATAAAATAGTTCTTCAAGGTTCAAATTGTAATGTTGTATTATTTAAAGTTAACAGTAAATATTTTAAGGATCACGATATTATTTAATACTGATTTAAAAACGTTACTTTAGAAACTATGATTCATTGTTTATCTTTTCCGTCTACAAACGAACCATTCGTGTTTATGTTTTATTCATCTGAAATGAATAACCACAATTTCTGAATAGGCCTAACCGTCAATTTTATAAAAACATCCAAAAAATACTACCGAAAAAAGAAAATGGATTATTTATTTAAAATTAAAATGAATTGGTAACAGAGAAAAAAATCGAAGTTTTATTTCTAATTATATGCTGAGTTTTTAAAAAAGCATTTTTGTAATCATTTGAAACTATTAAAAATGTCAAAAAATGCAATACTATTATTAATAAATGCGTACAAACCCTCTCAACATCGTAGTATTGTTCCAAGATAGTATTTTTTTATTTTATTTCATTTTATAACTAGCTTTTAATAACTTACTCCTTTTCGGATTCAACTCCACAGTCTCGTACTTTTGAACACAACCCAGAAGACTAAGGAACTCTTGTATCAAGCATTAGGATTAACTAGCCTTTGTGGGAAACTTTTTGATGGAACTAATCCGCATTTGCGGTTTTAAAAAGTTAAAACAAATTTCATTTACTTGTTTAAAAGCAAGAGGATGAAATTCACATAAAAAAACAATCGAAAATAAGAAATGTTCCCTGAAATAGATTATTAAGTCGCTAATTAGCTGAAACATGTTTTTTATCGATTTAAAATTATTATTGAGGTTTTCGCTTTATTGAGAGAATAAATCTATGGTGCTATAGAAGGGAATAATTTCAAATAATACAGTCAAATAATACAGAAGGGAATAATTTCAAATAATACGACAAATAATTACATAATATAACACGTGTTTAGAAAGTTTTATGACGGCAAAAACTTCACGACTACTATCTCTTTATCACTGTTTAAGTATTGATAGATTCAAACTAAAAATAGTAAAACTTCATGGTTAAATGGATAAGCTCTAATAGAAATCATATTTATAATAATAAAGTTCATGTTTAGGGTTCATAATGTAATTTTATATTATTTGAAGGCAAAGATAATAGTTTAAAAATCACGATGTCATTTAATACCGACTGAAAAAATATAATTTTAGAGACTATAATTCATTGTATACTTTTTACTACAAAAGAATTATTTTGTGTTTATGTTTTATTCATCTTGAAAGAGTAATCATAAATTTCTGATGGGGATAGTCATCAATTTAATTTTTTTTTAAAAAAAACCTTCTGAAACCTCTGTGGGCAAAAACAAAATGGATAATTTATTTAAAATAAAAATAAATTTAATATTAAAAAAATCGAATTTTGTTTCTTATTATACATTAATTTTTAATAAAATAATATTTTTATTATTTGCAACTTCTAAAAAATATCACAAAACTGCAAAGAAAAACGCAATATTTATGACAAAATGAACGCACACAAACTCTCTCAGAATCGTAGCATTGTTTCCATCTTCATTTTATAACCGGCCTTGAACAACCTACCCATTTTCGGGTTAACGGTTATCAATGAACCTAACCCAAAAGACAAGGGAACATCTGGATTAAGCATCGGGTAGAATTAGCTTTCGTGGAGAACTTTTTGATAGAACTAACTTGCATCTGCTTTATGTGGAGAGGACATACCCCGAAAACCTTCAATGTTTAGCCCGACGGTTAAACCATGATTCGCTTACGTTGGGATACCTTTACGTCAGCACTGGGGTCGAGCCGGAATCAGAATTCGATTTGGCCGTTACTGTAATTCGGGTCAGAGTCACCTCATTTGGGGAAGACTCTATACTTTGAGTCATCGTTCCTCCAGAACGGTACTTTGAAAAGGTCCAGAATTTCCATTAAGTATAGTACTAGTACAATACAGAGAAAAATTTTGCTTTGGGGGAAAAACACTCTCCTTTAATTTTGAAACTGTGACTTATATCATATTGCTCTACGTCTCTTAATTGTTAATTTTAAATTTCCGTAATAAGTAGGAGAAATACAACTAAAAACGGGGGAAAAAACGATAAAGAAAGGAAAAGAGGAAGGTTGATCGTACCACAACCATTTATTATAATTAATTAGTTTTTTTTTCTACCTTTCTTAAGATTATTAGATTTCAAAATTGCTTGGAAATTTGAATCGATTTACGTTAAATTAAAAAAAAATGAAATAAATGAAAGAATTAAAATATATAATGTATAGTAAAATCACAAGGGTTGAAGAGTCCTGATAATATTATCGCACGGTATGGTAAGGACATTCCTGTTAGAAAAGGTAATAAAAATTTTGGTTAATCAAACCAAAATATACAGTACTTAAACTATTCATTTGGAAATATTTACTGAATCTGGTATTGGTTTAGCGGAAATTCTGATTTTCAAAATTATACTTCTTTTTACTACACATTTAGTCAAAAATACAAAACTGAAAAGAGAATTTAACCGAATAAATCCTTTTTATGCCACGCTCTATGCTATCATGATAAACTTAATAAATCTTACCACGATTACCATATTTTAACACATATTATAAAACCATATTTTATTGTTAATTTTTATAAAAAGCATTATCAAAGCGTTTGGTAAAAATTATCGAGTTTTTCGGTTTTCCCATAGAGCCAGGAACACGGCTAATTTTACCATACTCTGGTAGTTTTGACCATACTTTTTCCTAAGTAAAAAGTAAAATTTACTTTAAAACAGCTTTAAATATTTTGTACATGTTTTTATTGAAATCCTATAAAATTAAATCTATGTTAAAATAAAAATTATAACGATGAAAGCTTTATAATTTGTATCCGAATAACTGCAATTATATATTATGATAAAAGCTAAAAGAACATCAGTAATCAAATAATATTATTGTTTGACTTAGATGTTACTAAGTATAAAAAAAAATCTGCCCAAGGAGTTTATGTCAATTTCAAAGTATCTACGTCGTTCTTTATTTTTATTGAACAAATAATATAGCATAATTTGAGCAATGATGCTATCAGTAATGTTTCACTTTATATTGTTTGTGTCAGGTAAAAAAAGGCTTAAAATGGGCCTTCGCACCATTTTAATATCATTAGAATGATAACACAGAGATAGGACAATGCATACCGACTTAAAAAAAATTCTTTTATTAATCTTTACGACCATTCCTTGATAATATGCTACACTGACAATTGATAAAAAAATATTTAATCCTAATGCTTTTTATTGTTCTATTACACCAAAAGTTTTACAATTTCTGATTCGATAACAAGATAAATATTTCCCCAAAGAAATCTTATCAATAAAAAATGTGTTTTCAGATTTTTATCCCATTTGGCTACTTTCCTATTCTTTGAATCTTTATGAATTTTGATTGAGTCTTATTAATTGCATCATAAATAGAAATATAATTTATGAAAGTATTCTCTTCCATTAATAATAATAATTTCAATATAGTACAGTTACAGTTTTTCGTTTCAAATATGTTTGATATTATACTTATGCAATAAAATAAAATAAAATTTTCTAAAATTTGTGAAAAATGTTTTGGAAAGGGAATTTTTGTTAAAAGTTGATACCATTTATTTATTATCTATACTTCATATAAAATTTGAAATTCTTAATATCACGTTCTTGTTCACCACAAATGTTGCGAGACTCTATCAGAAAGTTCAATATTCTGTCGTTCTCTACTTTAACGTAGTTAAAATAAAATTTCTGACTTCATTTTATAAAAAGAAAAAAATAACACTTTTTATTTACACAAGTAGTTCCATTACATCGTTAGAGCAAACCTCAAATCCACATCGTTTTCTTTTTAAAATAAAACGAGACAAATTCCAGCTTATAGCTCACACAGAATAAAATAATAAATTAATCGATTCGTATTTTTTACCGATTTTCGGTGATGATAAACAGAAAAGATGCACCCTTTGTTTTTTCCTTAATAATTAATTTATTCTATTTTATTATTTCCTTTTTCAGTTTTGTGTCTATTAATATGTTTGTTCAGGTAAAATGATCAAAGTTTTGATTTGCGATAAAATTTTGCCTGCACCATTTAGAAAAAAAAACGGTAATTTATTATTGGCATCAGGAACATATGCCATTAGTTAAAATGGGAGCACGTCAGCTGATTGATAAATGGACGGAATTTCCATTCTTAATACATCGACTGTGATGAATAGACCAGAAATCTTTTATGAATTTTTCATACATTCATTGGCATTACTCATTCATACACTCATTATCATATTCATAAGTTATATACTATTCATTTCTGTTGGAAATAAAATAATTTTCTTCTTCTTCTGTAGTTCTACAGCCTGTTGCAGTTCAAGACTATCTCTAAAACTTTCGTCCATCGAGAATTATCCGCTGCTATAGTTCTCCAACTGTTGATTCCGATATCATAAAACGCTTTCTCGGCTATTTCTTTAGTATTTAGTCTACTTCTTTTCTTTTTTCACATTTTTGAAATATCACTTTTTTTAATAATTTTATGTTTGAAAAAATAGTACGCTACAGTCTGAAATAATTTTAATTATTTAAAATCTATATTTGTTTTTTAAATGAACATTATTGTGAGAGCAAGTTATTCCATTGCTTTTAAGTTGCTTTTGCCCATTAGCTAGCAATCACTGATAAGACGGAAAAAAATATTATAATAGAACTAATACATAATAGTATCTATTATCTTTGAATAAAATTATTAACAAAAGGAAATGGAATAATAATTACAAAAAAACTTTTAATAAAATAATATAATAGTTAAAAAAAATACTAATTATAAAAACTATAATCATAATTAAAAAATAGTTAAAAAAATTAATCACAAAAATAAATAATAATTACTATAAAATAATAATTAATAAATAAAATAATAGTTACAAAATCTTTTAAAAGCTGGTTTATTCAATGTATACAACGATACAATTTTACTGATGGAAATATCTTTCTTGAAAATAATAGCTTCCTAAATACTAAATATTGCCATTAGGCGGAGAAGGATAGTGCCGGTTAAAATTTCGATCCGCTAATTAATCGAACATAGATCGCAAAATTAATTGATGGAACAAAAAGATTATTATTACTATAAAAATAATGGATGACAGTAAGTATAACATCTTTGTTTAAATTCTTAACTAAAGGAAATTATAGCAAATAATTTTCTAAACGATAAACACTCATAATGAATTTCATGGGAGGATTGACGGCGAATCGGCCCACTAAGTAATGCATATTTATCACTATAGACGTGGCATTGATAACAATAACAAAAATTCTTCATAGCTGATTTAGTAATGTATTAAAAATGTCAATGCAAAATGAATTATGATGATAAAAATAACTTGCAATTAGAAAAAATAATAAAATTTAGGAGTTTTATCTTTTAAATTTTGTTGTATTCCATTTCAAAAACTGTATTGTATCCAATCTTACTATTTTATATGAAAATTCTTTAGACATGTCATTTTAAAAGCATAAAATTTTCCTTTTTTAAGCATTAGAAATGAATAGAGAATTTTAAAGAAAGTATAGTATTAGACTTAAGAACTTGTGATTTTCAATGTCGCGTACCTGTACCTTTAAACATTAACCCCCATGTTCGAATAATTAATAATAATGCTTATGATAATGAAATTTAATAAAATAAATTAAGAACTTTAAAATATTTAGATTGCTACCTGGTGGGTAGAAATACCTATTGTTAAGTAGAACTACCAGATAGGTTGAACCACCAGAACCTACTAGATAGATAAGTAGAACTACCTATTTCTTAGTTGATTCCTAAATATTTAAGATAGCTTAATAAGTTTATGATAGAATTAAAAATATTTTTGTAATTCAATGTTTAAAGTACTAAATAGACAAATAATAGTATTTGGAATCAGCTTACCATGAAGTAATAGATAGTTTTTAGATTATCTGGAAAAAAAATTACTTGTTGAAAAAAAAAAATTTTTTTTAAATACTTTTCAAACCTTTATAAGCCATACCATTTATAGAAATCTGTAGTCCAGCTAATTTAGCATTGAAAGTTTTATTATTTATTCAACAGTTAAATCATAAATAAAAGTAAGAACAAACAATAGAAGCCATCGAATAAAATTTAGTTTTTTAAACATGTGCCCGGAAGTTGTGACGGAAATTGATAAAAACAAGCTTTCACAGCTTTTGTTATGGGTCACAATTCCATTTAATTTCTTTGATAAAATTCAAGTCCTTGAAAATAACTGTTTAATATTGCAATTTAATGATGTCATAGTTATAAAATTATAGAAGAGAAAGTTTAATTATCCCCAGTTCAAAGCTGCCCCCTCCCACCTATTCGTAAAATTATATTATAATTCAATATTGGGTTGGCAAAATTCCCGCCTTTTTTTTGAAATTTTCAGAAGTTTAAAGTGTGAATTTTCGTGCAAAAGTTGGTTTAATTGTTCTTTATCGAATTCAATTGGCCAGCCTGAACGAGGTGCGCCTTTGAGGCCAAAATTTTTATTTTTAAACTTAGCATGCCAATCACGAGTGCTTCTTTGAGTTAGGCACCATTTTCATACACAATATAAATGTCACGAGCAGCTTTTGCGGCCTTAGAACCATGATTAAAAGCAAAAAGAATGAGGTGTCGAAAATGTTCTTTTTGAACTTATCATTTTAATGTTTTGAAAAATAATTTAAAAAAAAAACATTGATCTCGGTAGAACAAAACATCCTCATTTAATGGCATGCTGTATGTTAAGATTTCATGTAAAGAAAAAAAAACGGTTGGCACAATATTTTAGAATGATCGAAAACTTACCGAGATCGAAACCATAATGATCTTAGAAACTTCATATTTCAAACATAAATCCGTAGTTTAGTTCTACAATGAATAATAACAGCCGATTATATGCCCATTATATACTGTCATCGAAAGTAAATTACATTAAGTTGCCATTTGTTATAAGCTTTACAATAAAAATTAAATTTTGAAAAATGCGTTTTTTTTAAAATCATCCATGGCAATTCATCTTTAATTTAATCTTTTATTGTACCTAACTATATTATAGCTTAAAATTGTTTAATAAAATAAATAATTTTCAAGGCTGTAAAATTTTGGTTTTTAAGAAAAGAACGCAGACGATTTGAAAATGAGAGAGAAGCATATCTGCATTGGTGAAAAATAATTTTCTCCACAACTAAACATGGAAAAAAGTAATAGATTGTTGATTAATCATTGTGGTTTTTAACTTTAAAATTGTGCCCTTTGTGTTTGCAAAAAGAAGGATTGAATCACGAGTAGTAACTTTTAAGTATTATAATAATTTTTTCATGTTCTAAAATGCGTAGTATTTATCGTTTGTGAAGTTAATCAGCAATTTTTAAAAAAAATTCTTTCTGACTCATTTATAAAATAATTTCACTAAATGAATAAATACTTAAGTATTTGACTGTTTTAAAAGTAAATTTTACCTTTCTGATCAAAATAAATTGTATATCGCTCATCAGAACCACAGACTGGATGTGATGTTCTTCGATCCTGAAACCCTGTAATTTATGACAAATTCAAAAGTTAAGGAAATTATGAGTCGGAATAAGCCTGTTTTCAAACGAATTGGCTTTTGTGTTACCCACCACAAAACTTTGAAAATCAGGTAAAGTTAATTAGACGACGATATCTGTATAAATATAAATTACGTATATTCTTTAGAATATTTAATACAATATCTATTAATGAAATTTTTGTCCTAAAATGTAAGGGGAAGACGTGCCCTTGAGAATTCTGAAAATCAACAATACTTTTAAATTTTTCACGCAAAGACATAACTGAACAAATATGTTTGGCTTGGGGGCTTTTTAATTTGTATTTTAGAGCATACGAATACCGATAAATATTCCACAAAATTAAATATAAATTGGATAAATAGTTTCTTAGATTTTTAAAGAGCAAAGTTTATATCAATGATTGTTATTTATTTATAAGTGAAAATAATTTTGGAAGTGTTAAGAGCTTTCTCCCCACCAAAGTAAATGTTTAACGATAAATGTTAAAATTAGTAAATTTTTGTAGTAAAAGTTATCATTTAATAATAAATTATTTTATCTAGGTATTATAATACTAAATAAAATATCATAATCTCCACTAATAACAAGAAATCAGATATAATTGAATGATAAGTCATCATTTAAGAACGGAGTATGTGTATAAGTTTCTGAAACTATAAATTTTTCATAGTTTGAAACTATGAATTTCATAAACCTCCCGAAGGATACTGTCACAGTTACACTTAGTGTAATTTTGCAATTACTCTTTTATTTAAATCTTTTCTTTTTTTAAACCTTTATTAACTCTTCATTTTATAACAGTTTGAGTAAATTCAATGCGAAATTTTTCAAGGGATCTTTTTTTTTCTGAATTTAAACGTAAAAATATTTTGTCTGGCAAAAATGTCACTTTTCTCTTCGAAAATTATCTTAACTTTCTGTACACCCTTCATTGCTGGTCAACGGTAATTGCACTTCCAGTAGGGAGAGATACCCCTCTATTACCCTTTCGTGTTTTACCATTTTTTTGGAAGAGGATATCTTTGAAAGTATTTTATGACTTTAATTTTCGCAAAATCGTCAAAGTATAGTTTGTCTAAAGTAAGAACTCCCCTAGTCTCTATCCGTGGCGGTGAATATGGTAAACGAGGTATAACTTTTGTTAAGTAGGGGGGTCGGGTCTGGGAGGAAAAGCGAATCTTTTTCTTCGGTCTATTGTGTTAGCACTATTACACAGGTTAGTGGCGGGGGGAGTTCTTACCGTAGACAAACTATAGGCGTTAATTTTTTCATTTTTTTTGGGGGGGGGGCTTACTTAGCCAATTTTAATCGTCCGCTTTTCAAACTCTCGCCTTCTTGAATTTTAATTAGTCATCGCATGTCTGTATTTTTCTCAGTCAACGAATTTTCTAAATATGGTAGGATATTCACTCCCTGACTTAATTGACTCCAAGAAGTCTGCCTCCTGCCACTTTCTCTCCGAGATGCAGACTTCGGTCGTGTCAAGGGAGTTAATTCCTGTTCCGACATTTTTTTTTTTTTTTTTGGCTTTAATATTAATAATAACTTTAACAAATCCTCAAATCGTTATAAACTTCAGTAATTTAAATTTCCATTATATCTACCTCTGAATTATCTTTAAAAATTAAAGACCGTTTCAATTTAAATGTTCCTCTTGTATTTTATCTTTTTATCATCCTTAAATTTATTTTTCTCTTGTATTTTTTTTAATGTATTACGATTGCTGCAAAACCTTTTTATAATTCTAAAACTACTTATCGGTAACCAATTTCTCTTCAGACCTTACCATTTGTTAAAATTCTTCCGAACCACATATTCGTTTACCCTGCTTGTGTGTGTTTTTGTTTGAAAAATTGATGCAATTAGAAAATGAGTTAAAAAACAAAGTTTCGTTTCATTTAATTGTTCTCTTTGTTCATCAATTCCTCCTGTATGCGATGAGTATAGTTCGTTCACCAGGAGTTGGCACTTGGCTCCACCTCCTCGGAGTTCATTTCAGGGCGGGGTAGTAAGAGGAAAAACATTTCCCCGCTTGAAATCGAGATAACCTCTAATGCGCGCAAAGCCTATCCACACGATCAGACCACCATGAAGGCAAACCAGTTTACGAAAGAGCCCTAGAAAATCTAGTAAAAATAAGAAAGTGGTAGCAAATATATGTCTAAAATTTTTTTAGTATGATTAGTTTGTCTTATTCACTTGCCTACCACTACAGATTCAATTCTCAAATATATATATATGACAAATTCCTCTCAGTCACTTTTAAAATAGAATTTGGTTTCATGCGCTCAAACTGTTCACTTTTTAAATAGTCTGCGCAGACTACTTATAAGAAACCGTGTGGAGGCTTTCTGATGTAGAAGGTGATGGCCAAACACAAACAGTGAATTCTTTTTCAGCCACTTACTTCGCTTCATCATCAGCTATTATATCTTTCGTTATTCTAGCTAATTTATATTTAAAAACTTTTTCCCAGCAAAATATCTCAAAAAGAACAAACTATTCAATAAAAAGAGAGAAATATCATCAAGTTTATGAAATAAAATGCACATGTTCAAAATATGCACATGAAGATTGCGAAATAAATATTTTTGTCATACAATCGCCAAAAAGCAGCCTTGTTCACATCCTTCTCCCCAAAATAGCGAAATAGTATCATCCGATACCACGTGATGAAAGATACCACGTTACGGAGCCAAGTGCCAACTCCTGGTGAACGAACTATGCATCTTGTTGTTTTGAGCATATGTTTGTTTGTTTTAATTGGAAACATCTAATCACTATCTTAAATGCTATGCTTGTATTTTTATATAGTAACTTATTGTATTATTTTCATACATTTATAATTTTGATTATTTTTAGTGTTCACCTTATTCCAAATTTGGGGATGCCTATCTTTTCAATGTTAACCTCACTTAGTGTGACCATTGGATTATTGCTATTTCACTTTGGTTTTGTACTACCACTTTTCGTAAACGATCACGTTCCCCTTAATTTAATTACATTTGATACAATTTCCGGCCTTAAAACTGTTTGTATTACTTTGAAATCAATAGTTGTTTTTTAATCCATTCAATGACTTAATTNTGAATTTTAGTTCTTCATTATATGTTCTGAAAATTTACTTACTTTGTTTCGCTAAAAATTTCCTAAGTTTCTTAAGTGAACATTTCGATTTTTTTAATATTAAAAATTATGTATATGTTACATAGGGGGGCATAAGAATTTTAGAAAGGCTTAGGTGGGGCATGGTACAAAAAAGGTTGGGAAACACTGGTCTATTGTGTTAGCACTGTTCTTGCTTACATAGCAGCAGACGACCTCAGACTCAGTGGCAAGGAGCTCTCACTGTAGACAAACTATAGGCATTAATTTTTTTATTGTTTTTTTGGCAGGGGGGGGGGCTTACTTAGGCAATTTTAATCTTCCTCTTTTCCAACTCTCGCCTTCTTGAATTTTAATTAGTTATCGCATGTCAGTATTTTTCTCAGTCAACGAATTTTCTGAATATGGTAGGATATTCTCTCCCTGACTTAATTGACTCCAAGGAGTCTGCTTCCTGCCACTTTTTCTGCGAGATGCAGACGTAATGTGACCATTGAACCTATTGGATTATTGCTATTTCACTTTGGTCACTACCATTTTTCGTAAACGATCACATTCTCCTTAATTTAATTACATTTGATCCAATTTCCGGCCTTAATACTGTTTGTATCGGTTTGTTCTACTTTGAAATCAATAGTTGTTTATTTTCCATTCAATGACTTAATCCAATATTCAAAGACAATTTCGTTCTATTTCAGTTTATATAATTATTATTGTGATATTTCATCTATTATATTGTTTCGGAACCATTATTTCAATTATCCCATCTTAATATATAGCATATTGAATTTGCAATAATAACATCTACATTATTATTATTTTTTTTGTAACAGACACCAAGTTCATGATAAAATTTATTATATAATATATCATCAATTTTAATAAATTATATAATGAGTATGATAAAATTGATTATATAATAGACAAAATCGCAGGCAATGTTTTACAAACATGTAAATTAACTGCTTTCAAGATTAATTAACATGCTCCAATAAAATAAAAACTTTCGTGGGATACTGAGTTTAAAATATTTAAAAGGTCGGAAAAATTGAAAAATAACAGATATGTAAATTTAATTACTGAAGAAAATTTAAATTTCTTTTCAATATGCCACTAATCGTTGCTTATTAATCAATGCATAGATTTGAATAGAATAGCGATGAAAAGACGTTAAATACGCTTTGCGCAGAAGAGCGTGAAACCGAGACTGACGTGAAACGACGTAAAATGCATTTATTAAAAGTCTTTATAAGAATATTTCAATTTTATTGGAATCATAAATATCAGAGACACGTTCTTGTGCGTACCTGCTTAACAATTTTATAGTAAAGAGTAGGAAATAATTTCATGTGATTTAAAGATACGCAATCGCTCACGTGATAAGTACGAGAGAGCAACATTCTTTTGGCGACAAACATTCTGAAAGCAGCCATGTGGAATAAAAAAATAAAAAATAGTCATAATCCCAGCAGGAGAGAAATCTCATTCATTTTACTCAGCTGCAAATAAAAGTGAATCATAAAAGAAAACGTCCTCCTAGCAATTCTCAGCAAGAATAAACTCCAGCTGTTAAAAATCAACCACTAAATTCACTTAGTATCTTGAACAGAAATAAAAATGTAGCCGTTGTAAAAATTATTATAGTGCTATGTATTATATTGACTTTATACTCCTACTACTTCAAACTGCTTTTCTTTACAATCTTTTATCAATTTTACCTCCTTATATATATAAATATAAATAAAACAATTAAATGTGATTTAAAATTGACTGCAGTTCTATATATGGGTTTATTGCCCGACCTTCAATGTGAAAGCCACTGCAATATTTACAAAGCAATCATTTCTGTTTTGGTTGTAATTCCTTGCTATACTGATAGGTAGGATAAATTCCTTGATAACAAGATTGTTATTCTGATTTTTCAATGTACAGTTTACTATCATGGTCTATTGCGCATTTATTTATACTCATCCCCCGTTCTTTATTTTTTACCACTAAAATCTTGATTTATTTCGTATATTTCAAAAAAAAATCGTCTTCAGTACATGTAATGTTGAGTTGAAGAAAAAGAATATGCAAGGAGCCAAGAATATTGTAACCATGGAAGACATGAGAACAATTGCATATTATATGCAGTGCGGCATATATTGCAACTTTATTTAAGTGAATTGAGTAGGAATGAATCTGCAAAGATAAAAAAGAATTGTAACGATATTGAAGTGAAATATCAGGCATGTCAACTTCAGTTCTTTTAGTTTATCGCGTTGTTTGGCGCAGCATATCCTCCTTTGGATTTTGTGGCAATAAACCTTACATTCAATTCAATTCAGTTCTTTAGTTAAATTCTACTAAAATCAGGACTTATTTCATAAACTACTAAAATATAGTTTAGAATATAGGTAGAGATCTATTGTGTTTGGATTTAAGAAGGGAAATAAAGTAGACATGAGTATTGCAACCATGAAAGCATGACGAGTATTGCAACTGCTTTAAATGAATCTACGATAAATAGAGAGAAAAAAATTATAAAGCTGTTGAAATTCATATTTAAATTCAGTTCTTAGGTTAATTTATACTAAAATTAAAACTTATTTTGCAGATCACTAAAAACATTTTTGGAGTATATAGGTACAGAGTATGGATTTAAGAAGGAAAAAAAACAACACGAGTATTGCAATCATGAAAGTATGGCATCTATTGCAACTGCATTAAATGACCTAATTAAAAATAAATCTTCAATAAATAGAGAAAAAGAATTATGAGAAGCAGTTGATAGTGAATATCAGGGATACTCAACTTCGGTCCTAAACATCCACAAAAATCTAGACTTATTTTATAAACTTTTAAAAAAGTTCCACTTAAAAATACAAAACTTTTCCTGCATTTCAAACTTTGAAATAAGGAGGATTTCTAACGAATAATAAATTTTAAAATAGTTGGTAAAGCGAAATTTTATGGGAGTTATTGTTTGCTCGAATTATCCAACACATCGAATTTCATAGGGTTCCTTTTATTTTTGAGTTTCATAATTTTTCGAATTTCATAAAAAATTTTCTATATCCCGTCCCCATTTATTTTTTTAAGAAAATAAATAATTCTTCACATGATGATAAATCGTCAAGTCAACTTAATACGCCATTAAAATTTATATATGACCTTAATCGAATGAGTCATCTGCACGTTTACAAATAATGCGCCAAGTTCATTAATTAGGCAAAAAAAATTCTACATGAAAAATGCAACTAATTCGCAGTTAGAGAAGAATATAAAAGCACTAGATAACAAAAAAGAAACTTTTTTAAGTGACAAATCATTGTGCAGTATAGTCGTCGAGTATATGAATTAAATGCGCTATTAAATGATGATATGACAATAATATTATGAATCATTTATCTGAAAACGTCAATTATATGTGTACGAACTTAATGCACCAAGGTCACTAATTGCAATAAAAAAAAACTTCTCTACGAAAAATGTTAAATGCAACTCATATGGATGTCATAGGTAGCAGTAAAGAACATGAAAGCACTGGACCAACAAAAAACAAATGGGAAGGTAATTACAAAGATTCCGTTTCCTTCTTAAAAAAACTTCTACTTGGTTATGCATCATAGAACTGATAAGTATGCCTATAAGAAACGAATCCTTCTTTAAGCTTGAAGATAAGTTCTTTTCTAACTTTCAAGACATTAGTTGAATTCGAATTACATTCTCAACAATCTTTCTAAACAATTACAAGAAATTTAAACACAATTAATTAGAGCTTTTGTTTCAATTTTATTCTCAAATAGAGTCAATCTTCTCTATAGTAAACCATCTATCGACACAGCAAATAGTTCATTATAAACCAGGTTTACTAAATCCAATTTTTTTGTAAATTGTTTTTCAACGTTTTGGTGGAAGTAATGATAGTACATAACTTGCTTATAAATCAACAAGTAAAAAAGTAGAATTTTTCTACAACGAATTTCTTTCAACAACAAAATTTTCTTTGCAATGTTCTGTCATTCGAAGAATTCACCTGATAACGAAATGGTTCTCACCTTCCAAGAAATTTCTCAACCTAATCAACGTAAGCGATAAAAAATTCCAAATTGAAATTTTTATATATTTGGCATCTTTGTATGGTAAGCTATATAAATATTGCAAAAAAAAAATAATAATAATTCAGAAATAATTTTGTTGTATCAGCTTTTTAAACTTATATTTTAGCGTTCATACCATTACCAATAGAAGGAAAACAGTTGTCAAGCCACTTTTCTCGGAATCAATCGTGAAGCACTTACGCTGTTTTTACAATTGCACGGCAGATTAGTTATAGCGACGTATAGCAATAAAATTCTAGGTATGAAGAATATTCAATAGAATTAATTATATTCTATAATACTAATTTCAAACAATCCTTTATAATTTGATTAATTTAATGTATTTTAGTTAATAATGGTAGAGTTTACTAAATAAAGTAAAATTTTTCTACAACGAAGTCTCTCTACAGCGAATTTCTCACAATAACAAAACTTTTTTTGAAATGTTAAATGTCATTTAACGTTGATCTTTTTGATAGTTGGAATTACTGTACAACCAATTCGGAACTACTTGCATTATAAGTTATAGAGATAACAAATAGAAATAGAATTCTACATATGAACACCATTATATTGCATAGAATTAGTTATATATTCTATATTAAGTTATATGCTATTTGAAACAATCCTTTATAATTTGATTAATTTAATGTTATTTTATTTAATCAAAGTCATAATTATACATTTTTGAACTTATCAAATGAAAATTTGAAAATTTTTTTAAATAACGGAAATTGGTAAAAGAAAATTTGCGTCAATTGTAAGCAAACAATACACTTATCAGCTGTGTTATCAGTCTTTTTTATACGCTTATAGTGATATAAGCGTATAAAAAGTATTAGTTAAAGTAGTTCACTATATCTCGAGTTCATTATAGCAGGGTTCAATTATATTTCTAGTAAAATTATTAAGTCATCATTTTTAGATATTTTACTTTTTCTTTTAAAACATCTAAAAAATTCTTTTTGTTAGTTAAAAAAATAATAAGAATTAAATAAACTAGATATTTTTTTAAAAATAAGTTTCAATGCTGTCACTTTTGGAGCAGAATTTTTTAATTTTTTATTTGATTTTGGAGAGGGGGGATCTAACGGCATTACCTTACGATATTTGAATGAGTTAAAAAGTATTACTATTTGAAAACTTGAAAGTTTAAAGAGATATTTATCAAAATATATTAGAAAATAACTTATTTTAAATTCGATTATCACAAGAGATGGTGAGTGTAACAGTTAACGCATAAAAAGATGTTAATTCGTAAATGTACAACACTACAACAAAATATATGTCAAAGCATAATTTTATTGTTTCACAGATTAGGAAAAAACTAGTTTTATGAAGAATAAATATACTAGAAATATATCTATATTCAGTAACTGGAATATTTTAAGAAACATGGAATACACAGACAGTGGCATACAGAGAGCAGCGAAGGGGGTAAAGACTTTCACATTAACCGTTGCTTTAAAATTAATATGTTGTTGTTCTCGTGTCTATGGATTCTTCAGAAATAAATAATAAAGAAAGGAAAAAAACCCGCTTAACTTTACCGAAGGTTTCAACAATTGCTGCAAATTTCGGAGCGTCTTGGCTGTAGGGCAACGGTTCCCTATTTTTTCGGCAATTGAACCCTTAAATGATTAATATTTTTTTGGTGGAACTCCAACTTTATAAACAAAATAACCAAAGACAATTGCAAACGTATTTTTTAATAAATATATATTATTTTGGAAACACTTAATAAGAGGAATGACAAATAAAGTTAGTTTTTTATATCCGGCAGTTAAATTCAAACTCATGGAACTGTATCTAGTCCAGACATAAATTTGTTTTTGGTGTAATGTATATGTTTGTAGCTGAAAATAAATAAACTAAGCAGAATTATGTTTTTTTCTTTTCAGTGAAAATAAAAAGAAATGTTATAAACGTTGCAAATTATTAGGAAAATATATGGCTTTATTAACAAACTTGGTCATTTTTGTTTTATATAAAATCGCGAATGAAAGTTTTTATTAAGTTTCACTTCGTAATTTATTCAACATATTGTTCTTAGAATAACTAAATTATTTAAAAATAATCACCCATTTCATTTTTGTCGGCATCTTACTCTAAATAAGTTTATAACGGCAACCGAAATATGATATAAATAATGGATTATTGATAGGATTAAACTTTGATTAAATGTTCCTGGTTAAAACAAAGGTCCTTACTCAGAAACCCCAGGTTTTTGCGGAACACATTTGAAAATCGCTGCTATAGAGGTCAAAATGAGAAATTACATGTTTCTAAATATAAATCTTTCCAGTATTTTTTTAAATAAATATTTTTTTCCCTTCGATTTGCGACCTTTTCCAGTGATGGTACTATTCAAATTAGGGGGAATCTAGCCGAAAAGTAAGCACTGATACTCCTCTGCAGTGAATAAAGAAATTTGCATAAATTCAGGTAATAAAAATCGCATTGAAATATATTCAGTGAATGAGATAAAATGTAATGGAACAAAAACAAAATTGAAAGTATTTATTCACTTTAAATATAATGATATCGTTTATTTTTATTTACAGTTCAATGACCAGAATCTAATGATAATTTTATTCCAAATTAGATGGGATTTTTCTTTTAATCGTCCTTTATTAAACTCAAAGATATATAATATTTAAGATTAGATTAAATAAGAAAAAATATTCTTTTTTTTAAATGAAAAAGAATGGCTTCAATCATAACACACTGTTTTGAAAATAAATGAAAAATTATAATAAATATTTGCTATGGACATTTTCCGACGTTATTTGAAAAACGTCATCACTTTTCATGTGGCCTTGTTTCAACGGCGACTTAAAATGTTTTTGTTTTCAATTAAAGAAGCTTAACTGGTGTAGTCATAATCTGAATAATAATTCAGTGGTCACTTGGCGCCTTGATATTTCTATCTTTTGGGAAATATTTTTATCGTCATACCCATACCCAACCATAGCAGGCATATTCTCCGATTTAATTATATTTTTTTTAAGGGCAGAGGGAACTTGTGGTCGCTTAACTTTTAATGAAAGGATCACATCTAGAATAGTGATAAAGTTTGATAATTTAAATATACTATACATATTGAATTAGAGCGTAAAAATACGCCCCACTATACTGTGTTTTAAAATGATAAAAATAGATTTTTTTCAAAATAGGGTCAAACATCAGAAGGCTCCGCAGTTTGATTCAAATTCGCCTCACTACAAAATGTGTTTTTTATTTGTCATTTCTATGATTTTTAGCTAATACTTTTGTTAAAATTGTTATGGAACATGTATAGTATAAAGTTATGTAAAAATAATAATTTTTACTTTCTTAAGAAAGGCTCAAACCCCCTACTAGCTCGCTGCGCTTACCAATCCCTGTGGTGTCTTGTCAGTCATCATTAGTTTATAATTATAACCGTTATTGAACAGCCAACCAAATTTTTGGGTTTACGCCAGTTTATGTTCAACGCCGTAGCCTAGTAATTTTGAACCCGATCCAGAAGACAAGGGAACTCCTGGGTCAAGTATTGGGAGAAATTCGCCTTAGTGGAGGACTTTTTTGATGGAATTAACTAACCCGCATTTGCGTTACATGGAGAGGAAAACCACGAAAACCTCCCACGGTTAGCTTGACAGCAAGGGGGCTCTAACTCATGTTCCGTCTACCACTGAGGATATTTTATGTCACTTTGGTCGGTGCAAGCCGGATGCGGATTCGAACCCTGTTCACTTCATAGGAAGGCGAACGCTCTATCCCCTGAGTCATCCCGGTTCCTGTCATTCATCATTGTTTTTTTATTATTTCATAATAGAAAACATTTATTTTTTTATGCTATATCATACTGTCCCTTGCTATACGGTGGCACATGTGCCATGGGTTGATTAATTATGATATAGATTATGGTATATTTTAGTTAGGGTATCTTTTTTTTCCCCACTCTCCGATCCCATTAAGATTTACTTAACCTTACATCACTTCAGATTTTATCTTGATCTCAAAAGCATAAAAATCGTGCGAAAAGACTGCAGGTTTTCAAGCATTAAGCAGGATGCCTATACTTAATGTAAAACCATAATCTTCATGATTAAGAGCTTACGGTGAAATACAAAAAGAATGTAAGTTAAGTAATAATGATTTATTTACATTACTTTCGACACTAATTTGTCACACCAAAATCAGATTTACTTTTTATGTCGAAATAAAAGTTCTTTTTATAAGTCCCAAGAGGGAATAAATTATTATATCAACGTCTGTAGAATAATCGTTTTCTCTCTTTCTTTTTTAAAGAAAAATAAACGATCGGAGTAACTCACTTATACAAGTGAAAACCCAAATTAATTTTTAAAAAAAATCATTTTGCTTTTGGCATATTTTTAGTAAATTCTAACTAATTTGTATTCATGTTCATAGATTAGTCAGGTGATAATACATGCTGCAAGAATACTAAATCTGATCACAAGCCAATTTTGAAATAAGCAAAAAGTCAGTTACTTAATTTTTTTCTTCAAAACTCCAAATATATGAAATCCATTACCATCTCCAGAATTAAACTGATGCACAGGTAACATTGCCTGCCAAACTAAGTTCCGCAAAATTCAAGACAGAAAGCTAAAAATTGCATAAGTGTTAAAAGGTGGCAAAATGGAAAACCATTGTGCTTGAATAAAATATGTTCAGAAAAAGTAGTTCAAAACCTAAGAAAACACTATTTGACGAGAGAAATTCTTCATGTCAATTTCTCTTTTACCTAAATAAATAATTTAAAATTCAATGTATAGAAAACGCGAATTCTGGTATACAGGGGTGATTGTGGGCCCAACTTAAAAATCCTGAAAATTTCTAGACTAAAATCATTAATGACACATTTCAAAAAATTAGTGTCTTTGCAAATTGAAACCACTGATATTTTCAAAACACGAAATTCTAAATAAATTATATGCAGCATACCTAAATACTCTCAGAGCTGAATTTTCAATTTTTTTTTTAAAAAAAACTTCGACTTTAAAACGCTTAAGAATAATAGAAGAATCTTCAAAATGCACCCAAAGACTCGGTCTGGAAAAAATCGGATTTTTTTTAAAATGCTCTATTTCGCAAGGGCAAATTACGGTAGTATTAAAAACGGAAAAGTAAAATCTCGCAATTACTAGGGTTACGGTTTTGGGGTAAAATTACGTAGTTCAATGACAGTTCCGTGATTTTTTTTTTTCTTTTTTCGAATCTAGTTTCCCTAACAATTCACGGTGCGCACGAACACTAAAATAATTAAAATAAAACGATTAAAGTAATTACAAATTATTATAATGTAGACAAATAAAATTAATAGAAAAGGTTTATTTGCGACTGCAGCACTTTTTATTGTACTTAAATGAAAATTTTAAGAAGAACCGAAATAAAAATTTACGTATTATATTCAAATAAATTAACTTTACAATATTTATTATGCGCGATCATACAAATGCAGATTTAGCGAGTAGCATCGATGCTAAAAAAAATTAATAATTAAATAAAAAAAGGTTGAAAAATATTAAATGAAAAAAGTTTTGTATTCAAACTAATCTATCTAATGCGTAGTCAAATCATTAAATATGTGATATAGATTATGATCGAAATTGTGATAAGCGCCAAAATAAAGACTAAATTTCTAAAATAATGAGGGAAAAAAAAATCACTTAAAAAGTAACAATAAAGAAGTTTCGTATTTAAATATATCGAAAATACAGCATAGAGTTGTCGATCGGCGATATTGTCGAATCAAAAACCAAAGTAAACGAGAATAAAAAAAGATCGTTAAAAAATGTCCAATCAAAAATATCGTTAAATAAACGGGTTGCTATTAAAGAAAGAAAACCATTCCTTAATCTATCAATTTATTTAGTTTTATTTATAATGCGCGACTAAATTAAAGCTGCATTGTGAGCATTCATAAAATAAGAAACAAATGTGTGAATAACACTTGTTGTATCTTTAAATAAATTTTATTTTCAATATTTTTGAGGTACAAGCATACAGCAATAAATAAATTTAATAATGATAAGTAAGAAAAAAGTTTCGCGTTTAAATTTATCGATTTAATTAAATCATCCGTAATGTCTGGACATGTCACAGAGTCGTCGTCATTGATTATCGCAGCACTTGTGACAGCGTCGAAACAAAAACCTCATATTGTTCAGTTAACGAGTAAAAAAATTAGAAAAAATTCTAAATTAGGATGAACAGCGGAACAAAATAAATAAGGAAATAAATAAATAATAATAAAAAACGATTAATTATTTGTAACAACTATGCTTCATCTACAAATAAATTGTAGGTTTGATTCAATATTTATGAAGCACAGTCATACTTTTGCAGACACTAGTAATAGTATAAATTACCAAATTAAAAAAAAATCGACTGCGGAAACAAATTCTAACTTAACATAACCTGGGAACTTTGAAAACCTCCGGATCGCGGGGAAAGAAATATCCAGATTTTTTCAGGGGCAGTATCATCTCTGGGTATATTTCTTCTTCAAAATTCAATTTCTCAGGAACTATTCGATGGATTTGGCTCAGATTTTGTCATATAAAATTACGCTCTATAAAATGATGTAAAAAATTGTATACCAGAAGAGCATGGAAAAACAGCCCATAATAGAGAAACGCCAGCGTACAACATTTCTGGATATGGTTTCTTATGCAATTTCTACCCTGATGATGTGTCCTAACTCCCGCAGAATTTTGTCTCTGCATTTAAGCGGCCCCGTTATTTGTAACGTTTTTAAATTTATACATTTCGTTAAAAAAAATAGACTAAAAATATCATTTAAAAAAAAATCTGTAGCTTTAGAAGCAAAACTAATTTCAAATTTGAAATCTCAACACCCGAATCAGTCAAGATCAAGTACTTGTATAAATGCAACAAAAAGCTTAAAAAAAAAAAAAAAAAACTATTGGATTCTTAACTGGAGTTTTTCTCCTCTAGTGAGATATTGTATTCCGGTCAATTAAAAGAAGAAAAAAAAGAAGAAATTACTTAAATAAAATTTTTTTTTAAAAAAAAGTTGAAATCAAAAGTTTCAGGTCTGGTAGGACAAAAAACATAGCTGTAGAAATGTGTTACTTTATTAATTGCATTATGTTAAAAGAAAGTTACATAAATTTAATGTTTTTTCCGGGGTGATTAATCAGCTTGTTATGAAAGGATTTAGTTATTATTTTAGAAGATTATTAGAAAATTTAGCGTTAAGAAATGCTCTTAAAAATTTCCTTAAATTTCGTTCCAGAATTAATTTTGTCAAGACTGTTTTAGAATTATTAACAATTTCAACTACCTTTAACTGATTTCACCCTTTTGCTCTAAGAGCCAAGATCTTTTCTTTTAAAGAAAAATATTTGAGCTTTTAATAATAATAAAAAACACTGATAAATGTTTGGATAAAACTGCTTTGGCAATAAAATTTTTTATATCGCTGAAGATAAGAAATGAAAAAATTACAAATATTATTCCATGTCTTTTATCTATAAAAAATAAACTTTTAAAATTGTTTCCCTTTTTACTCTTATAATCTAACTCTAAGAATGGTAAAGTTCATGAATAATTGCAATTTTATCTCATAAGAGAATCTTTAGAAATTAAAACAGACTTCATAGGTAGTTCTTCAAAGTTAACTGCTAGTGGTAAAATGTCTCCAATTAGTAGAGTGTGCAAAAGTCCATGTTTTTAGGGATTTAGCTAAGCTCGATTAGTTTATCAATCCAAATTTTGCAATATCATACATAAATGAATGTACTTCTATTCAGGGTGCGTAGCCAAACCTTTCAACAAAAAATAAGCACCCTTTAAGTACTTTTTAAGCACTATATACATTAACAAAATGCAAAATAATTTTAAAAGATTTTACATGATCATGATAAAATAACCAATTTCTGACAAAGAACTCTTTTCTTTATTAAATTAGATAACAAAAAAAGATTGAGAGATTTTTCGGTTTGAAAAAGGAGGGTGGAAAATGAAACCTGAAATTGAGAATATCTTGCAAAATACATCAGTTTCACATGAGACTACCAAACATGTAAAATGAGTGGCGCTAACGATTGGAAATAGATTGAATTGTGAAAACTTTGAATAGAACAATGTGAAAAGCACTCTTTTGCATAATATGTGGTGAAAATCAACATGGTAAAGAAAAAAAAAACTCATTTTTGAAAAGGAAAAAAATCAAACACTTTTTAAAAACACCCGATGAAAAAATCACGTTTAAGGGCTTTTAAAAAACGAAAATTAGCACCTTTAAAAACGGTACGCACAATGTCTATTATACAAGAAGTCTATTTCTTTATTTTAAAATTTTGATAATACTTACTCTTATATTAAATTCAAATGCTGTAGCTTTTATTCTCATNGTTGAAAAGGACGATGTCTTTTTGCATAATACGTGGTGGAAATCAACATGGTAAAGAAAAAAATTTCATTTTTGAAAAGGGAAAATCAAGCACTTTTTAAAAACACTCGATGAAAAAGACACCTTTAAGGGCTTTTAAAAAACGAAAATTAGCACCTTTAAAAACGCTACACACAATGTCTATTATACAAGAAGTCTATTTCTTTATTTTAAAATTTTGATAATACTTACTCTTATATTAAATTCAAATGCTGTAGCTTTTATTCTCATCAAAAGTTTCCTAAAAGTGTGCCTAAGTCAATGTTTTTAGGAATGTAATAAAGATTTTATACATTCCTAAAACAAAATAAATTTATCAATCTAAACTTCTTTTTTTAAAGATTCTAAATGAAATTCTTTGAAATTTAAGAACTCCATTTTTTTTATTTTTAATAAAATTAGATCGTAAAGCTTGGTGGTACTTACACTTGCATTGAATCAGAGATCTCAATTTTCTTCCACAGTGGCAAAAAAACTGCTCTAGAAGAAATGGGTTTCTTCTAATCCAAATGCAAGAAACTATCTTTCAAAAAGAAATGTCAAAGATCATATGAGTGTTTCAAACTGTTAATAAAAGCAGTTTAGTATAAATAATAGCATTAATTTTCAAGCTATTTAATATATTATTTTTAAATAAGTAAAAACTAAAAAGTAACAATTGCAACAAAAAAAAAAAAGTAAGTAAGTAAGGAGTTTAAGGAATTTCTTAAGAAACTAAAATAATTGTAATTTTATAAGATTTTACGTAAATGAGTTTAGTAAAACCCAATTTTAAAACTATGTACAGAACTGCTAAAATAATATAATCAAATTCCATTAATATTACTAAAAAACACATATTGAATTGATAATTACAAATAGTGTACTAATTTTTTTAATAAAATACTTTTAAGTATGAATGCTCAAACCAACTTCTAAATGATATAGAACAGATTTTTAAAGTTCAGTAGAAATATTATATATATTCTAAAAAAAAAAAAAGTAGATGTAAAAAACTTTTAACTTCGTAGTACTAAATTAAACTTATCTTGTTTAAATTTAAGTTATTCTTATCACTTCTAAAAATTTGCATTCTTTAGTTTCTTCCATTTTTTTAAAATAACCTAAAAGAAATAGCTTTCCTCCAGACAAAATGCCAATCCTTAAACACAAAGGCCAGCTTTCATTCTCGACAAAAATATACAAATAGCAAGGTCACTGTTTTTAGGGATATAAGCTAAGTTAGATATTTCTTTATCAACTTGAACTTCAAATTATTATACATTACTGAATATACTTTGATTATTTGGAATTTAAGAAGTTTGTTTTTTTTAAAATTAGATCATAAATTTTGGTAAAACTTACACTAAAAATTTACTCATTAGGCCAGTTTCAAAAATTTTGCAACACAAGCATACTGCATACTCTAGATATATGTATGGTTTAATTCCTTGCATGTATTAATTTTTGGATATTTTGCTGATAAAGTTTTTTAATGACCATACTAAATTTTTAGCAAACTCTAGAAATACATAAATTTTGTAATAACAATAAAGAGCAATCATCAAAAATAAGAATCAATTAGCACTAACTGCACTGAAATCTGATTCAAACTGAAAAACTAAAACAATTTCTGTAACAGGCATCTTCAACGTGCTAAGCGTTTTTTTAAATGTGGATAAATGGAAATATTTTTTAAGTAAGATTTTAGAATAGGGGTGCTCACAGAGTGAGTATGAAGGAACAAAATGCCATAACAATTAAGAGGGGATTATAATATGAAAATACTTCTAGGCAATACATTTTTAGTATTTTAGGATCAAGATATATTTTTAATTTTTTGGAGGGTGATAATTTTCTGGCTGAATTTATTGTATCTCACTCACAAACTTCAACATAAATAACAATTACAGGCTTCGTAGTGGTTCAAAATAAATATCAAGAAAATTTTTTTTTAAAAAAAAGACCAAACCAGGACATTTTTTGTGCGATACAGACACTTCAGAGAATTTTTAAGAAGGGAAAACAATGGGCCAAAAAAATTTTGTTTCAAGCGACATTTTTTAATTTGCCTCAAGATTTTTTTTAAAAGAATGGGTGACACTGAATATTTTCAAATAAAAAAAATTAAGACAGGAACAAGTAGATCAGAAATTATTTAAAAGCAAGTGTGATTTGGTGTATGCCTATATATGCTAAGAAACCTTGAAACCTGAATTTTCTTGATTTCAAGAATAGTTACTTAAATTTAAAAATACATGGAAATAAATTCAAAGGGAACTGATAATTATAGTTATCTTCAATATATATTACTCCAAAACTAAATTGTATATGATCTCATTACTAAAGAATAAATACATACAAAAATAAACAAAGGATAATAAACATAATGTATGGTAATATGGTAAAAAAGGTCAAAATAAAAATTTAATAAATAAAACTAAAACCATTACTTAAGTTAAATGTATATTTAAATTTTCGCCTTTGCAATCAATGAAATGCATAAGAAATGAAGCACAATGGTGGGAAATAGAATCTACAATACAAAGATACATCGAAATAAGTTAAAAAGAAACTGATAATTATAGTTATTTCTATGAAACAATATATTACTCCGAAACTAAGTTGCATATGATCTCATTGCTAAATAAATGACAGATTAGTAAACATAATGAATCGTAATTTGAAACAAACTTCAAAATAAAAAGAAAATAAATAAAATAAAACCATTTTACTTAAAATAAATAGATATCTAACTGTTAGACTTTGCAATAAATAAGATGCATAAGAAATGAAACACAATGCTTTTACTACAACATGGACTTTGATGGACAAGAGAAAAAAATTTATAAATTGAAAAATCGATCTACAATATGTTTGTGATTATTAAGAATAATGAAGTTTTATCATTTTTAAATGAAAAGATGATTTAAGGATTCACAAATGACTGAGAAATAAAGTGCATCAAAAATATCAAGCGAATAAAACACCTAATTTAAAGAGCATTTTCTCAACTTATTAAAATAAATTAGTAATAACCATTAAAAGGATTTGCAGCAATCTAAAAATAAAATGCAATATGGTTTTATTACTTCATACCTTTTGGATGACGAAAATTCATAGTGAAAACTAGGAATTTTTATCTTAAAAAAAATTTCGCGAAATTGAAGGGATCGAGGAAATTTTTTTCTCCATCACTTAGACAGAAGAGTGTCACTAAAGCCAGCGAAAAAAAAAAAGAATAAAAGATTGTCTGAATTACAGAAGATGCTTGTAAATGGAAACAAAATAACTCGCAATGATGAGCCCCTAAAACAGCTTCAATAAATTTTAGGTACAAAATGGTTAATTTATAACAGATAAATTTACTTTAGAATAAAAATTTTTTCGATATTTTCTAGAAAAGGAATCAACCTAATACTGGCAGCAGTATTTAACTTTTTTATCAGGCATATTTTGAAAATTAAACATGTGCATAATTAGATTCTTTCATTACAAAAAAAATGAAGTTACAGTGTAGAACAGAGGTTTTGTTTCCTTATAAAATTTACTCTTCATAAAGTAGCAAATGGGGGAGACACCTGCTATTAAAGCCTTAGGGTCAAATGCATGTAACTGGACAGATGAAAAGAGGTGTAAAATGAAATAAATAGAAAACGATTCTGTAAAAAAGGGTAGGATTAATTAAGAAAATTTTCGTTCTAATACTGATTCAGCAATAATTTGTTCTTCTGAGGGGAAGATAAAGATGGAGTTTCATTTTTATGCCAACTGCTTTTAATTTGAAACACATTTCGGATTTAACTTTTTGAATAAAAATAAACTAGTTTTGAAAAAATCTAGCAATTCTTTTAAAACTGAGTGTTCATCAAAATGACATGTTCTGAATAATAATAATAATAAAAACTGAAATATCAAGACAAAATGCTCAAAATCAGGAATATCAGGACAAAACGCAAAAAATCACGACAATTACAAGCCATACAATCAAGAAAAGCTTATTTATAATCTTTGGTTTGCAACTGGATTTTTTTTCCAGACAGGGTGAGAATATTTCAGGAGGCTTCAAGACAAAATTCTCAAAATCAGGAATATCCGGACAAAACACTAAAAATCAAGACAATTACAAACCATGCAATCAAGAAAAGCTTATTTATAATCTTTGGTTTGCAACTGGATTTTTTTTCCAGACAGGGTGAGAATATTTCAGGAGGCTTCAAGACAAAATGCTGAAAATCAGGAATATCAGGACAAAACGCAAAAAATAACGACAATTACAAGGCATGCAATCAAGAAAAGCTAATTTATAATCTTTGGTTTGCAACTGGATTTTTTTTCCAGACAGGGTGAGAATATTTCAGGAGGCTTCAAGACAAAATTCTCAAAATCAGGAATATCAGGACAAAACACTAAAAATCAAGACAATTACAAACCATGCAATTAGGAAAAGCTTATTTATAATTTTTGGTTTGCAACTGGATTTTTTTTTTCAGACAGGGTTAAAATATTTCAGGAGGGATGTATTTTTTAACTCATTTTCAATGCATACCAGTGTCTCAAATAAAAATATTTAAAGCACACTTATTCTTTAGTTGGATTGAAGCACATAATAATTAGGTTTCAAAAATATTTGTCATTAAGAACCGCAAAATAATGAGATTTTGGCTAAATTCTTTTCATGTGCATCAAAATCCCCAATTGAAATGCTTAAAAAATACTAAAACTCCTACTTCCCAGTCTATATATCAAACCACTCCAGTTTGACAAAAAAATATTACGTCATTTCAGACTATTGCTTTCCCCACAGTTTCTTAAATTTGTCAATTGACAATATTTTATGAAAAAAAAGCTAATGATGAAACAATTGAGTGATTTGCACTTGGTTCTGATAAAACCAAACAAATTTTCTAATGAGCATTTGCTTTAGAATGCATATAAAAATCAGGAAAATTCTCACGAAATGGTGGAAACCACAAAACAGTGAGTTTGGAACACACAACAGATTATAGCAGGTTTTTGTTCTTAAACACAGTAATCTGAATGTTCTAAAATTATCATTCAATAACTTCTCCCATTAAGGCCTTCATTTAACATTTACATCCTCTTCTTTAACCCTTTCGAGCCGACTGTCACATATATGTGACAGCAAGAAACGCGCTCACTTCCCGGCTGACACACCCGCGTGTCAGAGAGTTTTCTCGTTCACCCCCGACCGTCACTTATTTGTGCCAGCGTTTCGGAACGTTTTAAAAAATGAAATTTCTTCCAAAAGATGGCATTGTATGTCCATATGGTTTCAGATACATGTAGATTTGACCTTCTACTCAAGATGAAAGTACATTCACGTGGTTTTTAGGGGAAGGAGTGGAGGGGGGGAATGTTTTATGAGGGCTCTTTAAATTAGCACGTGATATTTATTTACAGTAAGTAAGGGAGTTTTTTTTTTCTCTCGCTACTTTCGATTTTCGGATTAGTTTTTAGTGGATAATTAGATCTTGTAGGCTTGAATTTTTTTTCTTTTTACCGTTAGAATGTCGAAGCGTCGAAAATTTTTAACTGAGCTGGAAATAGAGGAAATTATGCAAAATATTTAAACTTATTAATATTTATATTACATTTAAACAAGAAATAACTTAAGTAAATAAAGTATCCATAGAAATATATATAAAGCATATGTCACTTAAATACTCTACAGAACAATATTAAACAACGCGCTGATATTTCGGTAATTTCATGGAATTAGGCTTAACATCGAAAAACCCTCCGGCCCTGGGGAGACACACGCTAGAGAGATTGCCGGCCTCAGCGGTAAGCGCGCTTTCGCGCTTTGCGTCGCGAAAGGGTTAAGAATGTCAAACCTCTAAACTTTAATCGAAACATTTGTTTTCAATGATGGAAGAAATTTATAACAAATATATGAAAGAAAATCACATTGATATAAAGGATCAAATAGGGATAATGTAAAACAAAAATTTAAACTGTAACTTATTTTTATCTTTTAATTTGAAAGCAGCATAATAATAAAACATGCTGCTTTTTTAGTCTTTGCTGAAAAATCAGAAATGGTGTTGCACATTAGTTCAATTATTAAACTACAACAATAAAAAATGATAGAATCTATATTTTTGTCTAAAAATGTGAAAATGGTACCACATATTAAATTATTTGTCGGGAGTAACATGATATACCAAATTTTTATGTACTTAATTTTTAATTTTACACATTATAAAATTAAAGGCTTAGCTAAATAAAATGTGAGTATATTATTTTGACGGTAAAATTTATTTATGTTTTAATCTTTTATTTTAGTGCATCACAGACTCTTTCTAATCGAAAATTAATTGAAGAGGGACCAAATCAAATAAAAAAAAATTTAATTATGAAAAATACCTGCAGTTAATTAATAAATGAATCAGTATTTTTATTAATTTATTAGAATTTATTAAAAATACTGAAAATTACAACCTTTCAGGTAAAAAATAGCATTTGACATGGAAGATCTACCAGTAATTGATAAAGGGCATTTCAATAAAAACAAAAATGGCCAAGTAAAGATAAATTGAACCTATAATTTGATTGGAACAATCACAAAACCAAAAAATTTATTTCATACTGCAAAAGAATTTAGACTTAAGCTTACCATAAATTATCAGGAACATTACTAATTTATTAAAGTCAGTAAAGTAAAAATAAAACAAGTTAAGACATTTTAAAATGAAATTTTGCTTTTAATAAATTATTCAACCAGATGGTATCAAATAGACATTTAACAGTTTTAGGTAGCAAACTGAAACAAAGCAATAAGTCAATAGTATCTTTGCTGTAATGACAAATGAAGTGTAAAAAAGTTGAGCCCCAATAGTTAGAAGAAAAAGCAAATTTACAAAGACAAATTCATTTCAAAACTTAGGAAGAATCATCGGTCCTTCTGTTTACTGGCAACCAGTTCTCTAAGATTAGCCTCACTTTCTTTCATGTTACGTTCAAGATAAGTTTTATTTGCCTAAAACAGAATAAGAAAATTATTAACATTTAAAAATTCTTATCACAACCTTTGATAAAGAAATATAGAAAGTTAGAAAAGTGAGTTATAAGTGTCAGATTTGAATGCAAAAGGATAAACACATATTTTGTAAAAAAGAAAATTAAATTTCAAAATAGAAATCAATAGACAGATGTCACTAGATAAAATTTTAATGCCTGCTTAACATTAAACACAAAAATAAAAGGCACATATCTGTATCACAACTATCACCAATATCACACTAAAAAAGTTTAACACTTTTAAAAAATAAATAAATAAACTGTTTCTAAAAAAAAAAAANTACATGTAAATGCTTTTAAAAAAAAAAAAAAAAAAAAAAGCTGACATTTAATAAAAACCAATAAAAATCACAAGGAAATTTAAACTTTAATGATGGCATAAAATTCTGAAAATTATGTTTTCGCATTAAAAACTATCAAAATTAAGCTTATTTATTATTACAATTAATTTTATTTATTTCAATTATTTATTATTTCAATTCTTACTTTTTTTTTTCAATTTTAATTAAGCCCATTTATTTTTAAATTTCATTTCTGCCCAAATATTTCAATTTCTAAGCATTTCAATTTAGCATTATTTAGTTATATTTTTTATTAAAACAAAGTTTTGCTAATTGGAATTTTTTATAACTAGTTAGCAAATAGGCATAGCAATAGGCATAGTTTTCAATTTCAAATGAAATGCAAAATAATTATTGCACAGCTTAAAACCAAATTTCAAAAATAAAATATGTTTTAACACCCAATTAATAATTTATAAATTTTAAAACAATTAACAATCCTTTTTTTTTTTGCCAAACTGAGTGCGATTTCTTAAAGCAATTCTATTGGTTGTTGACAAATTATGAATAAATGATAATTTTAGAAAAGAAAAAAAAATTGCAGTCACAACAAAGATTATGCATACTGGATAAACAAATCATAGTTGGATAAAATAAATAAAATTTGCTTTTGTTTTAAAATCTCCTCTCTCAGCAATTAAAAATACTAATTGTGGTAGTTAATTTCAATATTTTTTTTACCTCTAATTCTTTGATCTTGTCTTGTGAAGTACGAATCTTTTTTGTTAACATATCATCAATATTCTTATGACTAGTTAAGAGAAACCTAGATATTGAAAAATAGAATATAGCGTTAATTAAAATCTATAAGTAAAATTAAAAAATTGCATATTTCATACTTTTGAAGAAAAAAATTTTTTTTTTTCAGGTTAATATTATACGTCATTATTTATAGATTGTTCATTTTTCAAAATTTTTTTTACCTTTATTATTGTTATATTAAAATGCTAGCAAATAAAATATTTGAAAATAACTAAATAATTTTAAATAGTGGAAATGTTAGCAATATAAAGATTTAATTAAAAAACTAAAACCAATTGAAAAGTAAACATGTGAAACATTAGAAGTACTAGTGAGAAAAAAGGAACCTATGTTAAGTTCTAAGATTTATAACGTTTGGAAAATAGATTAGCACAAAATGAGATATTAAACCCTTCAAATTTGTCAGTATCTAATTCAATCAATAAATTTTAAGTTCAACTTTAATAGTTTTTATATATTTTAAAAAGGGCATGATAATTTTTTGTTATTGTCAGAAAGGTAATTTTTTATTCACAACCATATATCCCAGTATATAAGTCAACTTTTCAAACCTCTAAATTTTATGAATAATCAGGGGGTCAACTTTATTGATCTTGAAACATCGTTGCATTATAAACAATGAGATAGATATGAATAATTTTATATGAATTTACTCCTTTCAAAAACTGTTTTCAACATGTTATACACGTTACACAATTTTTACATTTTCTATAAACATATTTTCTTTACATGTAAAAGCAACCTCATTTGCTTAATCCCACAATATATCATCTTCACCTCCATCCAAAGCATTTGGAATTCCACACTTTTTTTAAAGATTTTACAATAACATTTAAATCCATATTTTGACACATGACACTCTTGGTGCAGCGTAGACATTTTCTGTTTCTGTAAAAAATTTCCTGATTAAGTGGTCATAACACAGAGTTTGTTAATGGAGCTTTATTTGAATGAAAATGTATCACATCTAGAGAGAACAAATGTGAAACATTTTTAACATCAGAAAATTTTGTAGTAAACTAAATATTTTTTAAATTTTAGAAATTTTTATACTTGGATTTTTTCAGCGGTCAACTTATACACCATGATAAACAGTATTTCTTTCTATTTAACATACCACTTAATCCTAAATTATGATAAAAATTTTAAATAATTTATTATTTTTTTTATATGAGCTAGCTTAACATAGAACACTCAATTAATATAGCAAAAATTATTACTCTACACAATCTCTTAAAATTCATTGAATAAGTTAATAATGCCAAATATACACTTTCAAAAATTCAAATTATCCATTAAGTTTTAATGCTTCAATTGATCTCTCAAATGATCAATTTCAAGTTCTGAAAAGTATACTAAAGATAATTTTCAGAAGTGAAGTGACATTTTTCTGGTTTTTTAAATAGAAACAATTCCATACAAACATAATTAAAAAAAAAAAAAAAAAAAAAAAAAAAAAAAAAAAAAAAAAAAAAAAAAAAAAAANTATATATATATATATATATATATAAGTTCATAACGAAGAATAAAACAAAGAAAAATAATAGACATATGAAAAAGGGGGGGAAATAATAAGTAAAAAATAACAAACAGCAGTTTATTAAAAATAATAATAAATAACATAATTAAAAAAATCAAAAAAAAAAAAAAAAAAAAAAAAAAAAAAANAAAAAAATTACAACTTAAGGAAAAATCTCATGTCTTTATGCTTGCAAGATATATTTTAAGTCATAAATTGTTCCACAGCAATAATTTCAAAATTGCATAAACTTTAAATATAATTTCATTAAAATTTTTTAGAGGATTCAGTTTCTTAACCCTCCAAGCATTTAGAGCATGG
This sequence comes from Parasteatoda tepidariorum, assembly GCF_043381705.1. NCBI lineage: Eukaryota > Metazoa > Arthropoda > Arachnida > Araneae > Theridiidae > Parasteatoda > Parasteatoda tepidariorum. Next base: position 23,834,331 of record NC_092206.1, read on the forward strand.
GTAAAATTGTACGGAAATTCTCCAATTACACAAAACTATTTGCACATTGAATATTATTGGTTAACTGATTTTTCTGAAGAAGGATGACTTGCTTCTGAAAGTTGGAAAAAAGTCAGAACTATAACTCAGAGCAGGGGTGGCGAACCTTTCTACACCAACGTGCCATTTTCTCTAAAAAAATTGCTTAATGAGGTTATAGACGTGCCGTCAAATAATTTTGACTTTGTGATTATTGGGAAAATAATAATACTAAATACTATCAACTCAAAACTCTTTATTTACATTGAAAAAAAATACATTTTGCAATATCTCAGTTACACGCGTAATTCAACTTTCAAGTAACATCAGTATGACTTCTGTTGCAGATTAGATGACAAATAACTTATATTAGGGTTATAAGATGTTAGTTTAAACAGAACTGTTAATTTCTTTGTTGGTTATTTATTGTTAGCTTGTTTTTATGGTTATTAATTGTTTTTTTTAGCATTAATTTTTAATTTTTTATTATTGTTTATTATTTTGTTTATTTTTTTGTGAACTTTAATTTAATTGNCTAGAGAGAACAAATGTGAAACATTTTTAACATCAGAAAATTTTGTAGTAAACTAAATATTTTTTAAATTTTAGAAATTTTTATACTTGGATTTTTTCAGCGGTCAACTTATACACCATGATAAACAGTATTTCTTTCTATTTAACATACCACTTAATCCTAAATTATGATAAAAATTTTAAATAATTTATTATTTTTTTTATATGAGCTAGCTTAACATAGAACACTCAATTAATATAGCAAAAATTATTACTCAACACAATCTCTTAAAATTCATTGAATAAGTTAATAATGCCAAATATACACTTTCAAAAATTCAAATTATCCATTAAGTTTTAATGCTTCAATTGATCTCTCAAATGATCAATTTCAAGTTCTGAAAAGTATACTAAAGATAATTTTCAGAAGTGAAGTGACATTTTTCTGGTTTTTTAATTAGAAACAATTCCATACAAACACAATTTAAAAAAAAAAAAAAAAAAAAAAAAAAAAAAAAAAAAAAAAAAAAAAGATTACAACTTAAGGAAAAATCTCATGTCTTTATGCTTGCAAGATATATTTTAAGTCATAAATTATTCCACAGCAATAATTTCAAATTTGCATAAACTTTAAATATAATTTCATTAAAAATTTTTAGAGGATTCAGTTTCTTAATCCTCCAAGCATTTAGAGCATGGGTAAAATTGTACGGAAATTCTCCAGTTACACAAAATTATTTGCACATTGAATATTATTGGTAAACTGATTTTTCTGAAGAAGGATGACTTGCTTCTGAAAGGTGGAAAAAAGTCAGAACTATAACTCAGAGGGTCTATAAAATTTTACCATGATATATTTTAAGAGAAAATTTTTGCTTCAAGTTTTGAATTTAAATTAATTGATAAAAGGTTAATCAACTATCATTAAACTAACTATAACACAATATGTACAAGACAGTTTGATATTTATATACATGAAATAAAACATATAAAAGAATTTAAAGTAAATTATTGACATCAATATATTTATTGGTTTTGTTAATATATTTGTTTGACCTTTCATGCATTTGGTGTAGAGGTTTGCTTGATTGCTGGGAGAGGTTTTGATAGTCTCTCCTAATGGTTTTTTTCAATACAAAGTCTATGGAAAAAATTTGGTGCTTCCCAAAACTGTATTAAGATGAATGCACATACATGTCATGGCAAAAGTATTAAATAATTATTACAAAACATTTATAGACCTGATATTGAATAAGAGTTTCAATTAAGTCAAAATAAATTTTGATAACAGTAATATAAACTTACATTCTTCCAACACCATTATACATATTGGTGTCTTCCGGAAGATTTTCCAGTTCTCTCTGAGTCAGTTGAGCATGTTTGATGGATGTGGTCAGTGCATCTACTTGTATATCTGCTACTTTCATTTTCTGTGTTGTTTCCAGAACCTTAGTTTGTAACTCTTGAAAAGCCTATGACACAAATTGAAAGAATAAAAATGCAAATTATGTAAGTACATAAAAATAATGTTAAATGTTTACCAATAATGAAATTAATCATGATTGATGAGAATAATTATGAATGATTCCATAATTAAAATATTGAAACATAAATATTTATTTTTTAAACTTCAATAGAAAAAAACATAAATGAAGCAATAAGAACAATTCTTGGATGTCCGTGCAAGAAAAAACTTGTTTCTTAGCTTTTTCAATATAATACCTTGAAATATATATGACTAAAATAATAATAAATTAGCTGAGTAATTTTTATAATAATTCATAAAAAATATCTATTCATTCAAAAACATTTAACCTAGAGTTTGTATTACAAATATTCACAATAAGAATTTAATAAACATTATAGGGTATTCCCAGAAAAGCAAAATTAGTGATGAACATTTAAACCGACTCGCTTAATTTCTCCAATACTTACAAAACAAGGGCTCCAAATGTTTAGAGCAGCACCTCTAGTACAGCTCTTTTGGGAATACTCCTGAAATTAATTAAGTACCATCAATTCTCCCACAATTCCATTTAAATCACTCATCATCATAATTGGCCAGACAGCACAACGCCTTTCTCGGAAGATTTCTCCATGATGACTTCCGATTTACCTTTGATCTCCAATTCTTTTCATTAATTGCGAGAAAATCAGACTCTACTGAGTCAGCCCATCTTAACCACGACCTTCCCCGCTTTCTTGTTCCAGTGGGTCTAAAAAGCAGTATCTTTCTTATTGTATTGTCATCATTCATTCGAATCACATGGGCCATCCAATTCATTCTATTTATTTTTATGTATTTAATAATATCAGGTTGCTTATAAATCTTGTACAGTTCAAAGTCAAATCTCCTTCTCCAGTTATTGTTTTCATTAACACCACCAAGTATACTCTGCAAAATCTTTCTCTCAAATATTGCGTTGTGATACAATTTTCCTCCTGTTTTGTCATTGTCCAAGCTTCAGAAGCGTATGTCAAGACTAACCAGACAAGAGTTTTGTAGATCAAGAACTTTGTTTTTCTAGAAATAAACCTAGATTTAATAAATCTTCTCAGCCCATAGACATACTTGCCAGATAGAGTCGGTTTTTATTTCAGGAGTAATTCTGTTCTCAATGGTAATAATTGATCCTAAGTAAGTTAAACTCCTTACTGTTTCAAATCTAAACGAATTTATTTCAAGATAGGGGTCCGGCATTCTGTTTCGTGAGAATAACACATATTTTGTTTTCTCTACATTTATTACTAAGCCCATTTGCCTTGCAGCCAGAAATGACTCTTCATTTAAATCACTATGTTCTAATTAAAATTAAAATTGTCGCCTATCAGTGAAATTGGCGATAAAAAAAAAATTCTGGAAAATAGGTGCAGATCCTTGGACAAAAAATATCTTACATAATAGTAGGCAATTTAATATAGAATTCAATTTTCTTTTTATACAATATTTCTGTGGTGTATTTCTATAATCAATATTTATCGAAATATTTTTTTTAATCATTTTTAAATCTACAACTTATAATAATTGATGCTGGATATAATAAGAATAAAATTAAATTAAAAACCTAATTCTCATAAAATTCCATTAAAAAAATCTTAGGAAAGACTTCCATATTGCTCTGTGTGGCAAAAAAGTCTTTGCCACTTCTGTGCAGTGGCTCACAAGAAACCAAAAAAAAAAAAAAAGAAGAAGAAGGGGACCGACTTGTGAAGGTATAACTCTTAGCCACTCCCAGACAAACCTCAACGTAATTTTATAAAAAAATTTTCCTAGTTCAAAATCCATTTGGTGCCTTAGCGATTGTAGTTGGTGTGACAGATTATGATACAGAAATATCCCAAAATCCTACTTAATACCATTGTCAAATTTTTGTGTTGATCCGGCAAAATTTTAGATTTAAAAATCAAATTGATACAGATATTTAATTTATTATGTAGTTTTAGAAGCACAGATAACAAATATTACCTATTATATAATGGGAAAAAGATCATAATATTGATAAACTAAAAATAAGTGATGACATTATTGTGGTAGGGGATAGTGATCTGTCATGACAAATAGATTTTAAGCTTGAATTTAAAAAAAAAAAAAAAAACAGGAAGAGGTTGCTTGATTCTGGTTGTGAGTTACACCCTTCAAACTTGTCCCCTTCTGTGATGTTATTTTCAGTTTATGAAATTTTCAGTTTATGAATGACCTGCTGTCACCTTTCCTTGTAATGTTAGCTATAAGAATCAAAACAATATCTGAAGTTTAAATATTTTATATTAAAAAATTTTAATAGTACAATAATCTAATAAAATACACATTTTTAAAACTTCATTAATCAAACTATTGAAGTGAAGATGAAACATTTTAAAGTTTGAAAAGTAAAAACAAACTATGTTCACTTACAATTTTTAAAAAAATATAAACATTTTAATTTAAGAATCAAACAGATGTGTCAGTAAATAAGCTTTAGACTGGTCTAAGTCCTTAAAGGTGGTCAAAAAGTAAAATCTATGAAACGCATTTTTAAAAAAACTGCTCATTTATTTCTAAATTATATTAATAAAACGGCAGTTCACTAGCCTGTAACTAAAAGTTGTACAAAAACAATTGCGGTTTGAGCTTCAGCTGCAGATAATTTTGATCACATTTTACTTCAAAAATAAAATAAATCAGCATCTGTAATTTAATAATACAGAAAGTAATAGGTGATCGTTAGATTCCTTAACAAGCCTTACTTTTTTCAATTCCAAGTCAACTCCTGTCGCGGCCATGCTTTAGTTTTAATTAATTTACTTTTTAAATAAATTCTTTATATTTATTTTCGGAAACCTCGCAGAATTTGGCAGTGTCTATTACACCGACTATCGGTAAGATAGCCTCAGAGCTATCGCGCCGACGTTGACAACAGCGCCACTTTACAGAAACTAATTCATCGGTACAATAGCTATAAGTTATGCTTTTCTACCTGTGTATGTGAAATTGGTAATGGGTTGTCATTGTTTGATGGGTTGTCATTGTTTCACCAACAACAAAAAATTTAAAAATAAAAGAACATTANGAATTCTTCCACCATGTGTATTTCAATTCCAGCGGAGCCTTATCAAATTTTTTAAATTTCTTTGAAGCATTTTGTAAAGTTTTCGCTTCTCTCTTCCAGAAGATCGTCCTTTTTTCTTTTTCAAATTCATGAATGGCTATTTGTTATTCTTCATATGAAGAAAATCAAGATGCTACAAAAATTGTAGCTGCCTTGACTACGATAAACAGAGCTAAATTATTTTTGAAAAAAAAATCGGAGAGTCACGTGGACAGATACGCTCTATGATTGGTTAAAAATTTGATCGGTAAGATAGCAAAATGAATTTTACTGCGCCGATAATCGGTGCAATAGACACTCCGGCAGAATTTAGTTCCTAGAGTGGAAGTAAAAGTTATTGAAAATAAAAGAATAAAAATGTTTTCATAAAATTCGCTTGTGATCTTTAAGCAAATTTAGCCTTGAACCCCTAGACTATCGACTGTATCTGATTCACAAAAGTTATCACACGCATGTGTTATTCACGGTGCAAGACATTTCTACTAGGACGCAAGAAATTTCTCTTTGCATGTAATCGCAATTTTCAGCAAATCACGCAAGCGTGAGAAATTCGTTTTATATGCAATTTCTAAAAGTTTGTACGTGCGCTTAGATAAATCGGATGCAGTGTAGTTAATACGTTTAGGTCTATCATAAGTTGTGATAAATGACTCCTATGGGGCCACTCTCAAGCGAGAACCTCATGATATGTGTGTGAAATGCATTTGATGAGTTTTCGAGGGTAAATATTTTCCACTAATCTGGTTTTTATTCGCATACGAGATAAACGCAGGTAGTGAAAATATTTGGCAGAAGTAGCATTTGAAGGGAAATCGGAGAATGGGTCATTCTCACTGCATCAAAAAAATTAGACTATAAGTTATTCACAAAAAATTCAAGCACTTGAACTCGAAGACGCAAGCTAGAATCTGATTGTCAGGATTTTCATAGATATTTTACCAATATCCAATTAGATTCTTAATCGCATCTCTAAATTCGAGTCAGAAAATTTTTTCATACAGTGAGAACAGTTTCGAAAGGGATAGTTTTTATGACATCATCAGTAGTAGAAATGCTTTATTTACATCGCTCTAGAGCTGCACAACGGGCGATTTACGACTGTCTGTTAAACATCCTTGAGGATGATCCGAAGGCGTGCCATCATAATTTTGATCTCCTGCAAAGAGGAAAGCACTACAGCTTTGATAGTCAGTGATATGCGCTTGGAGTTAAGCACTTTTCAGCAGAATAGTTTAGCGAGTTAGCAGAACCGATCCAGCCACCCTCAGTCCCTATGTTGGCTGATCAAAATGTCACCCCTCAGCTTACTAACAGTGACCAATGATGGTTGACTATGCTCTACCGGAAACCATTTCTCATTGCGGGACTGCTTATGATGGATAAAGATGCTGTTACCAGAACGACGGACTGCACACAGATGAGAATAGAAACGCATTAAGTTCACCTCTCGCATGTCTCTCGTACTCACATTGTAAGTGTGTCTGCGCGACAGATATCTGTAGCACCATTGAGGTGCCATTCTTGCTGCATGCTATTTTTCTCATATGAATGACAACTTGATGGGCAATTTTTTAGAGGCTGAAATTTTTTCATCAATCCTTTTCTCATTCTCATGTAATTCTTTTCCCTCATGTAAATTCACGATCGAAATGGGTTACAGGTGGGGTAGAGCAGAACTCTCTACCTATGGCAAGTCTTCGTATACTTTCACCATTAGCGTGTGAGAGTCATAGAAGTTGGAATTACGTTAATTTATGTCTTGATTTTCAAATAGATTAAAATCTTTTAAGTTAGGAAACTATATGGAGCTGAAAACTACATTAAACTTAGTTCTAAAAGAAAGTATCATGGAAATTTTAAGAAATATATGTAACAATTAAATACGAAAACTATTAAGAAAAGGAAAAACATCGCAGTACATTCCTATGCAACTGAATATAGGAGAAAAGGGAAGGGAGAAGGGTCGAAGAAATGAAACCGGTCTTCTCCCCATATGGTGTATTCGAGCGTTGCGATACTGAACAGTAAAATAAATACTCCCATGCAATTAAATAGTCAAAACAAAAGAAAACTTCCTAGAATGCCGAGAGGTTTCGTATACACAGCTTCATCAGCAATGAGATATATTGAACTTTTTACATTTCAAAAAAACTTACTGTTAACTTACGGTTTACCATGAAACAGAATAAAGTATCGGGTAATCCTGAATACTCAAGAAAAATTTTTTAAAGGCGAAAATAGTTCTAGGTACTTCTCCTGACTTGGAGATTTGTCGCTGAAAATAAGAAAAAGTAAAAAAAAAAAAACACATTTCGTAACGCCATGCCATTTAAGAACAACATATAATTCACGCATGCGCGAGTAGTTCCCCCATGTAGTCTTTTTTAAACGCTCATAAATATATATCAAAGGCAATAAAAAAAGTTTTTTTTAAAGAAAAGGTAGCACTTTCAAGTAAATATCCAAACTTGACAACATATTATTTTTTTTAAAGAAATTATTGTATTAACCTTTAAATTCGAGCATTTTCAAAATTTTTAATTATGAAAAAATTATGTTTCCAAATATTCCGGAAGCCTAAAAAATTGAAAAAAAAAGGAAGAAAAAAAAAGAATATTTAGTGGCCATTATCCGATGAAACACTATCTCTAGTAAATATCAAATTTCATTTCGTAATTTTAAAAGTAATTACAGAAGCCGGGATAGCCTGGTCGGTAGGGCGCTGGGCCCGTGTCCGAGAGTTCGTGGGTTCGAACCCCGCCGGCCGAAGATTCCTCGTGTAGTAAAGTGACTGATGCACGTTAAATCTGTCGAGTCGCAAAAGTCCTCCACGTTCCCATAACAAAAACTTCTGGGGGTACTGGATTGGAGATCGATCGTTCTCTGATTCAGATCAAAATTACGATCTGTGGATGAATGAATGGATGTATGAATGGGTCCGCCCCATGAACGGGTGTGACGTATGGTGTGGCAGAAGTTGAATTTTTGGCCATAGATGGCGCCACTGGAAAACAAGAACAATCACAATCACTTTGCCTAAACAGGCATGCGTCAACAACAACAACAAAAGTAATTACTTTTTACAACGCCGGAAATTTTGACACTCATTTAGTCACGTAATCTTAATTCCGTGACAATACTGGTGTGAAAGTGTTTATCATAGAATATTATGAAAATAAAATGGAAAATCCTTCCGAAATGCTACAAGGGTGCGTTTAATTACCCATTTCCGACATTAGCCAAGCTAGGTTTTTATTCGATCTATAAGCACCTCTTAAATATAACCTGTTTTTATTCTGCAACTTTTCTTCAGTTGCACTTTAAGAAAAAAAATGTAACACTAGTATTTTATCGCAATTGTTAGGCCATAAGAAAGCATAAAACATTTTTCAAACGTCCATTACATGTGTTATTTTCGAGGAAATATATTTTACAAGAAATAAAATAAAATTAGATTGGAATTAAAAAAAAATAATAATGAAATACTAGAAAATAACAAAATGCTTTTCGTTACACCAAGAAGTAGGTAGTAGAGAAACCCCTTGATTTGTAAAAATTATCTTCACGATCGTTACGAAATCATCAAATTGATTGATACTTATGGTCGATTTGCTTCGGAAGTAATAGTAATAAAATAGAGCAAGGCCAAACATTTAAACTGATATAAGTTTATCAAAATATAAACAATTTTATCTTTTTTTTAAAAAATAAATAAATGAATAATAAAAAAAATAATTAAACAGATCTTAATTTTAGGAGAACTGCCAAATTTTGACTGCTTGTGATGTGTAATTCGAATAATTTAAGTTTTTCCAATTTTTTTAAAATGTATTTTCTAGGTACTCATTGTACTGCAAAATACGATAGCAGTAATTGAGCCGCTGTGGCTTAAGGGATCGAACGTTTTCCTGCCAATTAGGTCACCCAGGTTTGAAACCCAGTGGTTGCTGATTAACACGAATTCTGCTCCCGGCACCGGCTACAGTGCTGACGTAAAATATCCTCAGTGGTAGACGGATCATGGGTTAGATTCCCCTTGCCATGGAGCTAACTGTAGGAAGTTTAAGTGGTTTTCCTCTCCATGTAGAGCAAATGCGGGTTAGTTTCACCAAAAAGCTTTCCAAGAAGGCTGGTTGTCCCAATGCTTGATTCTGCTTTGTTTCTGGGTTGTTTGCTTTTGTTTTTTGGGTTGTGTTCGAAATTGCAAGGCTGCGGAGTTCGACGTTGATTGTTATAAACTTAGAATTGGGTCGGTTGTTAAGTGCCGTTTATAAAATATAAGATAAAATAATACCAAAGATTACAATATGCTTCGTTAATTACGTGTTTTATCATTAATATTAGTTTCTAAATTTATGATTAAAGCGCAGTTTTCAATGTTATCAAACATTTTTGAAATGATATTAAAAACAAATAATGAAACATTTAAAACTTCGTGTAAAATTCGATGTAATATTAAACGCATTGAAAATGGACAAATATTGAATTGGTGAGGCAAAACAATTTTTTACTTATTTGGCACTTTGGCGCATGCGGTTGACCATCTTTAAAAACCAGTTTATATTCTATTTGTAAAAATAAATAAATAAATCATAAAAAATGATTTTACGGGTTACAGTTTAATATTTATAAGTTATAAAAAATATTTCCGAACTCTGAACAATCCTTATTAAGGTCGGAAAGAGCAATGGCTGGATAAGAAATATCAAAAAATAGTGTGTTTTTCTACTGAGAATTGTAAGCATTCGTCCTACTCTAAAACCGTCTTAAACTTTATCTTCAAATAAGATCGTTGTAGACTATTTTTGGACTAATTTATCATGATATTGATTTGTCAGAGCTTGGATATAAGTTTGTTCGTTCTCATTGTTTTCTTAAATATCCTTGCTAGTCATAATATGCTAACATTTTTAGTTTGATTTTTACCAAGGTTTCTCAAAATTAATATCTTGTATATGTACAGAATGTTATGCAGGTTAAAAGTTGACTCACATAGAAGAAAGTAGATCCTGAAATATTTTAATGAAAACTTTTACTCATATTACATAACATTACTAAGGGAAAAAAATTTTAAAATCAATATGAAAAATCACATAGTTGGTTCAAATAAGAAAAAGTGTATAACATATTGGAGAAAATGACCACTCAAATAAAGCATTGAAAATGTCCTCTAAGTTTATTACTTTTATTTATTTATTTATTTTTGTCAATCAGTTGAGTAATGGTGGAAAATGGATAACCCTTCTTGATACTGCAATTTTTTTTTGTTGAAAATTTTAAAAAATTAGCTGATTTGCAATACATGATTGCGATGCATTTTAAGTAAGAGATATATTAATTTATGGCTCTATGTTGTTTAAAGAATAATGGCTGCTAAAAGAGTGTTGACGTATAGCAGCAAATAGTTTTACATTTCTAGTATTTTTCTTTAATATAACTGTCGTTGAATAGCCGACCCAATTTTAAGCTTAAGACTACCAATTTTCAACTCCATAACCTTGTAATTTTGAACCCAATTCAGATGACAAGGGAACTCCTGGATCAAATAATGAGGCAAACTAGCCATCGTGGAGTATTTTTTTGATAGAACTCACCCGTATTTGCACTACATGGAAATGAAAACCACGAAAATCTTCAACGAATCGTTCGAAGCCAGGAGACTATAACCCATGATCCGTCAATCACTGAGGATATCTTACGCCAGCACAGTGGTCTGCCCGAGCCAGGTGAGGAATTCGTACCGAACTTAAGTCAAGGAATTCGAACTTCAGTCCTCTCATTGGGAGACGAATGCTCTATCCCCTGAGCCACCACGGCCTATTTCTAGCGATTTAAAATATGTTTGAAATTATTGGGAACTGTTTTTTCAATCATATATTAAATAAATGAATGTGACATTCATATGCAGCATACTGTAAAGACTGTGATAGTAATATCTCTCTGAATATAATGATGAAAAACACACAAAAAATTGTGTAAAGGGAAACTTTATTCAGGAAATCAAATCGTTCATATACGATTTAAGAATATAATTTAAATCTAAACACTTAAAATTGAATAGTCTTATACTTTATCTCTCGCTTTCACGTCATACGAGAATTATTTTCCAGTCCAAAAACACAGTCGTTGGCGTACTTTGTATGTTAAAAATTCAAAAAACGCCAAATTTTGCGAGTGCTAAGTTCACAATCCAGAATGAACTGGTAAGTGTTTGTTGTTATTTTCAACACTGTTATTCATCTACAGAAACAAAAATCTGCCGTTAAATATCTATGCCTTAAGCTGTGTAATGAGAATAATTATATTTCGATTTTTAAATCTCTGTAATCTGAACTAACTGATTTTATAATGTATAATTTTCATCTGCTTCCGTTTTGTTAAGCCTAATTCGAATTCGTCTTAACATTCTCTCTGTTCTATGCTGTTGTTTGCTTAACAAACTAATTTAATTTGAAGAATTAGTTGATATGCTGCAGTCTAAATTAATGATTCTCAATTCATATTATATTGTAAAAATTACTGCACTGACTCTAATATGTATTATATATAATTTAGCTCTATTGAATAACAAAATTGATGCCTACTTTACACCAAATAGTGTAAAAAAAAGCAAACATAGCGGTAGTGAAACACTAGATCCAAGAACTACGCTTGGCGTTTTATTACACCACTTTGGTCTAAAGTATTTTCCATCATTTTTGTTGTTGAGATGCATTAATGTTTTTTACAATGCATATTGCGAAATAAAATATTGATGAATTGCAGAAAGGAAAGCATATGCATTATCCGAAAACAAATCATTTTGAACGACATTTATAGACAAGTACAGATTGTCTATGTTATTGTTTATTATAATAATACAGTCAGCACTTGACAGTGACATAGGTGAAGTAAGTATAAATAAAGAGGACTTTAGTCTCGAAGCAATTTTGAATTCAAAGAGGTTTAACGAAAGTAAGTAATTTAACTAAAATTTATTTTACCAGTTATTATTGAAAAATGGTAAAATTGAATGTTTATAAATGTTAAATTAGCAAAATATGCTAGCTTTTTTTTTCTCAGAAAATCTGAATCTATATTCAAAACTATATATATTTTAAATTTGTTCTTAAAGATGTTCAGGTGGCTATTTTAACACGGTGACTTTTCAAAATATTTAGTTGTTAATTTTAACAATCAACATTGTGTCGATTTTTTTTAAATTTCTCAGTTTAAATTTTAAAATTGATATCTCTTAGGTTTTGAAAAACTTCTCGGCTAAAAGTTTTGAGTAAGCATTCGAAATAAAACAAAAATTTCTCAAAAAAAAATTAATTTTTCACTGGAAAGAGGTACAAAAAATTCGGAAAATGTCTTTTCTACACATGAATGGGTATTTTTGAAAAAGATGACGCTCACTTTTTAATCTTAAAAAAGTTTTAAAAGAATTTCTCGTCACAAAAAATTTAAAAAATTCACAAACTGTCCTCCATTTTTTCCAGTTATTTGTGTTATTATATAAAAAGTAAATTTGATTTCGCACCGAAGTGAAGTTTTTACGTTCTATGTAATAGTTCAAAATAGTCTCATCTGTTGAGTTATGATCAATTTTCAAAACTTTCTTAACTTTCGCTCGATAAAGATGGGTCATTATCGACTTAATGGGCCGTATTGGCTAGTTGAGTTCATTATGAACTGAAATTTTCTATTCATAGTTCCAAGAAACAAATTTTTCTAATTTTTTTATTAGTTGACTTTTTTATTAGTAATTTTTTATTAGTTAATTTTTTATTAGTATATGAGTTAAGTAACCATATCTATTATCCCTAGAAATGTCATAACTGCCCAATAAATATTTCAAAATATATGGAGCTTCGTTTTTTTTCCGTGGCTTTTATTATGGACCCCACTTCAATTTTTGTTAGAAAGATTGTTCGATTTCACTTTATTATTTACTATGTGCAGGGCCGGATTTAAGCTTGGCGGGGCCCTAAGCTACTGAAAATGATGGGGCCCTTTTAAGTTCAATTCTATTTCTATACACCTAAAGTAAACTGTCGTATTTTTTATTGCTGAATATTAACATTATATTATTAAAAATTTGATAATATTGCTTGATTGTTAAATATATTGGTTGTGATGGGACTATAATGTAGAGCCTTTCTATTATTGCACATATTTTTTGAACGAGGAAAAAAACAGAAACTCATTTTAAGAACATCATAAGCACATTTTAAGCACCGAGTAAAGATTTGGCATGTTAGAAGAACCATTATATGTTTAACAGAGTTTTTTTCTTGAAATTCTGAATATATGTTATTTGAAATTTTAAATGATTATTATTATTATTTTTTTTTTTTGCAAAGTTTTTTTTTTTTTTTTTTCNTTTTTTTTTTTTTAACGTTACATTTCGCTTTGCTGCTCTATGACTTAGAAACATGAAATTATGAAGATGTGTCAAAAATAAGCAAGGAGTTAGAATGAACATAAGAAAATACAGCTTGATTATTAGTTTTATTTTTTTTTATATCCGCCGTTGAACAACCGACTGAATTTTGAGTTTACGACTACAAATGTTTAACTCCGTATAATATTGAGGATCTTATAATTTTGAACTCAATCCAGAAGACAAAAGAAGTGGACCAGTACCCAGAGGTATTGATTTGATGTGAGAACTTAGAGGACTTTGTGACCACGGCAGATTTAACATGCACCAGTCACCATTTTATACATGGGTATTCTTCGGCCGGCTGGATTCGAAATCCCATTCTCACGAACACGAGTTCAACACCCTACCAACCAGGCTATCCCGGCCAAATTATTAGTTTATTTTATAATAGTCATTGAACAGCCAACCCAATTTCGAGTTTACGACTACTAATGTTCAACTTATTAGACTTCTAATTTTAAACTCAATTCAGAACACAAGGGAACTCCAGGATCAAGTATTGGAAGAAATTTTCGTCTTGGAGGGGGACGTTTTGATGGAACTGACCAGCATTTAAGTTACAT
>NC_092206.1:23849251-23924369 GCF_043381705.1 Parasteatoda tepidariorum
TTCAATGCTCTATCAAGCAATATCACATGTTGCTTCTGTCTATTAGCAGTAAGTAAAATTAAAGTAAAACCACATCTGTTATCTCAATTTCATCCAAAATAAACCAAATCAAGAATTTTGGCAGATAGGCCTGTCAAAGAGGGAATTGAATAGTGGCCCACCATTTAAATAAATAAAGAAAGGAGTTCACGGATTCATGTACGATTAATTTGGAAAATAACAAATTAAAATCAATTACAATAATTAAGTAAATTAAACAATTAAGCTAGTTAAAACATTTAGGATAATTAAAAGGAAAAAAAGCTTTTATAATAAATTGGGAAAAATATATTTTGTAAAAAAGAAAAGTTAAAAGTAAACGAGAAGCTCTTTAACGACAATGAGACACAACGGAAATCTCGAAAAAGAATGACCCTAAACAAGATTCTCTCACAGCCCTAGAAGTTTTTTGCCCAGAAATCAGACAAAAGGGTGTTTCTGTGGAGAAGGACAAAAGAGCCCACAGCAATTTAAAGAAGCTGAAAACATTTCCCACAGTGTAAAATTGAGGCAGCTATTGGACTACTCCATGGAGTCTAGAGTACCGCTATTATGGACTACTCCCATCACTGGTAGCTACGAAAGCTACAGGATATTTTCATCAGTCAAAAGGCCTTTTTATTGCTCTTTTGGTTAGAAAAGTGAAGAGTAACAATTATTTTATCTTTGTAAACACTTCTATTAGATTTTGAAAAGCATTCGCCAATGTAAAAGAGAAAAAAATGTATTTTAGTCTTCAGAGGGCTCCAGCTCCGAATAAAACTTTTAAAAAAGAAGGAAAAAGTTGGATCTGGGGGCCCTTGCCATATCGGGGCCCCAAGCTACAGCTTATTTAGCTTATACGTAAATCCGGCCCTGACTATGTGTAAGAATATTTCTCGGAATTATGAGAAGATATGGTAACTAAGACACATTAGAAAAATCAGCAAAATTGTTTTTGGAGGAAATATGAATATAAAATTGATGAGGGTTCCATAACAGATCCCATTTCAATGTTCTAATTTATAGAAACAGATACTAAAGTATTGAAGGAAAAATTAGTACCTGTTTCATTATATGGATAATGTAATTTTATATTTAAATAAAAAATTATGCCAAAATTAAATTATTTCCAAAACTGTTTTATTAGAACATTCTTATCATCATATAATTGAAAATATCAGTACTTGTTTTATTTTAATTAAAACTTCGCTATTCGTGTTAACAAAAAATCTTCGCCGTGCTTGAATGCATACTTCATAAAATATATTTTCGGAAATCTACGGGACTTAGTTGACTTTTAATATAGTTGAGATTATCGTAATTGATGATCCATCGCTCACCCTTTGTTGTCTTTTCAGAATGTGTATCAGAAATATCAAAAGAACTTGGCAGCCATTTCCATTTTATACTGTAATCGTAGTTAATAGAAAGGCTTTTTATGTAATTTTTATTGTTTCCGAATTCAACCGGCCATTTCTTCCCGTCAGTCGAAGCATTTTTCTCCGTATCTGTTGAGTTTTCAGAATTATCTTGCGTTATTACTTCGCTGCTGATAAATGAAAATATTTTTTCATGTCTTTCACTTTTTTCGGATTTGGCAGATGAGCATGAACTATATAAGTATTCAGAAGAGTTTGCCAAAGACCACAAAGACACGCTTTCTCTCGGAAATATAGAATCTAGACTCTCCTTTTCCCATTCAGAATCAACCGATTTTATGTGAGGTAAACATAAATCATAGAGCTTGAGACATTCATTATCTGAACTGTGATTTGGTAACTCTGCAGAAATTGGTCTTCGTTGCTCACCCATTGCACAAAAATATTCCTTTTCTGCAGGTTTTTCAAAACTATATTGAGTTGTCACTTCGCTGCTGGTTATTGGAAAAGCTGTTTCGAGATTTTCATTTTTTCCAGAATCTACCGATGAACACGAATTATACAAAGATTCAGAAGAATTGAAACCGAAAGCCATGCTTTCTCTGGGAAACACAAAATCTAGACTCACTCTCCTCCAATCAGAATCTATTAAAGATTTTGTCTGAGGTAAACATAACTCATAGAGTTTCAGACATTCATTATATGAGCCGTGATTGGCAGGAATAGACCTTATTTGTTCACCTATTGCAGAGAAGTATTCTTCATCTGCAACTTTTTCAAGATTATTTTGAGTTGTCACTTCGCTATTGGTTAAAGGTAATATTATTTCGAATTTTTTAGTTTCTTCGGCATTTGACGATTGACATGAATTATAAAACGATTCAGAAGAACTGAAAGTCAATGGCGCGCTTTCTCCAGGAGAAACAGAATCTTGATTCTCTTTTTTCCAATCCGAATCAACCTTTGAAGATTGTGCGTCAGGTGAATCTAAATCAGATGACCTGATACACTCATTGTATGAGTTGTGATTGGATAACTCAGAAGACATAAAAACTTCGTGATTATCTATAACAGTAATATATTCAGATTTTTCATTAATAAAGGAATTTGAATTCTGAAATGCCAGTTCACTAGTTAAGCACTGATTCGGTATATCGTTAGAATCAGAGGTTTGTGTGAACGTATTTTCACTCGATGAGCTGCAAGTAAGATATACAGATTCCAAAGATTCTGATTCCATGATTTATTATTATAATTTATTAAAAAACTAGTAGCTATCTGTTTCTTTTACTTCTTTAAAATATAAGGTATTTTGTAATTATATAAAAATTATTTTTAAGTTACCCATACGTTTCAAGAAACACTTGACATTGCATTTTTAATTTCTACGATGAGATTTAATATGATTATAGGCACTGAAAATGTTTTAAATTTTTTTCAAAAAGTAAAATAAGTTTTAAATTAATAAAATTAAATTTCTGTTTGACTTAGAATGCTCTTCAATTTTTTAAACTAAATCGAATTCTGAATCCCATAAATTGTTAGTTGTTTTAATTTGTAGATTTGTTTTTGTGGATCTGTTTATTTTTGATAAATAGAGAAAAGTTTTTGCTAATGCGAACTTTATTTTTTTTTGCCCTTTTTCGTTTATAAAAAGTAGTTTATTTTATTACCACGTTTATATAAACTTGCCTTCGTGTATGTCTGTCCGGGTGGAATTTTGTAATCGATTTTAAACTAACTTCCCGACTAGCTACAAACTTCAAATTTAGCACACAGTTCAGAATTGGATGACAATGCATGAAAATGAAGAGAAAAAAGACATGCAAAGTAAAATAAAATTAAAATTTAAAAAAAAAATTATTTTCGAGATTGTCTTTTGTTGTCGATTCCATTATTTCAAATTATTACGTGTCAGGTGAAAAGATTTTTGTATTCGGAGTATTTTTATTGGCTGAAAAATCACGTGGTAGGATCCAGTTTTTCCTCATTCATTTCCAGATTGTTTTGGTTGTCATCAGCATAAAACTAATGAAAGTCGTAAAGGTATTGTTTTTCTATAAAGATTTTTGTATTCCTAATTTAAAATAAAAAAGTTCTATTACTTTAGTAGTGGTCTTGTAGTAGTCTTGAGTACTCTTGACTAAGAAAAATAATCTAAATAAAAATATATATTTTTAAAAACCACGTTTTTTGTAGTGAAGAATAATAATTAAAAAATAATAATTTTTTAAAAATATAAAATAAAAATTAAAAATTAAAAAAATCATAGTTTAAAATAAAAAAATTCAAAATAAAAAGTAATATTTTTAAAAACCACGTTTTAGTAGTGGGGAATAATAATTAAGAAAAAAATTGAAAAACGAAAAACGTGGGGCGCATGAAATACATAACAGTACATATACACATACATATACACATTTTCTTACTCATACACATGCACAGCCACATATACATCCACATACATATGCATATACAAAAGCATATTCCACATCCACATTCAGATACAATTACAATTACTGATATACATACACATATTCTCAAGAGCAGCACGCATACACACACTAATATAACATTACTGTTATGTATTTCATGCACCCCACGTTTTTCGTTTTTCAATTTTTTTCTTAATTATTATTCTCCACTACTAAAACGTGGTTTTTAAAAATATTACTTTTTATTTTGAATTTTTTTTTATAAATGGATTTCAAAAGATCAAAAATATACTAACGCTAACGATGACTTGTTTTTTCCATCGCCAAAGATTTATTTAATTATTGAAAAAAATACCCTTTTGTTTTTTTCCCGGTACATATTTACACAGTTTTAAGCTAGGGTTATATTCTCTAAATATAAACGAGAGGAATATTTCAGCACAAAAAAATTTCCTCAGTAATATAAAGTACATACGTTACATTACGTTACGTTACGTATGCTCCAGTGCCCCAGTAGGTAAGAATTGAAGTAATTGCGCATGCGTCGGGGAATATCAAGCATACGTGAATAAAAATAAGAGAGTGAAAATAATTTTGCAGAAATTTATTTTTCAATCTTTGCAAAAACCAGTAAGTAAAAAACTCTAACGTAGTGGAATATCATCTTCGACCACAAAAATTAAAACAAACAGTTACAATAGACTTAGATACTAAGAAAGAAACTTTTTCCAGCATAAATTGCATAATTAAAAAGATGGATAAGTAAAATTTAAAAATAACAAAAATAAAATATAACTTTCTTATGGATTAAGTGCAATTAGACATGAGTAATTTTAAACTAAAACCAACGGAAATTATTTTTTTCAATAAATTAACCGATTGTTGTAAAATCATACAATAAGTTTTTTAATAACAAATCCTCCATCTTCATTTTGTGCAGGCTTTCTTCTTGATCTATCTGTAACATCTCCATGTTGTTTATAAGGTAACATGTTGTAATAAGAACATAATAAAAGGACAATAAGCAACATGTTGTTGTAAGGTAGACTAGAACAGAAAACAACATTCAACAGCTATGGACAGGGTGCTTGTAACTTTGTAAAACAAAACGTAAAAATAAGTTAAATCTTTATTTCGAAATTCTAATTGTAATTTGAAGACAAACTTCTTTCGCGAATGAAAATAGTCTGCATTTGCATTGAATGTGACGAATACTACGGTAATTCACCTAGATAGATTTTAATGGAACTAAATATTAAATAACTAGGTATGATATTTTGCAATAATCATTATTCGGAGGGATAAAAATATAAATTCAGGTTACTATTAATCTGGCCATATAAATAAAATCATAGTACAATTTAAAACATTTGCAATTGTTTTTCAATTCCATTCAGGAGGCTGGTAAAAAAAATTTTCAGCACAAATTATTTTTGTATCATATTACATTAATATATTGCGTATAATATTATTTTTCATACAATTGCATCCAAAATAACACTGAAAATAAATATTGTGAAGCATCGGATAGAATATGAAACTCCTTGATATTTAATGTTCAGAAACGTTGATATTGAGTGCCACCGCAAACAATGCTTCTCCAAAAATAAAGCGAAATTTTCTTCAAATAAATGTACATTCAGACTGGGATATATCCAATTTTGGAAAAGTTTAAAAGTGATCATCCAGCTAGGAATTGGTAAAAAAACAAATGTAAAAGATTTTACAAATATTACAACGGAAAGAAAGAAAGAAGAAGAATTTACTCTCGCTTTTGAAAGAAAAACCTATGTTTTGTCTGTTTGAGTAACATTGATGTTTCATAACTTATAGTCGAAAACGCAAGAAAAAAGCAATTGTAGAAAAATGCCAATCGGAAAGTGAAAAAGCTGTATTTTTAACTTAAGGAAATGCTGATGTCGTAAAACTTTTTCAATATGAATTCCTTTTTTTTCTTCAAAATTTTGTCGTATTTTACTGATGTTGTCTTTTTTTTTTATCATAAATCAACAAAAGTTTTGTTTTGCTGGTAAATTATGTATAATATATTAATTTTCTATGTTTTTTTCTTTTCAAAAAGCTTCAACATATTTCAACGTAAAAAAATTAAAATATCCATAATTAGTATATCCATTAAGAATAAAATTACAGTCAAAAATTAAACAATAGCAATATAAAATACGATATATAATGTAAGTAATAGAAAAATTTGTTTTAAAAATCTGTCCAATTTATAAGAGTTGATAATTATAACTGATAAATTGATAACTGATGTTTATTATCTTGGTTATTGATATTTTAAAAATTAAGTTTTATCAGGCACCAGAAAAGAGTACATAAAGAGGCATTATTTCCACATCTACGCTGTTTAAAACTAATATTTCACACACTATGTTTCTAGCACTTCTTTTGTTGCTTATTTTCAAAATTTCAGGCAGAGTTTTAACTTCAAAACTTTTAAGTATTTGGGGGAGGGACAATTAATTACAAACGGAAAATAGTGTTTTTGAACAACTTAGGCCAAAAATGTAACAATAACACGTAACAATTATTTCAGATATTATAGGGGAGAGTGGGATCAATTGTAACATGGTACGATTGTAACAGAGCAAAAATTTCTAGTGTCGGGTTCTAGATTTGCTTCCTAGGTGGCGCACAAGGTGTATTTAATAAATCTACATGTACAGCCCTGCTGGCAACCATTTTTATGTACTTTTGAAAGAGTTACATCACAAAAGATATTTTCACGCTACGTAAGTACTTTTTTTGGTATTAGAATATTATGTTGTAACAAAGTAATTTTGTTTAAACAAATAAAAATTATTAACCGAATATGTAAGTGGACACCTTAATTAACATTTCAATAAAAAAAATTAGTTTTGTTAATTAACTAGCATTGTTTTTAACAAATGAAGCTGAAATGGCGTCTTGGGGACAATTGTAACAATAAGTAAAGGGACGATTGTAACAGCTGAAAATAAATAATCTTATGTTTACAAACCATTACTTAACTCTTTAAGAACCACCAATAGTTTCCTATATCATTTATATTATGTTGCATGTGCATTATTTTATTTGTCACCTTTCACAGCATAAATTAAAATTTTTAACCCCTTAAAGTTAAAAGTTTAACCCTTTAGGTCTCTGCTCATTATTATTTTTACTCCTAAAATATCACTACTATTTTGATCAATAAAAAAATATATCACAACTATGATAATATGTATAATTAACTATGTTTTAGTTGAATTTATGAACTGTTACAATTGACCCCGTAAGTGGGGACAATTGTAACAAGTGCACGACTGTCAAAAATTGTTAATAACTAATATAATAACATTTAAAATAAGGTATTTATTTTTTTTCTAGTAGAGGATAGTCTACTTTACTCGTCTGTCAATTAATACTAATAATATATTAGATTTTTTGTTAGTTAAAAATAGTTAAGTAAAAAATTTTACAATTGACTCTATCTCCCCTATTGAAGACTAAATAATGATTTATAACAAATTTAATTACTAACTTAAGTTGTTTAGTTCAGTTGCTGACTATTGAGACATATTATGCATTATATATCCGTTCAAAAAAAGAACGTTTATAAATCAGAAGGGAAAGACACATTTATATAATTTGATCAATATCATGCACTTGTGACATCATCTAAATTGGTACACACACAAAAAAAGAATAAATAAATATAGAAGTACTTTCTTGACAAATGTATTAGGAAGCAATATTTGTTATTTAATAAAGTAGTTACTAATTTGACGATTTAGAATTTCGCAAAACATTTATGACCCCTAAAATGATTTAAATTTGTCATGATTAAATTCTACTGTGAGTTAGGATATCTAATTTTTCTTCCATGCTTTGTCAGAATCATAATTCGCATGGTAAACAACATGTTTACTTTCGTTGGGGAGAAATTAATAAAATTTTCTAGATTTGTAGAAAATTAACATTTCTAAAAGCCTTATTTGTTTTGTTTTTTATTTCATATTGCTTGTTTTGCAAAAAAATATTTATAAGGTATTTTGAAGTGCACAAATTTATAAAATATAATCTTGTTAAGTCATAGATTGTTAAAATAAAAAAAAGTTATCAATAACAATTTATTTAGACTATTACATAAATGCTCGATTAGTATTTTCGAAGTGGCGTTTTCGGATTTTATATCTATCACTTTCATTTAATTAGGCAAAATCATATTTTTTAAAATTAAAAGTTATTTCAAGATATTATATTTCTTTTTAATAAGAATTCAGGACAGAAATATTAATCATTTTTAAATTTAAGCTATATTTAAATTTCAAGCAAACTAATATCAAAATATAGTGAACACTTTCTTATAATAAATATAATGAGTACTTCAACTTAAGTGGTTACTCTGATTGAAGAACGAACTATAATACACTATATTTTATTCCCATTCAGTATCGAGTACTGTAAATAATTAATCATATTAATTAATTTAGAAAATGATTTTTGATTAAATTAATCATAGATAATTTGAAACAGTGAAAGATGATTGCACGATGCTTAACTTGTGTGATTTATAATGCGTTTATAAAAAGCAAAACAAATGATTTCCGTGCATAATTTGTTGATTCATATAAAAAAATTTAAATTTAAATAAGTTTTCGTTAAACAATTTTTATTAAACAGTTTTAAGGCAATCAATCCTGCTTTCCGTAATAAAACTTGGTTTAATGTTTTAAGTTCCGCCTTTTTCATTTGTGATCCCTTAGCTATTGATAGGGTTTCTGCCTTCTTTTTTTTTCTTCACCCCTTACAAGACAACAAGTTTCGTCTTCAAATTGTAGCCTGATAACATGTTAAAAATTACGACCTTAGGCACTAAGACTCTAAGTGTAGTCACCATTTACTACACTTAAGAGTTTTCGGCCACCTGGGATCGAACTCACGATCCCTTGGACATGGATCCAACGTCCTACCAGCCAAGCTATCCCGTCTCGAATCCGTAGTAGAACTAATTCCTCATTGAAACTGCACCAATTACTATTATATGACAAGTACATGTTAAAAAAACTATCGTAATTAAATTACCTGCATGTTAGTACGTCAATTTACTACGGTTCACTAAGCGACTAAGTACCATTTTTTCATTAACTTTGCTTTTTAGTATCTACTATACTTAGTTACGAGTAGTGATTATTTTTTTTTAAATTTTAATTTGTACATATTACCAACATTAATTAAGCATCATTGGCATCAATAATAGCATGGCGATAATTTACGATTCCTCTAAATGAATAAGTACTTTTATTCCAGTAACTTTGTTTTTTTAAGTGCAAACCATTTTTGTATTTCAATATGTATCTATTATCTAAATTATTTAAGCATCATTGACGTCAATAATAGTCAGGTGATTTTTAAGGTTCCTCTCAGATACATTAGTACCACTTTCCCATTAATTTTGTCTTTTAATAAATAGCTAATTTTTTTCATTCTAATTTACGTTTCATCATCAGCATTGGCATGACAGCCCTTTGTGAGCCTGGGCCTTCCTCAGAAGCTTTTCCCATTCTGCCCTTCTCCCAGCAATTGTTTTCCAGTTCTTTACTTTTAGGATGGCAAAATCCTCATCTACACAGTCCTTCCATCTCTTTTTGGGCCTTCCTCTTGGCCTTTTATTGGAGGGGGTTGCATTAGAGACTCTCAATGCTGTTCGTTCTGGGCTCATTCTCACTACATGCCCGGCCCATCTCATTCTACTTAATTTAATAGATTTAATGATATCATCGCCATCAAAGATCCTATATATTTCAAAATTATATCTTTTCCTCCAGTTGTCGTTATCGAGTATAGGGCCAAAGATGGTTCGTAGGACCTTCCTTTCGAAGGTTGCTAATAACTTTTCTTCCCTTTTTGTTAAAGTCCATGTCTCTGAAGCATAAGTCAAAACTGACTTGATTAATACCTTATAAAGTAAGATCTTAGTCTTTCTTTTTATTAAGTGAGATTTCAATAATGATCTTAAACCATAGAAGCAGCGATTGGCTGCGATTATTCTTTTTCTAATTTCAGGATTGATGTCATTTTGATAGTTTATTTCTGATCCTAGATAAGTAAAATTTTTTACAGATTCAAATTTAAAAGAATCTATTTTAAACAATTTAGGGATGGTTTCCTTTGTACCACAATACATATATTTTGTTTTCTCTACATTCACTCTTAAGTTAATTTTTCTAGCTGATTTTTCCAGTGCCAAAAAATTTTCACTCAGTGCTGTCCTAGATCTTGCGATGATATCTACATCATCGGCGTATGCCAAAATCTGCACTGATTTATTAAATATAGTACCTGTAGTATTTATGCCAGCATCTCTAATAACTTTTTCTAAGGCTATGTTGAACAGAAGACATGCTAATGCATCTCCCTGTCTAACTCCATTATGAATTTCAAAAGAAGTGGATAGTTCCCCTTGAATTCGTACTGTTGAAATGGTTTCAGTGAGTGTGAGCATTACAAGTCTGATTAATTTTGATGGAATATTAAAATCATATAGGGTCCTTAATAGCTCAGTCCTATTAATACTATCATATGCCGCCTTAAAATCCACAAATAAATGATGGGTCTCTATTCCAAATTCTCTACATTTCTCCAAAGTTTGTCGTAGGGTGAAGATTTGGTCAACTGTGGACCTTCCTTTGCGGAAGCCACACTGATAGTCACCTATGACGCTGTCTACAATGGGAGACAGACGTTCAAATAGGATATTTGAGAAGACCTTATAGGCAACGCATAACAGACTTATTCCTCTATAGTTGTGACAGTCCAATACATCCCCTTTTTTATGTATTGGACATAAAATACTCAACTTCCATTCAGTAGGTAATATCTCTCTCTCCCAACTAGATAGAAAAATTTTCCAGATGTTGTTTACAATAGCGTTCCCACCATATTTTAGAATTTCAGCTGGGATATCATCTGGTCCTGCCGCTTTATTACATTTCAGCTTGTTGATAGTGTGTTGTACCTCTTCCAGGGTCGGAGTGTCAACCAGTGTATCATTATTGTTAACCGTAAAATTTAATTCACTTGACTCATTGGAGGTCAAGTGAAATAAATGGTCAAAATGGTCTTGGTAAATGGTCAAAGTGTTCAACCCATCTGTCCATAATTTTATTTCTCTCATTAACAATAGTTCCATTTTCATCTTCACAAAGAGAGATCCTAGGTTTAAAGCAGTGGTTCTCAACGGGGGCGATAGCGCCCCCTTGGGGGCGGTGGCAGTATGCTGAGGGGCGGTGAACTTGTTTTGGGCGGTAGGGGGCGTTGGTTATGTTTTGGGCGATAGGGGGGCGATGTGCATGCTTTGTCATTCAAATTTTATTTTAAAACTTAAAAATAAAATTATTAAATTAAAATTTATTTCATGAATAAAATTAATCTAAAATTAATATTAAAGAAAGAAAGATTTAATTAATGTAATAAATACAGATTATCCGATACACCATTTGCACCTGCAATAAAACGAACTTATAGGACACCTATTCTCCGATGGTCAGTAGCGCATGAGTCAGTAGTTTTTGTCTCTGATTCATTCAAGTCATTTGGTGGAAATTGAAGTGCATGCGCTTTCAGTATGAATGTTTGATTGGACCCTTGTTTCTTATAATGGTTTTCGTTAGCTTCCTTACGGTTTTTCCCCCAGTTTCGATTAGATCTCATAGTTTATTTGGTCAAGTATGCGAGCGGATTAGTTCATTATCATAAATTATTTATTAATTTTGTGAAATAGTTGATTTTCTTTCATCGTTTGTATTTTTCTGCTACCAACAATGTCGGTTAACAAAAAGGAGTGTCATAAATACAGTGCCACGTACTTGAAATTGGGATTTGCTCAATCATTGTTGAACTCTCAACTACCCATGTGTTTACTTTGTGATATAGTTTTATCTGATAAGGTAATGAAATCTTACCGTTAGAAGCATTAGCAAAAAACTCATCATGAGAAACAAAAGAAAGATTTGTCATTTTTCACGAACATCTTTTTTCACGTTTCTGAAGGCACCTTTGGTTTCAAGGTCATCAACCTCATCACAAAAATGCGACAATGGTTCAATAGCTTCTTATAATGTATCAAAATCTATTGCTGAACCTGGGAAAGCTCGTACCGTTGGAGCAGAGGTAATACTGCCGGTTGTTAAGGACGTTTTAGAAACAGTTTTACACCATCCAGCCGCATCCAATTTAATAAAAAAATATCCCATATGCAACGATACAGTGCGGCGACGAAATAATGAGATGGCTGAAGACGTTGAAATTTCTTTATGCAAACTTTTGATATCAAACGAATTTTCCCTTCAAGTTGATGAATCAACCTTGCCAGGTAATGTAGGCTTTACTGTAGGCATAGGTCCGGTTTGTAAAGGTAGGAAAAATTATTCAAGAGATGCTTTTTGCAAGAAGCTTGATTATAGATATCTAAGGTAAATCTATTTTTAATACTGTCAAAGATTATTTTAAAGAGAAAAACATTCCTCTTGCGAATATTATGTCCATTGCACACTGATAGGCTCCTGCAATGGTGGGTCGACATCGTGGGCTTATCGCCCTTTTGGAAAGGGAGGTACCAGATATTTTAGCTGTTCACTGACAGCATTTAGTAGGAAAAAATCTCAACGACTGTTTGCATCAATCATTACAATATGCCATATCTGCTGTGAACAAAATTCACAGTAATGCTCTCTACGATTGATTATTCAGACAGATGAATTTCAGACAGTTGTGTAAGAAAAACAATGAAGAATTCAATCGCTTGCTACTATACACCGAGATTCGCTGGCTTTCCTAAAGCTTCTGTCTCAATAGGTATTGAAAACTTTTCGACTCTGTGCTTGAATTTCTCGAAAGCAGAGATGTAGCTCCGAGAGAGAGATTTCTAGAATTTAAGAAAGACTTTGGCTGATTTATCTGTAAAATTTAATGGCGTTAATTTACAACTTCAAGGCGACGAGCTCAATTTCATTCCTACGAAATCAGTTATTTCTGGCTTTCTAAAAAAACTCACTTTGTGGAAGCAGAATTTTGGTTGGAATGAGTTCAGCCAAGAAGGCGAAATTCGCTCTGATGATGCAAAAGAATATTGTCAACACCTACTCCTTGCACATGGCTACTACTCTTTGCACATGTATTTTTCTGTCCGTTTTAAAATTGTTTTGTTCCCTGAAAGTTCCTCAATGGGTTTATGGGTTATGAACCATTTTGTGAATATTGATACAGCAGAGGTTCAGATTTACGAGAAATTGGCCGAACTTCTAACTAATGAAACTTAGAAGAAGTGATCGTCTCACAGAATTTTTGTTTAAAGGTTTTATCAGTCGTCTCTATTCTGGACTGTAGACTATCGCAAAAATTTTTTTTGAAGGCCCTCGGCCTTCTTTTCCTCCTAACTTGTCGAACGTGGATTCAGTGCTGTTACGGATCTTGTCACAAAAAGGAGAAATCTACTCGAAATCGTTCAATGAGGGGATTTGTGTCTTCATCTCAGTAAAAGTATTGAACCGAGCCTTAAGAAATTGGTTCTGAACCATTAAGTACAATCATCCCACTAACATATTTACTTGAATGTTTTGTTGATCTACTTTTTAGTGTTAAAAAATTTTGGATGTTTGTATTTTTTTCATTAAACGTATTTATTTTGATCACAACAGAAAGAGAAAATTTTCAAGTTAATGTACACATTATTCAAAAAAAANAAAAAAAAAAAAAAAAAAAAAAAAAAAAAAAAAAAAAAAAAAAAAAAAAACAATTTAAAGCGCAAAAAAATTGCTTAAAAATATTGCCTCTTATAATTCAGCACACCTCCCTCCGTCCCCATGCTCTAAATAACTGGATTTTTCTCAAAGGGGGGCGTTGAAATGTTTTTTGCTCCTTGAGGGGGCGGCAACGTTAAAAAGGTTGAGAATCTATGGTTTAAAGTCTCTTCTTCCCTCATTGATGACCCGATAAAAAGCTCTGCTTTCATGGTTGGTCCTGAGAGATTCGACTTATTTAAATTGGTTCTCTCTGCTAATTTACGTTTATTTTAAATTATTTAACGCTTTCAAAAGGAATTACTACAAACAAAATAAACACGTGGTTTCAGATAACTTTAGAAATTCTAATTTAGGACACCATGCTACCACGTTAACGTTGATCATTTAATTTATCTAACATAGCGAATAAAAAATAATTAAATATTAAAATACGTATAATAGCTCTAGTTTTAATCAAATATGTATATAAACTTAAAAAACATCACTGAATGTTATCTTTAAATAATTAGAAAAAATAGAGTCGTTTATAGTTTAATTTTAAACAATGCTAACTCTTAACCAATGAGAAAGTTCCATTTTTCAAACGAACTTCCCAAACGATCTAATTAAAACTTTCGAACGAATTGCGGGCAAAAATTTCGTAGCAACCATAGTCGAAACTTCAGGACGATAAAATCATGATAGTTATAAGAGAGACACTTACACGGACACACAAACACTTCATTTTATTATTACGTAATCAGTTGAGTTTGTTGATATGTGGCATTTTAAGCCTAATACTTAACTACTAACTTGTCCTAATACTTCGACTACTAACGAAATTCATACTCTTAAATTAGTGAAACTTCAGTTAAAGTCCATTATAATGACAATTTACAATAGCAGATGGAATTGTCAATATAGCAAGATTGTCACACATATTTAAGGGGCATGATAGTCAATAAAATGCGCATTCTTTTAATGCGTGTGACAAGATTTCTAATTTGTAAAGGCGAAAATTACTTAGCACTTGGTAGCCCGTTCATGCTTGCGTTTTTAACATAAGTGTTTAAAACTGTAAGAAAGAAGTGATGCTCGTTTTTCTCTAACAGAACAGAAGTATGATAGCGGAGCTAAATAAAAATATGATAGTTCAGAAGTATGAACTAGTCTCACACTTGTTTCAAATTGTTATCGATTTAGTCATTTTTTGTATATAATACTGCTGATTTAAAAAACAGAAACGGTTCTGTTTTTAAAAAAAAATATCACAAATGTAGAACTGTAATATACAATATACAACTAATTAGCAATTTTTAAGAATAATATACGATATATTTATAGATTGTTTTTTTATTTTATCATCAATATTATCTAGCCATCAATATTCTGAACTTATCTAACCAACAACTGTCATAATAACGGCATTTTGATGATTACTTGAAAAATTGTGATTTTAACAGATTTTCAGTTTGACGAAATGTTTTTCCAAGCTTTACCCAGAAACCATTTCGTCAAGAATGAGGAAAATTTCCAAATTTCGTCTCTCCGTTTTTCAAATGCTTTAACTTATTAATTAAAAAAAATTTAAAAAGTAATATTTAAGTTAAGAAAATTCATCTTTATTTGTTCCACTTTGATCAAATTGAGTAAAATTATCCTATTTTTTCATTGACATTTTGAACATTTAGTTCCCACACAAAAAGTTTAAAAATCGATTATTTTTGCTAAGCTTACCCATTTTTTTCATTTAATTTAACTTGTATTGAATAAAAATCGTGTAGTGGTCATAAAACATTAATATCACAAGCATTCACATCAAAAATACATTGATATTTTTTCAGAAAAAAAACAGAAAGTTAAAAACCAATTATGAGAGTTATTAGCGCAAATAATAAATGAGACACACTTATTTAAAATTTCAAAACATCAGCGAAATTAATTTTTAATCAATAGGTCTTCTTTTGAAGTGTTTATTTCCTCTAAAAGGAATGCGGTAAAAAATCAAAATAAAATGCACATTAAAAATTCAAAAAGCGCATTGATGCGTATTTTTAGCTCGGAAAAGCCACTTTAAAATCATCATTAGTGATGCAAGTAATTTAATATTTTTTTACTTTCACTCGCGGCTTCTTAAGATAATTTAAAAAATCTATAAACTGATTACAGCTAAGCTTGCTCAGCTTTTTGGCGATTAGACGTGGAACTGGCCGGATATGAAGATGCCGTCGCCGTATCTATAGTAATCAATTTTCGATTTCAACGAAGAGATGAATTTCGCTTATGTACTAAGACGACATTGGTGAAATGTTATCACAATTCCAATTAGTTTCATTAAGAAGATTTCCTTTTTCAATTTTTTGCAGCCCTTGAAATTTAACGAAAGAATTTTTTTTTATATTTTAAAATTGGTTGAAAAAGCTGATTTAGGAAAAAGAATGTTTTAGTTTTTTTGAGGTTTATTAATTAAAATTAATTACCTTTTGCATGCTCTGAGAACAAAAAAAAGCGTACTTAAGGAAGAATTTTTAAATATGTATTGGAGGCATTATTAATTTTGACGTAGTTGGGTATCGTATAAATTATGATTTCTTAAGTTTATTTTTAAATTTTTTCATAAGAAAAAAAAAATCATAAATGTCTTTCAAATCTTGTCTTGATTTTGTTTTGTTTGTTGAACGCTATGGGTATTTTTTAATTTTAATAATAAAAATGTAGATTTACAAAGATGTTAAATATTAATAAAATGTTAAGTTTAATAATAAAAATTTAACCATTTAACAAATTATGATTAAAGTGTTTTCCGTAAAATGAAGATATTTTTTAATTCAAAGGTTTTTATTTTTAATTTATATCATCACGTTACTTATAGGAAGATTAAAATCAAGTCTCGCCGCCTTTTAATTATATGTATGATCATTAATTATTTATTCCTCCATTATTTTTTTAGTAAAAAGTTTTAAAATATATTTTTTAAAAGACTCCAGAATCTATCATCTCGGAGAAATCAGTTTTAAATTGAAACACAGTATCGGTAATAGGTATGCTTTGAACCGTAATATCATGTAAGATTACTCTGTCCTTAATAAGGTGTTAAATTAAATCATCTTTCCAGTTGCGTAGTTAGGGAAGGGGGAAGAGGGGACAGCTGTCCCCACGCGCCTGCTTCAGAATGGTGTCAAGTTCATGAAAATAATTAAAAATAAATTCCGAAACTTTCTCTTTTAAATATCCCGTTTCATCTGCTAGTTGAGGGATAACTGCATAGTATAGGATTTGCTGAGCTACTCCAAATTTTTTAATTAATTTACCTAAACACTGAATGGGAGGTTATTTATTTTGTTTTTCATTTTTCATTATTTTTTTTAAAAAATTGGCAATAAATAAAAAAATGCTTTTAGAAAAAATATTTATGATTCAATGAAAAAACAATAAACGCAATCGAAAACATATAAGTGCAATAGAAACTACATCAGTTACATACACTGCCAAACTTAATTGAATGAAAATAAATGTATCAAGTTATGCTGTCTTGCTGTCTCATTAAGTTCCAAAATCTTATACAATCCAAAATGAAAAGTAATTCCTATAAATAATGTGAAATTGATTAAAATTTGGGGAACTCAAATTCGCAGAATAAGGTTTTTAAAGTGTAAAAGAATCGTCGGAAAAAACCATCGTCGGAAGCAGAGGCACAATAAGATCATGAAGAGATGCAATATACGTGCAAGTTGTTCCTAATTAAATTTCATAAATCGATATAGCTTCTAAAATCAAATTTCAAAGAATATTTAATAGGTGTCCCGTTTATTTTATATTCAATTTTTTTTATTTATTTAATTTCATCGTAGAATATTTAATAGGTAATCTCGTAAAATTTATTTTTTACCGAAAAATATTATACCATAATTTTTACAAAAATATTTATTTAGTTAGAATTATTCAGCGATTTTACTGTAATTTTTGTAAAAATTATGATATATCAAACTTTTTGTACTGTAACATGCTCTGGTATAAATGGATTTTAAGGTAAAAATTAACCGGCATCCTGAGTGCCTGTACTTTTCACCAGAATTCAATCCGGAATTTTTTAATTGTAAAGAGTTATCGCTAGCTTCATTTTTTAAACAGTTAAAAAGAAAAATTAAATTTTTTGTATTGAATGAATTTAATTTCCTTCAGAATTAGCGTTTGTTTCAAAACTGATGGATCTACTAATTGAATTTCAGTTGAAGTTTACCTTAAAATTCATATATGCTTTGCTCAAAAAATATAAATTTATTATGTTTTTGCAATTCCCTGAAAATTGAAATTAAATATTTAGAAAAAATTACAATTTAAAAAGATTTTACGACTAAATAAAATTTAAGAAAACGATAAACAAATAAATAAATCAAACGATTTTTAATTCATTGATTAATGTTTATTTGGATACTTTCATTCAACAAAACTGTAATTTAAGAGTTTGTTTTAAAAACGAATTATTTGCGGCAAATTTTCAAGATGTTTTGATTGTAAGTTTTTGTTGCATTTGAATATTATATTAATATAGTTTAAAATAATTTTAAATTTATATACTGGATATGTTGTTTTTTATTTTAGTTTACTTCAAACACATGTACTTTTTATTGAAATGGAGGAAGAAGTTAGAATATTTTAATTTTGTTCATTTTAACTTAACTGAATGAATACAACAACTTATTTAAATAATGTTTAAGCAATATTTATTGTAAATTGATTAATAAGGGAAATTCGATTCTTTAAAAAATAAAATTTGATCATAATAAAACAGTTGATTTTTTCTAGAATAACTTTATGCCTATATCACCACATCTTATTTAAATAGTTTTAAATTAATATATAGAATAAATATTGCTTCCCTTTTTTGTCGGAAAATATGTGTCAGATTAGTTAAACTATTTGTTAGATAGATTAGTTTGATTAGTTCTTAACCAAATGATAGAAAGATTTTAATTCTGACATCAAATACACGACTGCCATTTTAGCAATCGCAATTGCTTTCATATTTTCGCTAATATATGGCCATTTTTTTGCTACCATTTGGATTATTTGTTATCATTTTGTATTATTTGCTACCATTTGGAATATATGCTGACAGTTGGAGTTTAAAATTTAGTTTATAACTAAGCTCACCGGACAAAAAATTAGTCACCCTAGTGCACAAGCACCGATGAATCGTTAGGTTTTGTTAGATGACCCAGTGGTCAAGTGACGTGCTCAACTACCTGCACTCTGCTTCAATGTGATCAAAGACAAGTAGCTATCAGGGAGATAATTTTGTTTGGAGAAGAAATCGTGTGTAAATATGGGTAAGAGTAAAGATGTGACGGAGTGTCAAAAAGGGACAATTGTGTTTGGCCGTGCCAATGGTCATACGGTGAATGAAAATGCTAAATTTGTTGGCGTTTCAAAGCGGACTGTTCAACATGTCTACAAGCAGTGGTGTAATACACGTGGTCACGAAAGACGCTGTTAGAATTGTGATCGGAAAAAGATCCTGCATGAAAGTGACCAGCGACGTGTTTCACGACTTGTCAATCAAAATCACTTCCAAACTTGCTTGAGTTAGTAAATGGTGATCCATCCCAACCTGTTAGTGAGAAAACATTGCGAAGGGAGCTGCATGCAATGAACATTTGAAGTCGAACATCTCGTAAGAGGCCAGTGCTCACATGGGCACTTAAAGCTGAGTGACTTTAGTGGGCTAGAAGTCACCAAACGTGGGCAGTTGCTGACTGGCGGAATGTAATATGGTCTGACGAATCATGTTTTTGCCCTTATTCAAAAGACGCACGTCATCGAGTGCAACGAGGAGCAGATGAAGCATTTCATCCTGATGTGTGCAAGCTCGGGTTCAAGCCGGAGGTGGGTCTGTCATGTTTTGGGGGCGTTTTTCTTATTATGGATTGGGCACACTCATTGAGGTGGTCACTAACATTATGCAAAATATTTATTCGAACGTTCTGGATAATTAGATGTTGCCTTTCAGACGACATCTTCATGAAGAGGGTGTTGTCGATACCCCTAATTTTCAAGATGACAACAGCAAAGTTCTTGGGGCTGGAAGAATATGTGACTGGTTTTATGAACACTCAGACACTCAATTTCCTCTAGGCTGGCTTGCAAAATCACCTGACTTTAACCGCATTGCAAATTTATGGTACATGTTGGAACAGCAGGTAAAATGTCGAAATCAGCATCCTCGCAATTTGGTGATTTTGCTCGATCAAATCTACAACGAGTGGCTTAAACTGGATTCGACGTACCTGCAAAACATTGTGGACTCACTTCCTAACCGAATCCAGGCGGTTATCAAATCCAGAGGTGATGTTCCACGTTATTAAATGATGTTTTTCATGATTTACCTAAGAGTGACTAATTTTTTGTCCGGTGCGCTTATTAAGAGCTAATATAAAAAAATAATTATAAGTCAACTTTAATTGTAAAGTTACATGTTTTATATAAGACCACTTTACTTTATCTAATTCCATTGTGGGCAAAAATTCATTTAATTTAATTTTACTTTAAATATTTTCAAATTTTTAATCTTTTTTATCTGAAATGTTACAGTTAACTAAATAATATAGTTTTTTTTTTATAACATTCATTTTTCTATTGAGAATTCTGTTAAGTTGTTTACGAAGTGGATGCACCTTAATTGTTGAAAAATAAAGAGCTTGATATAAAAAGTAAGTTAATTTTCTTTCATTGCTCAAATAAACAGCATTTGCTACTTGAAACAGCTCATTATAATTCCCTTTTAAAATAAATAGTCATCCTATTAATACAGAGATTAAGTTAAATCCCTTAACAATTATGACAACACATATGCTTTTAACTTTTATAGACATTCGTGTTTGAATCATAATATAATTCTTTATTTACTGTTATTTTTCATAATTCACGGGTCCTTGGAGTATAAAAGTTATTCATAAGATCGGACATATTCTGTTTTGATTGTAGATTTAACATCATAACTCAATATCTATAGCAACGAAAGTCACTCCCATACTGCATTAAAAGAACAGATTAGGCGTATGTGTTAAGTCCACTGAGAGGTTAAGCCTCTTATAAGTATTTACTTAGCTGATTCTTTGGCATCGAAACATAAACCAAAAACTGAAAAAAATAGATTTATTTTGTTATTCTCATGAGAGTTTTTATTAAACTTGTAAGGATTATCTCTGTGTTTAATTTCGTTTTCAACAAATTATACATTTGAAAAGATATTTTAATAATTGAAATAATTTATAAGATTGGATTACTTACTGCAGTATACTTTTTTTTGTGGAAAAATTAAGTTGTATTCTGTCAAAA
Organism: Parasteatoda tepidariorum; assembly: GCF_043381705.1. Classification (NCBI taxonomy): domain Eukaryota; kingdom Metazoa; phylum Arthropoda; class Arachnida; order Araneae; family Theridiidae; genus Parasteatoda; species Parasteatoda tepidariorum. The sequence continues at coordinate 23,870,189 of NC_092206.1, forward strand.
TTGGGCTGCTCTAGATTTTGTTTCAAGACTGTTTTAAGAGAGCTTCATTCGTCATAAAATGTTTCAATTTTTATTTGAATAAAATCATGCAATTTTCATTTCAATTAAATTTGCCGGTTTTTTTATGTACAATATTAGATTTTAACAAAATTAAAGCTTATGTAATTTTAATTTTTATTTTAACTATTCTTTTATTCAATTAATATATCGTAAACTAAAAATGCATGTAATTTTTCTTGTAATTTTAGTTCCGAATTTAACCTATTTTTTACGCAAACTAAAAATGCATTTGAGTAAACATTTTGCCTTTATAAAAATGTATTTTAAAGGGTGTTTTGCGTTTTTAATTGCCAAGTGTGGTGAAGAAAAGAAACCAATTGACTTAAATGTTTTAGGAAATCATGTTTTTAGGAAATCACATTATTTAAATAAAGAGGTATATGCCGAAAATTATTTTTCTAAAAAATTCTGTTCGTTCGATTTTGTTTTTATATTAATTATTCTTACTGTTTTTTTGTAGTTTTTTTTAAATTTCTCTCTTAAGTATATATATATATATATATATATATATTCAATTGCTGTCATCTCAGATGCTTCCATCCCAGATGTCATCATAGAGAACATATGGTTTTATACTGCGTGATAAAATTTGGTAATTTTATCATGATACTTTAGATTACAGCATGAAAACCATTTCAGTAAATTCACTTTTTAATTTTGTATTTTTTACTAAACGTGTAGTAATAAAAACCAGAACTTTTAAAATCCAGAACTTCTGATAAACTTTTATGATATGAAAGGAAAAATTAACAATTGAATGATTTAAATACAGTATATTTTGGTTTTATTAACCAGAATTATCGTTCTTTTTCACCAGAAAAATCATCACTGTACAGTATGTCAATTTTATCGGAAATTTTTTTCCGTGTGTATTTGTGAAAGAATGATAATAAACGAATAGCCTTTTTTTTTTCCCCGTCGATATTCTTGAAACAAAAGATCTCATAGGTTAAGTTTTAAAAAAAATAGAAGAAAATGAAATAAAAGCAACGGGATAAATCATAATGTAAATTCGAAATGCAGACACATGTTGTTTCTAATGCCCCTTGTCAAATACTAGCAAGCCTGATTGGTAAAACCAAGTGAATTTAAGGTAGAGGGTGCGTTTCCTGTTTGTCAGTGGCGCCATCTATGATCAAGAATACGGCTTCAGCAACATGTACGTCGCAGACCGTTTATAGAGTGGACCCATTCACACATCCATTCATTCATCAACAGATTGTATAATTTTGACCTGGACTAGAGAATGCTCAATCTCCAATTCAGTTCCCTCAGAGGTATTTACTAGTTATACACTATTGATATACCATACACCATACCAATATATAAGCAAAAATCACAATAGCATATACCGTTTCCTGTTCTGAAAAAAATTTATATACATAAAGTAATGTTTCTTTTCAATTTAAATAATATATTTTAAAGCTTATTTTCTTCCAGAAAAAAATTTATTTAATAAAAAAAGAGACCGATTACCTAAGTGAAATTGATTTCTATGTAAAATTGATTTCAGTCGCTGTTGATTCTTAGTTTTTTTAAGTTAAGAGCAATTTCTTTTTACTGAAAATATCACTGTGAATAATTTTAATTTTATGGCAAACTTATAAAAAAAGTGAAACTTGGTAGAAAATTTTAAATCACATAAATAAGCAAAAAGAATTATATAAATCTTTCAAATTTGTTTTGATTACAGAAGAATAAAGTTAAAAAAAAAGGTTCTAAAAGTACTTTAAAAGGATTAAGAACTTAATTCCTTAATTGGAATTCCTTGCAATTATTTAATTGGCATTGTTTATTATTTAATTAAACTTGCAAGAAAAGCTTGTGCAGAAATGAAAGATACTAAGCTAAGTTGACACTGTAGTAGATTGGAAAAATTTGGAAACTAACTAACTTTGTTTGAAAAAATATTTTCTAAGTATTTAAGCAAGTTCTGATCACTTTTTTGAATATATTTGAATTCTTAGCTCTAGTTTCCTGGTTTATTTAAATGGAATTGAATTTATAGCTAAGTTTTTGCTGCTGATTTTACAATTTTTCGGTAAACAAAATTTCTTTTTGCGTTCTTATGTTGAAAATGTCTTCAATGATAAAAATTTTTTTTAATCATTTTTCTTTTACGCGTTTTTTTTAACAAAAAATATATAATTAAAGGCAATACTTGAAAAAAACATGTGAATAAAACGTAATTCTTTCATAAAATCAAAAGCAAAGTAAAATATATAAGCAAAACAGAAAGTTCTGTAACCACCGCTCTTCATGTAAACCTTTTAGAGCTTATTTAAAGAAATGAAAGAAAAATATACACAGTAAGGATCGAACGTTAATATTTGTGACAGGTGAGACGAAAATGTTAACGAAATATAACAAATGACTACTGAATAAGGTGGGGCTGAAAGCATTAAAACTTGTTTGATTATCTGAGTAAACAGAGAAAAGTTGAAAAATGATCATTAGAAAAACATCTATCTTAAATCACACAATCAAACTGGTTTCGAAAATGTTCATTCACGTTTCATTGACTTTCCTGCCGTGAAGTGTATACTTTTGTTGACTTTATTTTTTTCCTGTAGTTTCAGGTAAAATTTTCTTAACTCTTTCTAATATAAAATTTAGCACTTTGTATAATACAGCACTTTTAAATCAGGTCTCTGTTAAATTAAAATTAATAAAAGATTGAAATATTGCTGGTTATATGATAAAATTAAGGTAGGTAGAATGATAAAATTAAATTTTTTTTATTATATTTGCTACATTTTACCACACTTACCAAACTTTACCATGGTTACTAAATTTTACCACGCATGATGAAATTATATTTTATTGTAAATTTTACCAAAGCACTTGGTTTAAAATAATCCAATTTTTTTGTTTTTCCATAGTAAATGTTTCCCTATTCTGGTAGTTTTGAATATATATTTTTTCTCAGAGCGAAGCAACAAAATGGATAAAACATAAAAAAATGTTCTTTTTTGCGGAAATATATTGTTATCATGAAGGTATGTATCAACAAACACTTTATTTAAAAAAGAGCACAATAAGAAACCTACCTTCCTAATGAATAATTTTACAAAAAATAAAGCATATAAAAAATCGCATTGATAAAAAATTACTATAGTATGATTTGTCTTAATACGCTGTGCTTTGCGTTTGATGTAAAAGATACAAAAATAATTTTGACAGAATCATGATTTTAATTTATAAAAACGAAATTTTATCTATCAAAACACAGCGTTTCAAACATTTAAAGGATATCATTAAAAGTCATAAAACAAAAGATGTAATTAGGTTTTACCCTTTTGGTCGGACATTAAGCAATTTTTTTTTGTTATTAACAACATAAGTTATTTTTAAAAAAATATAAGTCTTAGTATTAAAAATTGTTAAACTCATAGAAAAAGAGAGCGACTAATGTAGTATTATCATTTCTGTTATTTTTTGAAAAACAGCCAAGGAAAGCTGATACATTTAAAAAATTATATAGTAAATTAGTAGTATCAATAGTAAATTAATAGTATCAATAGCAAATTAATAGTATCAATAGCAAATTAATAGTATCAATAGTAAGAAATCAATAAGTATTAATAAAGGGCTTATTTCCTGTATAAAAAGCTGATGTCTTCTTTAACTCCATGTTTATACAGTTTTTTACTTCTAGATAACCTATTCGATTTCACCAAATATGCCTTCTCAAAAATTTGTTCTGTCATGCCTTATTGCTATAGCACTGTGTTTCTGTTTGAATACTCAGTCGGCACTGACTCACAGCTTTTCGCCTAGAGCTGTGTGTAAAATATACTGCAATGAGTTTGGTCGTCCACCCCCAAATTCAACAGACTGCAACTGTTGGTCATTCACAAACACATCTGGCCGTAAAAGAAGGTAGGTTTTACGTATATGATAGATCAAGATCATACCGCAATTATATACACGATTTTTTACGGTTTGTTGAATTCTGGTTAACGGTTGATGAGCTTGACACTACACGTTATCCGCTGATTGTTTCGATAAATAAATTTAAAATTTCAATTATGAATTTGTATAAATTCTCTTTAAAGTATAGCAACATTATATAAGAAGTTGCTCAATTTTAAAAAATTAATACTATAACTTTTTAACATGCTTTCTTTTCGCGATTTATAAGGAATATACCAGATCAATTATAAAAGAATTCCACCGAGTTTGGTGGAATTCTGGTTAACGGTTGATAAATTTTCCTCTACACATTATGACCTGATTGTTTCAGTAAATATATTAAAAATTTCAAATTATAAATGCTGTTTAATGTATAGCAATATTTCATAAGAAGCTGCTCAATTTTAAAAATAAATAGTATAACTTTATAACATGTTTACTTTTCGCGGTTTATGAAGAAATTCATCACGTTCATCAACAAAAATACACATTTAACCATCTTTAATTGCATTTTAACTATTCATATTGAATTTTTTTCTCTTGAATTTTAAAACTGTTCTTTGAGCATAACTCAGTTATCATAAATCTTTCATCATGTTTCATCGCTAGTTAGCAGAATTATCATCTGATAACTAGTCATGTAAGTAGAGGGTATAGATAGTTAAAATAAAGCAGTATAATCTATAGTGTGAATGGGCAATACTTATGCTACTATGGAAGGGAATTTATTAGTATTTATGAAAATTCAATTTAAGAAATCAGATTTAAAAATTATTATTCGTGCTGTAAACAAAACGTTTTGATTATTTTTAATTCACTTAGTAAGTCTCAGATATCTGGCAAAAACTTCCAAAAGTAAAAACATAAAGAACAGAAATATTTTCAATAATATTAAGATTTTCGAAACATTAAAGTTTTGAATATTCTCCTGACCTGACTAAAACAAAGAGCTCATATTTTCCAGATTGTGGTTTCTACTATAACGTGAAAAATTTGAATCTCGAAAAAAAAAATTTATTTTCAGATAAAGTAAATTTTTGTGACTGATAATCGAATCTTTGTTTGATGTTTGTTTGTGCGCAGACGCGCGCAAAGCATACACAGTAATGAAGATGCTCTTATTTATCTGATATTTTATTTTCTCATTATTCTGGAACACATTATGTAAATTCGACTCGAAATCCATATAATAAAAGAAAAAGAAAGTTAAATTTTAATAAAGCTTTTCTTCAAATCCTGAAACCTTAGAAGAAAAATAAAACCAGAGTCATTTAATTCTTCGGGTACATCCATCAGAAACTAGTCGTAATTCAAGACGATTGGAATTTAATTAAATCTCACTTCTCTCAAAGTGACTTTGATGACAAATGTCGTATCTTCTTTAGCAATAATCGCCAATTATTTTAAACATTCCACTCAAATAAGGCTTCCTTTTGAAACCAGCTATAGATACGAGTGTTTTGCGCGGAAGTAAAAATAAATTTTAAAATCACTTACCATTTTTGGAGACGTCTACTCTTCTACAAAAATGTGTTCAAATTCGTTAATGCTTTTGATTTGCATTGCAGTTTTGTTTGGTAAATATACTTGTATTAAAATTGAAAAATGCAGATTGAACTGCATGTTTCATAAGGGTCGCTATCCAGGCTATTTTTGCTCTATAGGATTGATAAACACATCTGGTAGAAAACGGTATATATATTTTTAATTCAGTAATTTATGGCTCTTTTGTTCGATGAAATGAAGCTTTTTTTAAATAATGTGTTATTTTTATTGCTGTTGTGAGTTGTGTTGCTGATCTTAACATAACAGTTTTTCACAACTGTTATGTTAAGTTTTGTCAATCTGTAGCCAGTGCTTTTTATGCTGATAATAGCAATGAAGTAAAGCTACAGTTTTTTGACAATGAAAACCCTGTATAAACCTTTTGACGCTTGACAAACTTGTTCGTCTATATCGACTAGATTGCATAGGGTCATCAAAATATGGAGAAATTGAGAACTCGTCGTTATTTTTTAGTCCGACAAAGGAATACTTTTTTTTTTATAGAATTTAATGACCTGTCAGCTTAGGTGTTTGTGATTTCAGAAAAATACATAAGATTAAGACTTATTATATAACTCTATATTATATAGACTTATTATATAGCTATTATAAAAGTAAGCCAAACGTTTAATTTTCTATACATTTTAAAAAAGAACAATCCTGAAAGTAATGCTGTCAAAAACGACAAAGTCGAATTTGTTTAAATTTTTTCAATTTCCAAAATGCAGAAAAAACTTTAAAGCACTTATTTATTTGAAAAAATCAATTTTATAATATATCAAGAAGGTATCTTTGATTTTTTTAAAAATATTCCTGGTACATGTTATTTATTTCGAGTTGTCCAAGTGAATTGCCCGGTTTACTAACGAAACTTTTCTTTAAAATTATTCAGTAGATGGTGCAACCACTTTTTAAAATTGCTTTCAAGATTCAGTAAGTGACAATAATCATTTTGAAAAACCATCTTGAGATAAAACATTACTTTAGAAGATTTTTGAAGTTTCAAAATGTGAATGTTCTTTTATGTTGTCCGGCTTGCAATCAGTTTCTTAAAGTTAATCCGTTTAACTTTATAAACGACTTGTCACATACAATGTCAATAATGTCCAAGCTTTAAAAGTTTTTTTCAAGGTAGTTAAATAAAAAATAATTTTGTAAAATTGGCTCGTCTGTTACCTGTTAATATATTTTTAATTTGATGATGATTTATAAGATTTCCCGCAGGTGGGAAGTTTAATTAAACGCGTGAAAGATACATACAAGAATCATCCACAATCATTAATCATCAATGTTCAATTTTAATTTAATTTTTAAAAATATTTCATTTTCAAAAAAGCTTCAAATTTAAAAATCACCCTATTGTGTTTCTTTTCTCTCCATATTAATGCACGAGATACCACCATTGCTGTTAATTTTAGGTATAATATAATTTGCTTCGCACCGTAAAAACTATTAGACTTAAAAACTTGAAATTACGATAGAATTTGGAAAAACTCACAGGGTGTACGATGGGATAAATAGGGTTAATATTCTATAGTTAGTTTGAGAATTATTCATTGTTAAACTTGTAGTAAAGAACAGTACCTGCCGAGTACTCTGAGTTCTGAAAGTTGTAAGGCAATACCTGAAAAAAAAAACATTTGATAAAAGGTAATTCTTTCAAAAAATCATAAGCAAAGCTAAATATTAATAACAAAAACAGGAAGTTCCGTAACCACCGTCCTTCATGTAAATTTTTAGAGCTTGTTTAAAAAATGACTTCAAAAACATACGCAGTAAGGGTCTAACATTAATATTTATGTCAGAAAAGACGAAAATGTTAACGAAAGATAGTGAATGACTACTGAATAAGGTGGGGCTGAAAGCATTAAAACTTGTTAGATTATCGGAGTAAACAGAGAAAAGTTGAAAGATGATCATTAGAAAAACATCTGTCTTAAATCAGACAATCAAACTGGTTCCGAGAATGTTTCTCCACGTTTCATTGAGCTTCCTGCCTAGAAGTGTATACTTTTGTTGACTTCATTTTTTCCTGTAGGTTCAGACAATATTTCTTAATTATTTCTAATATAAAATGTAGCATTTTGTAGAATACAGCACTTTCTAATTAGGTTTCGATTAAATTAAAAAGTACAACGATTGAAATGTTGAAGGTTATAGATAATTTTTGATTTAACTATTTAAGAAATAAAAAAGAAAATAAAATTTTTATTTTTGAAACTATTTTTTTAAAATTAATTAATAAATGCTGTATTCGAATGCTGTGAATATATATATGCACCGAAGAGCCCTTACATTATGACCACCCTCCATCTATAACAATGGGCTCGCCTAGGTTTTCATGGCTTCTCGCCCAGGAACAACGTTTTCATGGGGCACATTAGGACTCATAATCCTCATAGAACAATCCCTGACGTCTGTAAGCTACTTGAACATAGTTGCAGACCAGGTTTCTACCATTCATGGCAACAGTTTTTCTTGCGGGGAATGGTGTTTACCAACAGGATAATGCACCATGCCATAAGGGTCGAATCGTCATGGATTGGTTCGAGGAACATTCCAGTGATTTTCAAGTCATGTCTTGGCCCCAAATTCACCTGACCGTAATCCAACAGAGCATTTGTGGTCCTACTTGGAAAACCAAATTCATGCTGCCACGCTACCCCCTCGCAATGTGAGGGAATTGCAGGACCAGTTGGTGAGCGCTTGGTACTAGATACCTCAGACTACCTATCAGCACCTTGTGGAATCAATGCCACTGCAGGTGCTTGTCATTCCCTCATGTCATTTTTTAGAGTAAAATAAAACACAACTTCATCGAGAAAGTGGATAATTATATGTTGCTTTCTTGTATGAATATAATTGTATGTGATTGACTTCAGAAATTCATTAGGCCTAACTGTTATTTTTAAATTTTATTGAATTCGTCATTCCCTCACTTGTGTATAAAGTGAGGGAATGACGCTGAAGTGAGGGAATGATTCAAGATGAGTATATTATTAAATTTTTTTTTGTTCAATCGTGCCAGCCAATTTTATTTCCCAAACCTGTAAAAACTATTAAATATATAAGACTAAATTATAATAAATATTAGATATACTTAGTATGTTATCATTTTCAAACTTTAGGTAGATGTAACTTAGATAAAAACATGTATTAAAATAAAATATCATTCCCTCACTATTAGTGTCATTCCCTCACTTTTTAAATAGTGAAAATAATTAATTTACTTATTAATTAATTTGAAAAATAAATTAAAAAATTAATAAATTAATTTATTAAATTAATTAATTTATTTATTAAATTAATTAATTAATTATTAATTATTATAAATTAATTAATTATAAATTAATTATTTAAAAAATTAATTAATTTAAATATTAAGTATAATTTATAGGATATATACTTTCTTTATAATGTCATTACATATTTCTATTAATATAAAAAGTTTCAGAGCTTTTTATTCACTTTACTTTTTTGGGATTTTATGAACTGAAAAATGACAGTTTTCGTGAGAATGACCCATATATATATTGATAATTCTGGTATCGAAACTGAAATACACGGTATTTAAACCATTTATTTGGCATTTTCTTCCGCTCATATATAGTAACGGTATGCCTAAAATTCTCGTTCTCAAAATTACAATTCTTACCACATAATTACTAAAGAAGATGGTACCCTAATCTGATTGTCTTGACCATACTTTATTTCTCAGAGCGAAGCAACAAAATTTATAAAACATTAAAAAATCCTTTTTTTTTGCAGAAATATAGATTATGTTATCATGAAGGTATGTTTCAACAAACACTTTATTTAAAAAAGAGTATAATAAGAAATGTGTCTTCTTAATGGCTAATTTTACAAAAAGGAAAAAAAAAACATATCGATAACAAAGCATTATAGTAAGCTTTTTCTAAATTAGCTATGCTAGACGTTTGATGCGAAAGGTGCAAAAATAATTCTTACCGAATCATAATTTTAATTTATAAAAAGGGGTTTTATGTATCAAAATTCAGCACTTTCAAACATGATAAAAAGTCACAAAGCTGAAGGTATAATTAGGTTTTACCCTTTGAGTTAGACATTATGCAATTCTATTTTTGTTATTAACAACAAAAATTATTTTTTAAAAAAAAGTATAAGTTATAGTATTGAAAATTGTAAAACTCATAGAGAAAGAGAGCGACAAATGTAGTATTGTGATTTCTGTTACTTTTTGAGAAGCAGTTAAAGAAAACTGACGATAAATTTAAAAAGCTCAAATAGTAAAGCTCAATCCATAAACTTAAAAAAATAAGATAGTAAAAATAATCATGAAAAGGTAGTTAAAAAAAAATTATGCGCTAAGGCAGGCTTTTATAATTGTGGAAAATGAATAGCCGATTAAGTATACGAAACAAAAAAAATGCTTAATTGCAAGCATAATTCTTCATAAGTATCTAAATTAATTGCTTTATGTCTTGAGAGTAGTAAATATTTTTCACTAATTAACTGAATGATCATTTTTACCTTAGGGATTATCTTATTAAATGAGCTATGACATATTTATTGTTGTCTTTCAATTAGTAACTGAATCAAATTAGCAATATTTTTGCTTATACATATACCCATAGGGTTTACTTCCGAAATAAAAAGCTGTTGTCTTCTTTAACTCCATGCTTGTAGAGTCTTTTGCTCCTTGTTAACCTGTTCGATTTCACCAAATATGCCTTCTCATAAATTTGTTCTGTCATGCCTTCTTGCTATTGCATTGTGTTTCTGTTTGAATATTCAGTCTGCACTGACCCACAGCTTTTCGCCTAATGCTTTGTGTGGCATACACTGCAGTGAGTTTGGTCGCCCACCCCCAGAATTAACAGACTGCAAGTGTAGCAAGAGACTCATGGACACATCTGGGCGTAAAAGAAGGTAGGTTTTGCGTTCCTTATAGCTCAAGATCATACCGCATGTATATACGCGATTTTTTTGCGTGATCCTGGTTAAGTTTTGTGGAATTCTCGTTGACCGAAACGGTTGACGAACTTGACACTACACGTTATCCGCTGATTGTTTCGATAAATAAATTTAAAAATTGAAATTTTTGAGTTTGAATAAATGCTGTTAATGTATAGAAATATTACGTAAGGAGTTGCTCAATTTAAAACAGTTATTACATTAAAGATTGAGGAATTTCTGGTTAAGTATTGTAGAATACTGGTTAATGCTTTATGAATTTTTGTCTACGTGTAATTCTCTGATTGTTTCGATAAGTAAATTTAAAATTTCACTTTTGAATTTGTATAAATTCTGTTTAATGTATATCAACATTACATAAGAAGTTCCTCAATTTTAAAAATAAATACTATAACTTTTACTTTTCGCGATTTATGAAGATCAAGGCTCATCAACAAAAATATATATTTAACCATCTTTAATGACATATTAATTGTTCATAATGAATTATTTTCTCTGTTCTTTGAGCATAACTCACTGATCATAACTCATTGATTATATCCCATCACTAGTTAACAGAATCATCATCTGTAAGTGATGAAAGTAGAGTATATAGTTAGTTAAAATAAAACAATATAATCTATAGTAAATACACAAGTGGGCGACCTTTGTGCTAAAATACAAAACTAGGGCAAACAACGTTAAAGAGCACCAAGTATTTTTGTATTTAAATATTATTGTATTAAGATTGTATTTAAATATTAATTATATAGATATTTTTGTGCTCTTTAACGTTGTTTGCCTTAGTTTTATAATCTATTGTGCTAATGGGGAATACTTTTGCCAGTTTGGAATGGAATTTATTAGTATTGATGAAAACTCAATTTAAGAAATCAAATTTAAAATTTTTTATTCTCTAAGTTAAAACAGCGTTTTGATTATTCTTTAATTCACTTAGTAAGTCTGGCAAAAACCTCAAAAAGTAAAAACATAAGGAACAGAAATATTTTCAATAATATGAAGATTTTCGAAACATTAAATTTTTGAACATTCTCCTGACATGACTAAACAAAAGGGTCCATATTTTCCAGATTGCGGTTTTTACTATATTGTGAAAAATTTAAATCTCGAAAAAAAGTCACGTATTTTCAGATAAAATATATTTTTGTGATTGATAATCGAATCTTTGTTTGATGTTTGTTTGCTTGCAGCCATGCGTAAAGCATACACAGTAATAGAAGATGCTCTAATTTATCTATTACTTTATTTTCCCAATATTCTGTAACACATTCCGTAAGTTTGATTTCAACTCCATATAATAAAAGAAAAATAAAGTTAAATTTTAATAAAGCTTTTCTTCAAATCCTGAAACTTTAAATGAAAAATAAAACCAGAGTCGTTTAATTTTTTTGGAACATCCACCAGAAACTAGTCGTAATTCAAGACGATTGGAATTTAATTATGTCCCGCCTTTCTAAAAATGACTTAGCTGACCAAGGTCGTATCCTCTTTAGTAATAAGCGCTAATTATTTTAAACATTCTATTCAGATAGGGTTTCGTTTCGAAACCAGCTATAAATGCGAGGGTTTTAAGCTGAAGTAAAAAGATTGTCTTTCAAAATCCATTTTTCGTGACATTTACTCTTCTACGAAAATGTGTTCAAAGTTGTTAATGCTTTTGATTTGCATTGCAGTTTTGTTTGGTAAAATCTACTTCTATTAAAATTGAAACATGCAGATTGAATTGCATGCTTTATAAGGGTCGCTATCCAGGCTGTTTTTGCCCTGTTGGATTGATGAACACATCTGGTAGACAACGGTATAAGTATATTTAAATCAGTTATTGCTCTTTTGTTCGATGAAATTAAGCTTTTTAACAAATAACGTGTTATTTTTATTGCTGTCGTGAGTTGTGTTGTTGAACTTAACATAACAGTTGTACTCAACTGTTATGTTAAGTTTTGTCAATATGTAACCTGTGCCATTTATGATGATAATAGAAATAAAGTAAATCTAAAGATTTTTGAAACCGAAAACCTTTTGAAATCTAATGTTTGACGATTGAAATACTTTTTCGTCTGCATGGACTAGATTGTATAGGGTCATCAAAATATGGAAAAATTGAGAAATCTTCGTTGTTTTTCATATTATAATCTAAGTGAAAATCTAACAAAATTGGCGAAATTTTTTTAAAAAATGTAATTTTTTTAATATTTATAATACAGGGTGTTCCAAAATTCTCTTTACAACTTCAAAAATTCATAACTTCGAAAGTAAACAAGATATTTATATTCTGTCTTTTGCATGCATTACTGCAACTAATAAAGTTTTGCTTCGTGCACTTCAACATGCGCACCATTGGTGGCCCTAAGCACTTCCAGACTGTAAGATAATTTGTAAGGTAAGTTGTAAAGATAATTTTGGAACACCCTGTATTTATCCATTAATAAGTCCAGCTAATTTTTTTCAGCCTGATTCCTCTTTTAGGCATTTAAACTATGGCTTTTGGTCACAATCGTTCAGAACGAATCGATATGATGCCTTATGTTTTATGCTAAGTGTTTATTTGGGTTGGAATAACAGAGGGTTATAGAAAGTGTTCCGTGTATATTTAGGGTACCGTAGAAGCGCAACAAGGAAGCGGAAATTTAGGACACGCTTAAACCAGGCAGCTGTTCAATTGCTGTTTTGTGGATCAGAAATCTGAATCTGTCGAAAAAAGGTTTATTAAGAGAAAATACGTTTTTGTGTCTGATTTCGTAGCTTCCAGAATTCGTTACTATTTTTCCAGAATTTTAATCCTAATTCTTTCCAGAAAAAAATTCCTTTTAAAAAAAATTTGGTTAGAGAAATTTAAAGACAATATTGATTTAATGTGCTTTTTTTTAAAAAAAAAACATTGATAATTTACCTTATTTATATAGAATATATTTATATACTTATTTATATTGAAAATAATCGTACCTCTTAAATACACATGATGAAGTAATAAACTTGCATTTTCTACTATTTTTCTTTAATCAAAATATTTTGAATGCTTAAAAACTATTTTTAATTTTTTTTCTCCTAAAAAGAAAATTTTTAAAAACTACATTTGTATTTTATTGTAGATATATGAATTTTATTACAAAGATTTGGGAAATTGTGCATTTTGTTATAAAGATTGGATTAGTAAAATTGAAACAAAACGAAACAACGCGAAATCAAAGGTAAAAGCTCTAATAACAGTGAACTGCTTTTGCAATGGAAATTTTTCACGAGAATTAAAATGACATTATACCGATTTCTCATTAAAAATAATTTGGAAAACATATGAAAATGAAATTAGCAGCAAACAAATATTCAATTATAGTAATTAAATTTAACATTCTTAAAGAAGCAATATGAAAAAATCGAAAGATTATTAGAGAGCTATTAAAATATTTATTTGCGAATCAAATATAAAGAACATAATCAAGCTGTAATATCAATTATCAATATTGAAAAAAAAAACTGCAAAACATAAAAAATGGAATTTGTAATTTGTAACTTGAAATTAATATCAAACACCACTTTTTTATTAAAAAAAAAACAACGAAAACAAGTAATTGGAAAAGAAACTATCAAATTTATATAGCCAAATAATTTATTTTAAATTATTTATTTTCTTAAAAAAACTTAGAATTTCACCTAAGAGTGGTTATTTACAGACCAAATCCCTCATTTAATCGTTCACAAATTTAGAATGAAAACTGCTTATTGCGCTGTAAAAAATATTGAATTTTTTTTATCAGAATCAAACGCAAATATCATTTTTTCCGATTGATTTTCTCAAAGGCATCTTCTATATTACATATTGTAGTACGGCACTACGGCCTATTTTTTTCCGCAAACATTTTAGAGTGAGAAAATATCAAAGCGAAGCATCCATTATGTGATGTTGATGTAGTATAGTATACGTATATTGTCTACGAGTCTATGCGATTATTTTCCGCATTTTTGTAATTAATTTTCGATAATTTATCTCTTTTACTTTGAATTATTATGAGCAGATGATGGTAATTTGCTTCGTATTTTATGAACTATATCTTTCTGCTCCAAAATAAATTCTGATTATTTGCCAGAAAAAAAAGTTTCATCATAAAGAAAGCTTTATACAATTAGAAATTAAATATACATAAAAGAAAAAGACGGAAATAGGAATTAGTTACGTTTCCCTGCAGTAATCCTGCCAAATGACTATGTTATATTTATTGTTCAATAATTTTTAGTTCTTTTAATTATCTGCATATCCCATGAGACTAGACCATTGAAATAAAAAGATAGGTCTATCACTTTGGCCGTTATTGAACACTTTGCACCAAAGATGAATCCTTTGCAAATTTTGAAGTTTACTTGCATCGTAGTTTTATTTTTAATTTCTATTGCTACTGATTCGACAAAGGCGGACAGCTGTGCATTGACTTGTTCTTTATACAAACGTGCACACGTGTACCGTAACAAGGATGGTGTTGAAATATATTGCCCTTGTGACGGGATTTTTCATTACGGCAAACGAAGGTGAGATACTTATTTTAAATTATTTTTAATGTCGATAAAATAGCGCCGAAAATCCAACACACTACGCAGCAATATTTAGTGAATGGGATATTTTCTCGTGGATTTTTTTTGCCCACATCATATTATTTTAATGAATGTTTCTGTCAGAAAAATTACTCTTGCGAAATTTTGTATACGTGAGATTCCGGTTATATGATTTCTTCACGAGAGAATTTATCTCATATAAAATTTCATAAGTGGTAGATATTTTGTGGATAGATTATTTTAATGAATGTTTCTGTCAGAAAAATTACTCTTGCGAAATTTTGTATACGTGAGATTCCGGTTATATGATTTCTTCACGAGAGAATTTATCTCATAAAAAATTTCATAAGTGGTAGATAAACNATGAATGTTTCTGTCAGAAAAATTACTCTTGCGAAATTTTGTATACGTGAGATTCCGGTTATATGATTTCTTCACGAGAGAATTTATCTCATAAAAAATTTCATAAGTGGTAGATATTTTGTGGATAGATTATTTTAATGAATTTTTCTGTCAGGAAAATTACTCTTGCGAAATTTTGTATACGTGAGATTTCGGTTATATGATTTCTTCACGAGAGAATTTATCTCATATAAAATTTCATAAGTGGTAGATATTTTGTGGATAACGTTTATGCATTATCTATATTTCTGCATAATATGCGGCTTATGACTTAATTATGGGTTCGTCATATTTAAGTGATTTTTTTTCTTCATGCGAAACTTTTTTGATGAAAGAACTTTTTATAATGGTAAATTCCAGAACGGCGATGGCTCAGGGGATAGAGCGTTCGCCTTACAATGAGGTGAACCGGGGTTTGATTCCGGCGATGGCTGGTCGATACGAATTCCGCATCCGGCTTGCACCGACCACAGTGCTGACGTGAAATATCCTCAGTGGTAGACGGATCATGGGTTACAGTCCCCTTGCAGTCGGGTTAACCGTGGGAGGTTCTCGTGGTCTTCTTCTCCATATAACGCAAATGCGGGTTAGTTCCATCAAGAAGTCCTCCACAAAGGCAAATTCCTCCCAATACTTGATCCAGGGGTTCCCTTGTCTTCTGGCCAATGCCTTGAACATTAGTAGTCGTAAACCCAAAAATTGGGTCGGCTGTTCAACGACGGTTAAAAAATAAAAATAAAATGGTTGATTCCAAGCGTGGTGGATGATTTCTAAGGTAGTTTTTAAATTCGTAATCTTTACTGTTCGCGCGCATTATACGGTATACGGAGCACAAAGAAAAAAAATGGGTACTCTCAATAACTTTTGATCTAATTATCGAATTTTCACGTTCTGGTAGTTTACTTTAAAGCTTCAAAGGCCTTATAAATATGCTAATTAGTTTGTGCAGGTGCTAGTTTAAAATGCGAAATCAGACGAAAAATGAAGTAAAAGTTCATATAATTAACAATTCAATCTCTTACTGACTATTATTAAATAAATAATAAATAATTATTATATTTTTTTCCCTGGAATTATCTTAGGATAAATAAAATTTGTAATTGTGTATAATTTTTTTTTGTTTCGTTAAAAGAGTTCTCGAGATATAGAAAAATACTCAAGAAGTAAAACTCACATTAAGGGGTCCAAAATTTCAATTGGATCATATTTTCCAAATTGCGGCTATCTCCCATGACGAATCGGAAAGCCGTTGAAAAAATTTATGATTATTCATAGAAACTACGTTTTTGTTACTGATTTCGAAAATTTAATTAACGTGAGTAGCTTAAAAATCCAATATATTCGACCAGAAGTTACTCATGGTGTTCACTTTTGTATTTTGTGCGACATACACTGTTGAAGAATAGTGTGTGTACATTTTGTGCATATAAAAAAATTCTAATGTCATTCATCAAAAGTTGTTAATTAATTTGCGCGTAAAATTTTCAATATTGATAGGATTTCCCATTGTCAAAAAATCGGTTAAACAAAGAGACATAATATTGTTACTTTGAACCATGGATACAGTCAAAATGGATATGATCTTAAGAAAGTGCCAAGTTAGACCAACTTTTCATACAAGTTGAAAACAAAGTATTATTCAGTTAAGAATATAAATGTGTAATCTGAATAGTACAATGCTTATGCTCTGTGGTACAATTTTCGAATATGAAGAAAAACATGTTATTCTCATTCGGCTTATGATGAGAGTAATTAATAAACTTGCCAATATAGTTCAAACTATTATTGCCTTTGAATAGAAATCTGATAAAGTATTGAATCATAATGTAGATAAAATTTGCTACGACATTATAGGATGTTATATTATCTTAATAGTAGTATTTTATCAAGTTTGAGAATAAATAATTTGCATTGTAATACGGCTAAAAATGCACAGACGATATAAGGACACAAAATAAAGACAATAATATGTTCTTAGCCTTCTAAGAAAGATTAGATCATAACGAAGCACTTAGTATGTTTGTTGTTGCGTATCCTCTTAGTTTACACTTCTAAACCAAGTCCAAAAGTCCTAAACAGTCTTTTCCTCATTTAACAGTTGCCCCATAGAAGCACCAATACAATATATGACATAAGAGGGAGATAGAGATGATCTCGCGGGCTCGTTTTTGGAGGACTGAACTTGCCTGAACCCCAATAATTTTAATCCGAGTCCACCTAGAGCATAGGATCACTAGTTCCGGAGTCGAGTCCAAGATATAAGTTGGATAAAGACCAAATTGAGCGATCTCGTCACTCGGCTAAACAAGGAAATTAGTTAAATAAAAACTTTTCCATCACCAACATGCGAAAGAAAAAGCGAAGTGAAAAGCCGCACTAACTGAAATTCCAAGATGACCAAAACAAAAATGAAAAATCAAAATATTTACCAAATAAAATTCATATGACAATTAGTGTTTGTCTCACAAAGCAAAAAATACTGAACAGAAGAAGATTGCAGAAAATTTTTAGACCTTATAAATTTTACCTTTTTTTTATACTTAATAATGGAACTAAACACTTTAAAAGCAGCAAGAATGTATATGAAAATTTTATCATGAAACCGAGACTGCTCGAACTCGAAATCTTTTTTCTGTAAACGAGTCCGAGACGGGGCCTGGGTCCAATTCGGGCTGAGTTAATGAATCTCCAGGAGACGCGATGCCAGAACAGGAACAATCGCCATATATCTTTTCGATTTCGTAGAAGAATAAACTTTATATGTGTCCAATCCTTAGTATAGTTAAAGCACGCAACCGTTATAAACGATAAAAAACTTCTTGCTTTTTTAAAAAAAAATAATACGTGTTTAAAAACATCAAAAGGCAACTTTTTTAATTGGTGTGATCCTTTCTGAATGTTTAAGAAGCTAATGTCTGATATTTGAGTTAAAAAGATTTTGCTAGCTACTTATCAAGAGCAGAAGATACAGTTTTTTTAATAATGTCGAATAAATATATCACATTTGTTCCATCAAAAGACATCAGATATCCCTTTATTGGAAGAAGAAGAGTTTTCACTAATTTTTTTAGAGATAGCAATATTATTTCTCGTAATAATACAAACAATAGCAATATTATCTCTCGAGATGAATTAAACTGTGATATTTTTAATTCTGAAATCGGATATCTAGATAAAAAACTGAATTTAATATTTTTATAATAATATAGATCATTAAAATTGTTCGAATAACCAAAGTGTATTGTTTGAATACTTAAAAAGAAAGTCAAATATTTTGATTGATTTGACATTTTCCCCAAAATTTAATTGGCTCTACTCATTTCAGGCCAAGCATAGAAATTTTATAAAATGTGGTACTATTTTCATTGAGATATGCTTAAATTACTTATTTTAAATCAGTTTGGGTGTTCTTGAAGGGAATGAAGTTTTTAAACAAGTAATAACGCTCAGCTTCAGTTCATTGGGACTATTTATTTAATGCTTAAATTGTATTCATTAAGACATAAAAGAAGCTCCGTGTTTGCAAAGTGAAACTTTATTCGAAAAAAAAATGGTGCGTGCATGCGCCTTTTACCAAATCAATAAATAAACCAATGCTTTAGTTGAACACTAGCTTTATTATGGCATTTATTTTATTTTTATTAATTTACAGATCTTTCTACTTAAATCCATCATAAAAACTCATGATTGAACTGAAATGGAATAATTATACGTTGTTTGAAAGTCAAAGGAGTCAAGTTTTTCAAGTTTTAAAATTAGTTAGTTTAATTTAATTAGTTAGTTAAAATTAGTTTTAAAATTTAGCCATTTCAAGTTTTAAAAAAGGCGTAGTTTAAAGATTTCTCAACAGAAAGGGTTTATTCCATTTGAATTACTAATATCTTCAGAACCCTTGGCAATTAGGTCAAAATTATGACCTGTAGATGAATGAATGTATCTATGAATGGGTCCAGACATGTGTGTGGCTGAAGTCGTACTCTTGGCCATATATGGCTTCACCGAAAAATAAGAAACGCATCCTCTGCCTGAAAAATAAGAAACGCATCCTCTGCCTGAAAAATAAGAAACGCAATTGGTTTCACCAAGCAGGCTTGCTGATATTGGCAAATGGCCTTAGAAAAACAACAGCCCTCGGCTATTGCAGAGAAATAAAGTTAGTAAAAAATATACGTCACAGTGTTAATAAAAAAAATGAAATGGTGCGTTTTGTTTTATTCAAATTCAGTACAAATCATTTTCCTTTCAACAGTGAGAGTATAAAAGTTTCAATGTTAAAAATAAAATGTATAATAAATAATTGACGAGCAATTATTTTTATTTTTTCGAATATAAGAAAAGTGATCTTGACCCTTTCCGTGAAGTTGGTACAGAAATGAAAAAAAAAATGTCTCTGAGTCAATTATTATCCGCTCTGCAAATAATTTCCCGCAATCTATTCCATTCCTTTGAAATAAAAAAAAATGGCAATTTACTTCGTTTCTCATGTAAAAATTTCATTCTGTTCTAAAATAAATTCGGATTACAAGCTGCAGAAAAAGCTTCATCATAAACAAAAGCTTTACACAATTAGAAAATTTATATACATAAAGGAAAAAAAAGACGAAATCAATAAAAATGAACTTTAAGATGCGTTTTTAGACTATATTACGGTTACGTTTCCCTACAGTATGACTACGTTGTATTTATAGTTCAATAATTTTTCGTTCGAATAATAAATTCGTGTCTAGTCAGTTTTTTAACCCAAGGGATTTAACCGTTGAAATAAAAAGATTGTTCTTCCACTTTGGTAGCTATTCGAAACTTTTAACCAAAGATGAATCTTTTGGAAATGTTTAAGTTTATTTGTCTCGTAGCTTTATTTTTAATTTCTGACGCTATTACTTTGGTGAAAGCAGACGGCTACTGTACAAAGATGTGTTTTTTACATCGGGGTAGGGAAAATTATTCCCGTAATGACAAGAATCAGATGATATTTTGTTCCTGCCATGGTACAATGGACACATCCGGTAAACGAAGGTGAGATTTATAATCAGTTATGTAGATTGAGCATATTTAAAAGCTATCTACGCTGTAAAAAAATTCCGGTAAAAATTACTGGCACCCTGAGTACCAGTTCCTTTACCGTAAAATTTTACGGAACTGAAAATCTGGCATACCGTAATTTTTATACAGTAATATTTACTATAAAATCACTGAATCACTGTTATTAAAATATACCGTATTTACGAATGCTGTACTTTTAAAAAATACAATATTTTTCAAATTTTTTTAAATTATTGCTCAAAAATATGAAAAAAAGTAATATATTTATTTCAAATAATATATAGGTAGTCACTCTCTTTAAATTTTTGAAACAATGAAATTTCATTAAAAGAAAAACGCTATGAGCTGTTTAAAGAGACATAAAACTTTGCTGTGCTATTTTTACGTAATACAAGTTATTGTTTAATAGTAATTTAAAATAAATATAACATATTTGTTCGATCAAAAGACTTCACAGATCACTTTTTTTTTAAAAAAGAGTTTAATTTTTTTAGTTTATAAGTAGTTTAATTTTTAGTTTAATTAGTTTAGTTTAATTTTTTTAGTTATTAAGTTTTCGTTTAATTTTTTTAGAGATGACGTTAAAAGTGTAGAAATATAATGTCGCCTTTGGAAATATTCCTGAAAGTAATTCATCTCAAATAATAAGATTTAGTGTCTTGCATCTCTTGCAGCTTTTTCATGCCAGTTAGTTTAAAGAGGAAACAAATGGTTTGTTCATTTTATATATTGAAGTAAATAATAGAAGACTGCTTTAAGTAAATAATTTTTTTTTATTAATTACCATATTCGATGTACTTTTTCAAATTTTTTTTTTTTTGAAATACTTATCTTCTTTTCATCATAACACTTATTTTCTTTTAATATATCTTATATGATTATTATCTGCTTAAGAAACAGGTGTGCATTTTTAATTAATAATATTTCTGGAAATAAACGGTTTTATTCTGCCACACCAGCTGACAGTTTGTTTTCGAATATTTAAAATATTTTTCTTTTTACATTATGAGAATCTGATCATTAGATCGAAAGTTATTTAGAGTAACATTTTTTTCACTCACTGGTTCCTCTTTGATTAAACTAGTTTGTGAGTTAATCTAGCTTCTGCAGTGGCTCTTGCAGCGTTTTTGAATTAGTCTAACTCTATATCTTTTGTACTAGTTAAGTTACAGAATATAATCGGACTTTCTCTGAATAAGCATACTTTATTTTGCTGATTTATTCTAATAATCCAATTAAATATTAAGAACATCACCATTTAAGTTTTTCCAAGAATTAATATAACTTTGATTATTTTAATTTTATCTTTGCATTCGTTTGCAATTTGCTTAATTTCTATCATTAAATATGATGAAAATGGAATGTAAATTTTTTTATTTTCAATGGAAAAAAAATTAAAGACAATTATTAAACACTAAAATTACTCTTATAATGCAACTTTTAGTACAATTAATCATTTTTGCTGTTGGATGACATTGTATATTTAATTCATTAATTTAAACTTTAATTATCTTCTGACAAGTTTGGCAATTCCCATGTTTAGAAAAACGTTACTATAACAACTTCAACCCAATACTTTAACTAAATCGTTGAAAATACACATGTTCTAACTGAAATAATTTTATGAAAGAATCATTTGAATAAGTGACTTACAAAGCAGAAGTTATTTATGCTTTCGTTTGTCAAATAATTTGCTCGTGCGTTCACGTCAACATTTACCAGGCAACAAAATTAAATTAGAGGCATAAATTTCCTTTTTTTTTTGCCTTCTGCTGATGGTGATATATTATTTTCCTTTTTAGTGTTCCTTCCTACAGTGTTTATTTATTTTTATGTGTGGTTCTTACTCTATTTAAAGAACTAACCACAAGAATTCTAAGTCATTCGCCTATCTAGCTACAATCATGCCATCCTTAACATTTTGCGTTACATGGGCTTGTTTTTTGATAGTATATTTAATGATTACAAATGTAGAAGGAACTTCAGATACCCACAGAAGTTGTGTACTTAGATGTGCGTATGGGCATCACCCGGTAGGTTGTGCTTGTCCTAATTTACTCGGAAAAAGAAAAAATAATGTGTAAGTATATAAGTATTATCTTTAATTTAGTAAAAGAAGCATCGTAAATTTTGGAGAATTATCACTTCGTATCTTATATTAGGCGCATCTTCTAACATGCTTGGTAATAAATAAATGAATTCTTTGAATATATGTTAATTATTACTTATTATTTCCTTAAAAAGTACACTGTAAAAAATTCCGTACCCTGTGTACATCATCCGTAAAATTCATTTTACCGTAAAGTCCATTTTTATCGTAAAATTTCACGCCATAATTTTTACACTAATATTTATTCAATTAAAGTGAATAAGTGATTTTACAGTAAATATTACTGTAAAAGTTAGGGTACATCAGATTATTTATTCGTAAAATTTTACGGTAATGGCTATCAGCACCGTAATTTAGTCCGGGAATGTTTACAGAGTAGGTAACGTGAATGTAGGACATTTCATTCTTAATTTTTTAAGAAATAATCTAATTTACTTGGAGCTTGTCCTAAATTCAATATTAAAATAGGCACGTTGGGAGATTTTTTGTAATTTAGTATGCAACGTCACTTATTTGGTTATTGTCAAAACAATGTGTAAACCTATAAGCTTTATTGTTTATTTTTAAAAAATTAGATATATAAACTGCGGATCATATTTTAGTATATTTTTGTCAAGTTTAAGATAGTAAAATTAGAAATAATAGAATCCAAAAAGGATAGGGTATATTTTGTGTTATGTAGACCAAAGCAAAAAAAAAAAAAAATAATAATAATAATTAAGCACAAATGAGATAACAAATGAAAGTATAGAAATGGTCATATTATAGTTTCAAATCTACAAACAAGAACCTTCCTCAGTGTCTAAACACCAAATGATAGTAGAGAAGTAAAGAGACGAACAGGTGCTAATTGATTTAACCAATAAGAACAGAGGAATAAGTTTAAACTAGATAATAAAAGAAGGTAAAGACACATACATATATAATGAAAGAAACAGGTGGCAGGGGTTTTTTGGTTGGAACCCCCAACCCCTTCACACCTGTTTAGTAATCTCGCATCTTAATTAATGATCTTTCTAGTATTACACTGTTTCTCAACGTTTTGAAATCTATTCTAATTTAATATTTCGCACTCTCAGGTTTCCGTCAAACACTCTTCACACCTGTTTCTTGTCTCCCTTGTTTTATTATTTTCGTTAAACTGGTACCGCTGTCCTTATTGGTTAAACCACTTTGCACACATTTGTTTCTTTACTTGTCTACTGTCATTTGGTGTATAGACACTGAGAAAGGTTCTTTTTTCTTTGCTTAGGGAAATAATGTGTGCAGATTACAGATAATGTTTTTTTGTCATGAATGTGTGAATTTAGTAAGGTCAGTTTGCTAACGTTTTAATGTCCATTAAAAAAATTGATACTGTTTTGAAATGCTGGGTCTAAATAATTCGTGCATGGGGAAAATTTGCTTAGTTTTTTCTAATGAAAATGCATTATGCTTTAAACATTTGTCCAATGCACTCTTGATGGTCATATTAGCAACAAGATTGACAAAACTGAAATAATTAAAATTATAATTTTGAAAACCACAATTTTTGGTAAACCATTACCATATGAACGAAAAAATTACTAAATGAATTCCTTTAATACCACATGTTTTAGTTTTATTAAATGAAATTACGTTTTTTCTTTTACCAAAAATGTCATTGTCATACAGTACGCTAATTTTAAAAGAATTTTTTTCTGCGTGTAGTTAGTTATGGGGACATCTAGGTTCCGAATGAAAAAAAAATAGAAGGAAAAGAGCCTTAAAGGGCTTAAACTATTAGGATGAAATAATAATTTAAGTGCTAACTTTTATAAAATTTAAAAAAAAAATTACGAAGCGTAGTTTAAAGTAAGTATATTCCAAGTGTACTTTTAGAACATTTGGATCTAATTTTTAATGCTTGAATATTAGAATAAAAGTTAGATTTATTGATACTTATTTTTTCAAAAAGAAATTGAAGAAATTTATTTAACAATAATTATAAGATAATTTTAGGTTTAAATAGTATGAAAATAATATCGACCCAAACTATATAAATAAAATATCAGTATAATAAAGTAAATAGGAGCTATGCAAAGAAAACACCACCCCGTGCAGTTCTAAGGCTAAAAAGATGAGTTTTCAGATTTCTTTACTGTAGCAAAGTAAAATTTAAAAAAAATGTTTCAAAAGAACTTTGAAGATGTATATAACGAGGGTTAAATAACGCAAATAAAAATGCCATAAGCGAAGAGCTAAATAGGAATGAAACAGAGGTATTATGTTTGCCTTCAGAATTTTTCCAGGCTAAATATTCCGCTGGAAAGTTCTGTTTATCTATACCATCAAGCGCGAGAAATTACTTGTAGCTTAGGGCCTATTTATAACTTTTTCAATAATTTTTTTTACGAAAATTGATTTTCTTTATGCTTGTATATTCTTAAAGTATAACATTTGACTACTAAATTTTGCAACTAAGTTTTAAAAGATCAAGGATTATGCCATTGTAATTCTGTCTGACACTCTCATGTCACGCCTGCTGCTATAACATATGAAATATATATTTAAAACTACCATAGATTTATTGCCTTTTTTTATAAATAAATAATTGCTTTCAAACAGTATTTTATACGATATTGTAATTGACTTCATAATCTTTACAAAATAGAAAAAGAGTAACTTGGACATTCCTGAGTTCAGATTTTCAAAACATTTTCAATAATAACCAAATCAACATGTTTCGGAAAGAATATTAAAAACAAAATTACATAATCATTCAATACACTATAACTTCTTTGAAAATTGAAATATCGTTTTGTTTCATTATTGTTTCATTTCATTATTTTACATACTGTTGAAAACTCGTAAAATATAAATGCTAATCATTATAACAATTTCGAATAAAATCAATTTGTTAGGCCTTTTACAACAAAATTATAAAATTCATGAAAATCGTTAAAAACATTTGAGTATTAATATTTGTTTGAACAAATTATTAATCCTTTTATAATTATCTAAATATTAAAGCAAATTTTCATTCTAAATTATATCTTATATATACATTAAAATATCAATTTTAAATGTGTTTGAATTATTTAGATGACATTAAACATTTCTGCATTTAAATATTATTTGAAATATTAAGGTGTCTTACATAGTCTATCTTTCCTTTATGATGGTAATACGACGAAGAAAGTACAAAGAATTTTAAATAGCCACAGTGAATGTGAAGAATTTTAGTTGCTTCATGAGGTATTATTTTTGCAGGGATTCAATGCATAATCTTTTTAGAATTTTAATTCCCATGGAGAAGAGAGAGACATAATTCGTATAAAGTAGATTTATTCTGTGTTATCTTGGGGATTAAAATGCACTTAAAACCGAATATTTAATAATCCAGAAAGCTTATGAAATAATGGAGCAAGTTCCAAATGATGTTATGAATAATTCAAGAAAGTTACATGATAAGAAAATGTTTTGAATTTTTGAAATTGGATTTCTTTTAACACCTCATTTTGAACTATGTCAAGAAACACAGGATTTTTGAAATGGAGTAGTTGAGTGTTGTATGCTTTTTCTTTTAAAAAAATACCAACAAACTTTACAAAAGAGACAAAGTAATTGAACTTGAACTTTCAAGTTTGCAGGAGAAGATTCGGCATTTTATTAATATCAGAAAAATATTGAATATTGCAAATTCATTGCAACTGTCATCTCTGCAATGCCATCACTGTAAAAAATTCCTGATCAAATTAGGGTAAATAGTACCGGCATTCAGAGTGCGGCACTTTTTTTTAAAACATAAAATCAATTTTTACCTGAACGTGTTACGGAACAAAATATCTGATATACCGTAATTTTTGACAGTAATAATTACCCTAAAATCATTATAAATCACTCTAATTAAATAAATATTACTGTACTAATTACGGTATAATATTTTACGGTAAAAATGGGTTTAACGGATGATGCATCCAAAGTGCCGGAGCACTATTCTATAATTCGATCCAGAATTTTTTTACAGTGCTTGAATTAAGCTAAATAATTCTGTATAGACTACCAGATATGATAACCATAGATAAACATCGATATAATTTAGAACGAATGCTATTAAGTTTGTAAGGTTAAAACAAGCTTACGAACACATACTTCATATTGTAAGTTTTAATAAAACTTCTCTGCTAAAGCAAAGCAATCTTTGATCATTCTTATTACTTTATATTTAGAAAAATGCAACTTAGAGCGTAAAATTTTTTCACGCATCCACTAATTTGTGAAATGGTTTTACTTCTCTCCAATGCATTACTTCTCGAAAATCCAAAGCATATTGTTGTGTCACCACAACCAGAAATAAGACGTGAGTTGTACCAAACAATTTATTTAAACATTCACACGAAAAATCACAAAATATGACCCAAACGAAATATCTCTTCTCAGAAAAAAACTCTCTTTTTCAACAACAAAAAAAAAGAACATCACTTCTCGTGTGTGTCTCTCAAGCAACATTATTTTAGCATTACCTCTCGAGGAATTGATGCTTTTAGCTCAGTTGTCACTCTGTTACGTTACAATATATAAAAGTGTTGACTGTTTTACAATGAAGTATCACTTTTTGTAAATGTTGAAGAAACTTAAAAAAGACACCTTTTGTATTAAAATAACGAAAAAATTTTTTTTATCAGATATTCTAAAAAAGAAGTGTGATCAAAACGAGTATGGAAAATTTACCGTATTTCAGGCACCATGGGAACACAAATAAATTCGGTAATTTTTACCTAACCGTTTCAGTAATGATTTTGATAGAATTAACTATAAGATGTAGTCTTATAATATGTGATAAATTTGGTAATTTTATCATGATACCTTAGAAAATTGTGCATAAAAACCATTTTTTTTTGGTAAAATTTACTTTTTTAATTTACTTAAATTTACTTTTCAGTTTCGTATTGTCTAAATGTGTGTCAGTAAGATCTATAGTTTTGAAAACAAGAATTTCCGAGAAAACGTTGCCATATGAACGGAAAAAATACCTAATAAATTGTTTAAATAGCGTATATTTTGGTTTTATTAGCAGAAGTATAGCTATTTTTACCAGAAATGTATTTGCCATACAGTGCGGTAATTTTACCAGAATTTTTTTCTGTCTACTTGCACTTTTGGAGAAATTTGCACCAGCGGTTTAAAAAAACTAAACTGGAAGAAGAAATACGACTTTGAATCCTGTAATGTAATGTAGCAAAAACAACTTCTTTATGCATACGAGATACAATCATAAGATAAGGTATATAGGTTTATCTTCAAAACAGTTAAGCCACACTATCAAACCAGTAATATCCAGACATCTAATTTTATGGTTTCGGAAATTCTGAGGCACGTGTTGATCACGTCGGTCCTCTTTTTACATAAATGTAAGAGTGCACAAGTGTGGGGAGACTTTCTACCACTTTTTGACAGGTGTCCATAATAATTCTCCAGGTATTCAATATAGCTGAGCAGTGCTGGTTAATGGCGTTCTGATTCACCCAAAAAGTGCATTGTGGGATTTAAATCAAGGTCATGAGAATGCCAATCCAGCTTTTGAACACCCATTTTGTGAAATGATGGCTAAAGAGCAGCGATGGTTCTGGGAATAGAGCGTTCGCCTTCCAATGAGGCGAACTGGGCTCGAATCCCAGTCGATACGAATTCCGCATCCGGCTTGCACCGACCAAAGTGCTGACGTGAAATATCCTCAGTGATCATGAGTTAGAGTCCCCTTGCCGTCAGCCTAACCGTGGGAGGTTCTCGTGGCCTCTCCATGTAAAGCAAAAGCCGATTAGCTTCATCAAAAAGTCCTCCACGAAGGAAAATTTCTCCCAATACTCGATACAGGATTTCCCTTGTCTTCCGGATTGGGTTCAAAATTACAAGGCTATGGAGTTGAACATCAGTAGTCGTAAACCCATAAAATTGGGTCGGCTGTTCAACGACTGTTATATTATAAAATAAAATTATGGCCAAAAAATTCTTGAGGTGTAAATGAAACAGTTATCCTATTGGAAGAGAAATGGGCCTCTCTGGAATATTGCCATAGAATTGGGAGAAAAGCATTGAATAATGTCCACATACATTCAAAATTCATATTATGTTTCCCACCACAGGAACTAAGGGACCCGAGCTAAAGCATTAGAAAGACCCCCAAACCATGCACCTTTTTAGGTGGGTGCTTTTGGTCAGGTAGTGTAAAATACCATAAAAATTATTTATATCTCATCAACAGTGAGCCGGGGGGTCATGGTGGTTAAGACGCTATTTCGAAGCCAACATCATGATTGTGTCAATGTGGTGAGCATTACGCACAGGCTGCCTTTACTTGCCAGGCAAGCTGGGTATGCTTCAAGTCACCACTGAGGATTGAAACTAGATCTTTTGCAATGACAGTTCCGTGGCTTCAATCATTGAGCCATTGCGGCTCATGAAATTTTTTTTGCAGAATCGCATAATATCCTAAGATATGAATAAAGTGTTAAAGGTATAAGTAAAGGTATAAGATATGATAAAGTTAATATTTTAAACCTGTGATGTATATTGAATTAAAGTCTCACTTTAAGATTTCAAAGTGTATTTTTGAGATGCAATAGTAAAATGCATGCTGATTAAAGCAAATTGATAAGTTTCATTCTAACTATTAAAATTGCGACTGCCTAAGCATTGTTTATAAAAAGTGGCAAATAATTTTAGGCGGAAATTTATGACTACAGCATAACAATTACATAATTTTAGTGTCTAAATTCTTCCAGTCAGAAACATTTTCTGAAATCACTGATAAAATTCTGAAATCACTCATAATTTAAAAATATTAAAATCTTTAAATGATGATATTACTAAAAAACAATATCTGTTTAAGTGCATCATTTATCAAAATTATTCTTTTATTGTAAAATAATAAGGAAATATTACGACTTTTAACTATTAGAATTGTAATTGTATTCAAAATTATTGAATGATAGATAACAATAATAATATAAAAACATTGAGTAATTATTACTTTTTATCTTTTTATTATGTAAATATTATAAAGAAAGGAATTTCCGTATGATGAATTAAAATATAGAAACAAATCTTACTGTGTATGAACTAAGGAAACAATTTTATTAAAATTTAAAATATTTGTTAGCAAAAAAATAATTTTTTATAAACACAAAAGAAAACTTAATTTTTTTTTTTTAAAACAATTTCTTGAAGTGACTAAGTAAAAGGTAAAATTTTTGTTTGAAAATATTTTTAACTAGTAAATAGAACGACAATAAAGCAAAATTTATTCTCAAATATGAGCAGTTTGTATTTTCGCTTCTCTGTAAAACAAGATATTTTCAAGCATTAGCAAAACATTCGAATACTTCAGTTTTTCTCTAAGAAGCATTAAAATGAGTATGATAGAAGATTTGAAAAAATATTTATTTTTAGCATTTTAAAGCACGAGAAATGTTTTTAGAAAATGTAGAACTAATACATTTTAAAGATGTTATAACCTCACTGTACAGGTTTAACTATCTAAACGCATGCGTATATAATTACCAAAAACAGTTTTATTAGTTTAATACTTTCAAAAGAATATTTTAGCTGGCATTAAAGTAAAAAATTATTAGAATGGAAAATAAACACACAAATAATTTTTTACTTTTAATGGATTTATCTTCATTTACTTATGAATAGAAAGCATGTTATTTAAGTCTTTACAATAACTTTAGTTTGAAATAATAAACAGTAGTTTATTATTTAATTTAAAATGAAAATGAGTATGATAGAAGATTTAAAAAAATATTTACTTTTAGCATTTTAAAACACGAGAAATGTTTTTCGGAAATGTAGAACTAATACATTGTAATGTTGTTATAACCTCACTGTACAAGTTTAACTATCTAAACACATGCGTGTATAATTACCAAAAACAGTTTTATTAGTTTAATACTTTCAAAAGAATATTTTAGCTTGCATTAAAGTAAAAAATTATCAGAATGGAAAATAAACACACAAAAAGTTTTTTACTTTTAATTTTTTACTCATATGTAATTCATTTACATATGAATAGAAAACATGTTATTTAAGTCTTTACAACAACTTTAGTTTGAAATAATGTCTCATGCCTTACCTTAAATATGAATTTTTATTAAAATATATGCTTAACGGCAACTATTTGATGAACTTCCTTCAGCTAACCTCATTAAGAGATAGAGCGGAAAAAAAATTCAGTTGTCCTTTTAAAAATGTATTATGTTGAAACCCCATTTATACTTTTTATAAATAGGAACATCAATTTGAAATCATTTGAATATTTTTTGTCCATCTTATACTTTAAGAGTAAGAAAAATAAAATGGAAATAACGTGAAAATAAAATGGAAATAACGACGAAGCCATTTTTTAGTAAACACGGTTGTATTAACAGTACTATAACGAATTTTCAGAGTAAATAAGAGCTCTTCATTAACTTTTGATTGAAAAATAAAAATTACATTCTTATTCTGAAAACTTCTAGAAAAGAAGTAGCCTTTAATTTGTGATTTGAAAAAATATTTTTTTCAGATAACAAAGTTAAGAGGAAAAGTTAATAAAAATAGAGGCTTTTAAAAATGATAATTTTATTTACATTTTTAAATCAGAATTATGAGATTAAAATCTCTTCATATTAAAAAGACGTGCTAGTCGTCATTGCTGTTGATTTGGGTATTCAATTTTAAGATGTATTTTTTATGCTGTACGAATACTGCAAATTGAACAGAGAAAAGTATACAGAAAAATGTACAAAGAGTAGGATGGAATTAAAATAAATATTATTCTATTATTAGTTTAAGAATTTTTAAGTTTCAAACTTGCAGTAAAAAAAGCCAAGCGAGCCACTGAGAAAAATGCAACTGAAGAGCTGAAACTTTGCTTGCTATGCAAGGAGCATTTTTTTGTGAGCTTAACATTCAGTTCTTTTTTAATTCAATTTTTCAAAATAATTTCAATCTTAAGTGTTTTTCCGCAACTAACTTGTTGCTTTTAACAATAACCATACTTCATTGAAAAAGAAAGTCATTAAACGATTGAAGTCATTCCTATATATCAGTATAAATCATATCTTCTTCATATATAAATCATATATCTTCATATATAAATGAATACCTTCATATATAAATATTTTCAGACACTGTTGAAAACTTTATTGCGATTTCAAAATCATCAGAGTAAATTTTATTATTTATCATTTGTCACGAAAATTATACATCGATGCCTCAAATGTGTTGCGTTTCATCGATAGTTAGCACATACAAAATTTATTAACAGCACATACCGAATAATTTTCTTATAATCTTAATTAATATTAATGATAGATGCAAAATTTTCTGATGAAAATGGATTTCACAGTAAAAAGTACCGTAATATGATCCGAATTTTTTTACAGTGTACTCGGCAACTATTGTTGGACGTTATTCAAAAATTATTTTATGGTTATAAGGGCAGTTTAAGGTTTGTTCGAATGAAGAATTATGATAGAATAAGGCTACTCAAAGTGTAATCCTTATAATTTAAAACAATTTATTAAAAAGAATTATTTTAAAGAGATTTTTCAAAATTTTAATATACTTATCACGAAAAAACACTGATTAGTTGCTTAAAATGATACAAATAAATTAAACAAGAATGATTTTAATTTGAAATAGATTACAAAATAAATGTTCAAAGATGTTTCTAAACTAATGTTTCAGAACATACTGGATAATTCTTGTAAAATATTTAATCAAAATATAATGAAACTAAAACAAAAGGATACAGAAAGAAAATTTATTTAATCTATTAAAATTCGTTTATTACATAAATAAATAAATTATGTGTTATAAAAACAGGGTGATAATATTATCACTCTGTATCATTTTTATTACTTTTTATAATGCTTTATTACTAATTTTCAGTTACTATTTTTTGTGTGAAAATTTTAAGTAAGGACAAGCTATAAGAACATTTTTTAAGGTTAAATACTTATTCTACCAGACGATTTCAATATACTATAGTATATGTTATTTATGTACGCATTCATTTTAGTTAAAAACTTTTTATTGTAATTTTCTTAACACTCAAGTAATATTAAAATTTGGCTCCAAGATTTTATGTATCAATCTTCTTCAAAGAAAAAGACCTTAAAATGACAATAAGTAATATAAAGATGATTTCTGAAGTATAACAGCTTCAAAATAATGCATAGATTAAATAAGTATTCATGCTGGAACAAATTCCTGAAAAATTGCTGTAAAACGTGCTGGCTCTAAAGGAAACTTTTAACCGTAACCTGATATACCGTAATTTTCTCTAAATCTATGTAATTCTGTATATATTACTGTAAAAATTATGGTATGACATTTTACGTTGAATCGTACCAACATCCTGAGTGCCGGTACTGATTGCCGTACTTTTCAGGAATTTTTTCACAGCATAGCGCATTTAAAATCTTCCGAAATTTTTTAATAAGGATTGTGTAGAGCCGTGGGATCTCAGGTGATAGATCATTCGCTTTCCAGTGAGGAGAACCGGGTTCGAAACCCAGCGAAGGCTGGTCGATACTAATTCCGCAGTCGGCTCGCACCGATCCCAGTGCTGACGCGAAATATCCTCAACGGTAGTCGGATTATGAGTTAGAGTCCCCTTGCCATTAAGCTAACCGTGGAAGGTTTTAGTAGTTTTCCTCACCATGTAACGCGAATGCGAGTTAGTTCCATCAAAAAGTCCTCCACGAAGGCAAGTTTCCTTAGAATAGAGAATTATACATTTGTTTCTTTTTAAGATAATTGTCAATTAATTAAGAAGTAATCATAAAATTGTCTTGATCTTATTATTTTGTAAAGACAGTGCATAAGCGAAGAATGAATAATTTCGTGAATGAATTTGTTGCAGTTTGAATTTTCAAATGCGGAATCATAGAATTTGAATGCATTTAAATTTTTTTATAACTTTATGGCTCTAAAGGAAACTTTTAACCGTAACCTGATATACCGTAATTTTCTCTAAATCTATGTAATTCTGTATATATTACTGTAAAAATTATGGTATGACATTTTACGTTGAATCGTACCAACATCCTGAGTGCCGGTACTGATTGCCGTACTTTTTAGGAATTTTTTCACAGCATAGCGTATTTTAAATCTTCCGAAATTTTTTAATATAGATTGTTTAGAGCCGTGGGATCTCAGGTGATAGATCATTCGCTTTCCAATGAGGGGAACCGGGTTCGAAACCCAGCGAAGGCTGGTCGATACTAATTCCGCAGCCGGCTCGCACCGATCCCAGTGCTGACGCGAAATATCCTCAACGGTAGTCGGATTATGAGTTAGAGTCCCCTTGCCATTAAGCTAACCGTGGAAGGTTTTAGTAGTTTTCCTCACCATGTAACGCGAATGCGAGTTAGTTCCATCAAAAAGTCCTCCACGAAGGCAAGTTTCCTTAGAATAGAGAATTATACATTTGTTTCTTTTTAAGATAATTCTCAATTAATTAAGAAGTAATCATAAAATTGTCTTGATCTTATTATTTTGTAAAGACAGTGCATAAGCGAAGAATGAATAATTTCGTGAATGAATTTGTTGCAGTTTGAATTTTCAAATGCGAAATCATGGAATTTGAATGCATTTAAATTTTTTTTACAACTTTATTAATTATAATGTAAATAGCAAATTGAATTGCACCACATTTTTAAATGATGTATATATGCTTTTTATGTTTTGTACATTTTACTATAATCAACATATAAAATTAACTATAAGCAAATGACAATTGGTATAAAATAGAACCAAATGCATGAAAAATAAGTTTGAATGCCATTTTATATTGACAAATTGGAAATTAATATTAGTAATATCATATGCAATGAATTTAAAAAAGTAAGAATTAGTTTTATACATTAATTTAATGCGTTATTATCAAACGCTAAATTTGAGCCATGTTTAAAATTACCATGTAACTGCGTCGGTAAAAACAATTTTATTATTATCAAAAGGACGTTTTAATTCCGATATTATATGATTTTAAAATGATTTTTTTGTCTGATGTCAGGAAACTGAAATTTTAATTATATTTTTTACTTAAATTATTGATTTAAGTTAGTCCAAAACTTAATTAAGCATAAAAGATTTAATCTGTTCATATTTAATATTAAGTTTTTTAAAAACGTTCTTCTTAATAGAAGGATACTTATAATCTTATTTGGATAAAGTTTTTAATCGCATTAAATCTGACTTAACCGTTCTAATTTTTTATAATTTAGTTGCAAGTAATATAATTGATCGTAATTAAATAACAGAAATTTGCAACAATATCACCTTTTTTTATATGAACAAGTACACACTTTATTAGAGTTGAACAAAGACGTGATGAAAATGATAAATAAAAAAATAGATATTTATTAAATTAATATAAATGATAAATAAAAATGATGTTTATTGTATATGTTGACATTTAAAATTTGGAGGATGCTAAACTAATTATGTGACTTAAAATATTTAACGTATGGAATTTGATTTAAGCTGGAAACACGTTTCTTAATAAGGGGTAACAAGAAAATTTGTATAAAAACGTTATTATTTATTTTTAATAGAATCTCTCAACATTTATTTAGTCATTGACTTCTCACATTTCATGAAGCCAAGCTTTTGTTACATTTTGTAATAATGTAGATAATTTTTTAATGTATTATTCTGTAAGTTCTTTAAACGTACAAAACTTTCTTTTGTTACTTTTATCGGTTTTTAAAACAGAGAACTGTAAATATAATTTTCAAAGACCTTATTATTAATCATGGGGTTCTAAACAAATTTTAAACTTTTACCATTTCTTAATTCACTGACTTATCAGATTTCATAAATCAGCATGATTTCATATTTTCTTTCAAACTTTAATTACATTTTGTAAAAATGTAGATAACTTTTCATTATAATATTTTACACGCTCTTTAAACTTACAACACTTTTGTTTTTGCTTTAATCTTTTAAATCAGGGAACTGAAAATTCAGTTTATAATAAAAAAACTTATTATTAATCATGAGGCTCTAGATAATTCATGAACTTCACCATTTAATTATTCCCTGATTACTGTTACCATTTATTACTCACAGTTCATGAAAGCAAGCTTTTTTTTATATTTTTTAATAGCGCAAATAACATTATATTATTATAACGTTCTTTAAACTTACAACACTTTTTGCTTTAATTTTTTTAAACCAGGGAAGTATAAATTTAATTTAAAGAAAACTTATTATTAATCATGAGGTTCTATACAATTCTTAAACTTCCTTTCTTTATTCATTTATTTTTCACATTTTATAAAAACAAGTTTTTGTTACATTATGTAATAAAGCACTAATTAATTACTCATGCCGTTTAAATCAATCTTCCAACTGAACCACTTGTTTATCCTCAGGTTTCTTTCAATGCAAAGAAAATTCAAGAGAAATGCAAAGAATGTTCAAAAGTAAAGAAAGCATGGAAAAAATATCCGAAAAAAAGGAAAAAAAATTAATAAAAATCCGGAAAACAACCGATATAATCTTTTCATCAGCTCACACGATTATATCCGCAAAGAGGCGTGCTTTCTAATATTGCATCAATATAGTCAGAGCAAAATATAACAAAACAATAGTGTGAGGAGCACTAAAAAAATTACAAAGAATTTACAACAAACGAAATAGAACACATTAAGTGTTATATAGAAGACATTAATTGTGCGATATTTGAATGCAATCTTCTGAAATCTATTGTAGTTATACTGCCATAAAACTAGAAAAATGTCTTGTTGACATAATTATTCATTGAGACCATAAGATTATGTTATCCCATATAAAAGTATAATTTAGTGTCAAAAAATTAACAAGTGAAAAAATAAATTTTCATCATGAGATGGGCAAAACTCATGTAGACCCGTAATTTTTGTCTTTTCTTGCTAATGCCAACTTCAAAATAATTTTGATTGTTTCATTACCACGTGAAATAGGTATACAGAGTGTTTCATTATAACGTTCTCAGTAAACATTTTCAGTATCTTTTTCTAAAAATTAGAAAAAAAGTATGCATAATTAGCATATCAAATTAGTACATATCAACAATTATTGATGGAGTCTTATAACATTTCTTTTTAAATATATTCTTAATTGAATTGCTTTCACAATGAGAAACTTTCATTACTCCGTTTTAATATCCATGATCATTACGAAATACGCTGCATATATTAATTTAGAATAAAATTTTCTAACAACTATACATTTTCCATCGTGTTTTTTTATTGTAAATTAAGTTATAGTCTTAAGAAACGTAATGGATGTGAACGACTATCAAGAAAATATAAAGAATAAGCATTTTTACAGACGTATAACTTAGATTAATTTTTTAATTTGTATACTGTTTAATATTTCAGACTAGGCTCTACGAATTCAGATTATAGTCTATAAAAACATACTTGCATCATGATAACAACTAAATACATCCAAATTAGCTGCATCACGCCAACATTCTTATTCAATTTATTATTATCATGAATCTTTTTCCCCATAAAATGTTACCGTGTGAATCTTATAATTGTAAATAATTGTTCATTAAATTGTATAATGTCATGCTAGGACGAAAGATTAGTAAAAATGATTATTCTCATTTTTTCTCTTGTTCAGAAGTAATCACGTTAAATAGTAATAGAGAATAGTGTTATAAAGGGGTTATTCTGTCGAGTATATAAGACATTTGTGAGGTTTTTGGCTGTTCGCTTTATGCTACGAGAAAAAATGTATGGCAAAAAACTACCACATTATGGTAACATTTATTGTGTTTTTGGTTCTATAGAAACAGCAAAAAGCTCGGTCATTTTTACCGTTGACCTTCGGTAATAATTTTTACGAAATCAGCAATAAAATATGGTTAACGTAAATATGGTTAACGTAAAATTAATAACGTGTGATAAAATTTGGTAAGTGGGGTAAAATGTGGTAATTTTATCATGATACTTTAGAGCACGGCATAAAAAATAATTTATTCAATGCAATTTACTTTTCACTTTTGTAATTTTTATTAAATGTGTGGTTATAAGAACTATAATTTTGAAAACCAGAAGTTTCGGTAAACAGTTACCTTATGAACGAAAAATTTATCAAAAAAATGCTTTAAATGCCGTATATTTGGTTTTATTAACCATAATTATATTTTTTTTATATTTTATTTATACATTATTTTTTTATAACTAGAAATTAAATTACAATACAGTTCGGTGATTTTACTCGAAAAAAATTATTCCAATCAGCAAAAACAAATACATTCTAATCCCAATATTCAAATAAACTGGATTTTGATGATTATAAAACCTCATTTTCTTTCCCTGAATTTTATTGATTAAAAATTTTTTTTCTTCTTAGAATAATAGTTTGCATCTCTTAATAAGTATAGTTTTCTTTTACTTCTTTTTTTACAAGGATTCATAAACCATAAGCTATTGGTGGTTGTTACGAAAAATCCTGCGTTTATGTAACAAATAGTTAAGAAATCTTTTTAAGCTTGGATAAATTTAAAATGACATCATAATAAAAATTGGTTAGAACTGATTTTCTGGATACAATTTTAATAATCCAAAAATCATGAATTTAAGACTCACATATGCCTCATAAATTGCATTAAATTAATTTTTATCAATAATCGCGTCAAAGCTGAAAGTACGAAACATATAACCGTATTTCAAAGAAATAATGATAGAAATAAAAGATGCAATACATTTTGTATATTCTATCGAAGGAGAATCAAGACCCGTTTTGTAAAAAAGACAACGTAAACAAAAATTATTATGTAGGAAAA
This sequence comes from Parasteatoda tepidariorum, assembly GCF_043381705.1. Taxonomy (NCBI): domain Eukaryota; kingdom Metazoa; phylum Arthropoda; class Arachnida; order Araneae; family Theridiidae; genus Parasteatoda; species Parasteatoda tepidariorum. Next base: position 23,908,561 of record NC_092206.1, read on the forward strand.
CAAAGCGATATATCTCCTTTTCTACGAAAGAAACATATTTACTTTCAGAACAGCGTATCGCGACATATTTACAGCTCTACCCAGATACTGAAGTGCAGGTATAAATAAAATTTTTGCCTTTCTTAAGAAGAGCAATTCTCATGTAGAATTCTTCTGGATACATCCGTTGGATTTCTGACACTGACATCTTATTGGCTGATTCTTCCCGCTTAAGAAATGACGTCAGGTGCAAGACAGTAAAGTCATTCCTACCTGAGATTGGCATTTCATTTCTTTAATGTTAACTTATCGTTTCTTTGGCGAGATAGGCGAAAATATATTCGAACAATATCTTTAATTACTATGATAATTGATAATTTAAGTATTTATAATTTTTTATTTTAGTTTATAAGATTATTTTTATTGTACTGAATGATTGTAAAAGTTTCTAATTTATTTTAGTTTTTAAAATTTAAATTACACGCATACCGATAATAATTTTAAGAATGTCTTAAAAATCATAACTATTTTTAGTATTGTTAATACAGAATATCCTATGGTAATTTTTTAATCATGGCGAAGTTTCAAGCCACTCAAATAGTCCTAATATTAATTTTGTTATTATAAAAGTTATTTTTTTAACATTTGCTGAAAATATAGTAAAAAGGCTAAAAAATTTTCATAACAGCTATTTATTTTAAATGAGATATGGAAAAGACAGTTAAAGTTATTGATCCAGATGTAAATACTTTGGAATTTTATTTTCAAATCCTCAAGAGGAGAAGTTTTTAAAATATGTCAGTATTTTTTTGAAAAATAAAAATGTTGGAATCCATTTTCAATTTATAAAACCTGCTACAAAATTATCGAAAATGCACAAATTTTCATTTTTAAAATTCGGCTCTATTTTTTTTCTAGTTCTATTAATATTAATTTGAAAAATTACAAATTTTAAGCGACAGATTTAAAACAAATCAACAATTTTGACTGTGTATTAAGAAAGACATATTTCCTTTTGTTAAAAATTATGAATAATTTAGGTGAATTTAAGGTAATTTGTAAATACACTAATTTTAAGTGATTGTCACTCAAATGAAAATATTCTTGTCATGTTACGGCAATAGATCGTGTATATTTAGACACGACTTATTGTAAAAAAATATTGTATTAGACTATTTCCGAATGTCAAAAATAACCTCCACAATTTTAAAAAAACCGATTCGAAGAAAAATGAAAAAAAAAATGATTGACATGATGACAACAATTTTTTGACAACAATTTTTCTGAAATGATTGACATGAAAAAAGGGAATTAACTCCTACCGAGTGTTTCAAATGGCTATTTTAATTGAATTTACATAGACATTTTCTTTAATATTCTTCGTTATTATGAAAAATATATTAAAGCAACTTAAAATAATTGTATTTAATACATTGCAAGAACTTACAAACACTTTTCTCGGTATTTACCTACATTAAAGGGCATAATTAACTATATTAGAGCGGATTTTAAATATAAAAAAATTTACACTTACTTTTTATCTATATATTCTAATTTTATAGCAAATTATTAAGGACGTTACAACAACTTACTTGCGTTTTTCCTCATATTTTCTGATACAAAAGCACATAATTAAATATATCAAGATAATTTACAAATACATCTATCCATATGATAGTAGGCAATGGAACTTACAAAAAATTTTCTCTAAATTCCCCGATATTGTAGCACGTTAATTAAATATATTAAAGAAACTTATAAATACTTTTATTTAATTTTTCGAGGTTATAACAAATAATTACATTAAGTAAAACAATTTACGCATAGTTTTTTCTGCATTCCCTTATGTTATAGGACAAATTAAATACGTTAAAGGAACTTACTTAAACTTTTCTCTATATTTGATGCGTATTACAGCAATTTAATAAATAAAACTGAATATAGTTTTAAACTAATAAAAGTTGAGAAGATATCTTCATTTGATTACAATAACGTTTTGGTAGAAATTTTGCTTTTAGCTATTTGTTCATTAAACCTTTCATAATTTTTCCATGTTTACCAAAAATAATAATTCCAAAATTTGAATAATAAATTTTAAAAAAATATTATATTTAATCAAATATCAATTCCCTTAGGCCATTTAATCAAATAATTCTTGCAGATTTTCGTATCCTTTGTCTTTCTTTAATCATCTTAGGTTAAGGCATCCTCCTCGGATGCGGAGGAGGATTTCACTTTATTGTCGCCAAACAAAGTGAATCATTTTCATAGGCAACCCCTTCGCCAACGCGCAGCGGGCGGGTGTTTCGTTATAAAAATTGTTTCAAATCTCACCCCCTTTTTCAAACGCAAACGATTCCTCACCACTAGTTTATCACAAAGCATTCAGCACTGCAGCAATAAAATAATTCTGAAGAAATTATTTTGAAGTCTTCTAGGAGTTTTAGTGAAATAAAATCATAAATTCATTAAAGAATGCTTGGTTTCAAAACGAGTCTAATTATTTTTTTGAGTGCGGTTGTCTTAATTATTTTGATATCAGGTGCTGAAAGTAAAGGCTTAGATTGTGAAAGACATTGTAGGATCCACCGGGTTTCTGTTGGGTCCTGTAGGTGCAGGCCAGAGCTATTCGTCAAAAAGAGATTTTCCAGGTACATTCATTTACTGATAAATACATTTAATTGTTAGATATCATTTATTTAATAATATTTGAATAAATACTTTAATTTAAATCTGCTATTATTTACATTTCAGTATTCATTTCCCTTAAATTTCATCAGTGGTAATACTGGTGGTAGTGGAAGAGTTAATTTGTCAATAAAGACTTTTTCAAAAATTTAAGGGATATGGGGTATAAAAAGTTTGAAATAATTAGGGACTTATTTAATTATTGAACTCATAAGATATAATGAGCTATGAGCTTTCTTTTAAATGGAAAAAAGAATCCCTTCATATTCTACTATACACTGTAAGAGTCTCCGGATCAAATTACGATACAAAGTGCGGGAACTTTGGGTCAATCAACTGTAAAATTCATTTTACCATAATTCCATTTTAATTGTAAAGTATTGTATAGTAATTTTTTTAATCATAGTGATTCAGTGATATCTCAGTAATTATTATTGTTAAAAATATGTTGTATTAGAGTTATTTGTTCTGTAGCATGTTTTGATAAATATGGATTTTTCGGTAAAAATACTGGTATCCTTAGTACTGGTATTTTTTCCGGTATTTGTTAGAGAATTCCTCACAGTGTAGTATAGCATATAATTAAATACATTTAACTAATTTTCACATACTCTAGCTTATATTTACTTATACTATGGCATGTAATAAAATGTATTAAAACAATTTAAATTTTTTTTAGTATTTTCCTTTATTGTTATGAAATATCTTAAAGAAACTTGCATTTACTTTTCCTCTCTAATCAATATCTAGTGGGTGCAGACCAGAGCTATTCATCAAAAAAAAATATTTTACATCAGTTATATTTATTTAATAGAACATAAAATAAACATTAACTTAATTAGCTGTGATTGACTAGTGTATTATAAAGAAAAAATATCATTAACTTATGAAACCATAAATGACTATTTTATTTTCTCAGAAAACGAAGCATCATTAACTTAAACTATAAATGATTATTGTCTTTTTATTGAGAATAAAATGCCAGTAACTTATAAAACTATAAATGATTATTGTCCTTTCATTGAGAATAAAATGTCAGTAACTTATAAAACTATAAATGATTATTGTCTTTTTATTGAGAATAAAATGTCAGTAGCTTATAAAACTATAAATGATTATTGTCTTTTTATTGAGAATAAAATGTCAGTAACTTATAAAACTACAAATAGCTTGTGTTATTTTTATTGACGTTTCTAAAAATGCATCATTAACATTTTTTTTCATGAATGTAATAGATTTTATTTATAAGTCTGACTCGAAACTAGCTTAACGAAAAGAAGAGTGTCATAGTTTATTTAAATATTTATTAATTTATTTAATTGAATTCTGATAATAATTTAATGACAAAATTTTTGTAGAATCACCCATAATTCAGGATTCTAATATTTGTTTTTGCCATTTGGAATTCTGTTTCTAAATTTATTTTTAAACATATGACAGAAAGAGTTTTTAGGCAGAAATATTTCTAATTACATTTTAAATTGGATTCGTGACATTTAATGTTATTTAATATTAATGGAGCATTCTAACATAGTATAAGCATTTAATAATAGTTTGTGTATAAATCACTATTATTGAAAAAAATTCCAACCAAGATTTGTTTGATACAATTGGAAAAGTTTATATAAATTACTTTTCACCTTATCTGATGAAAGAATATCGGCTCAAAACGAAATTGCACAAAAAATTAAATATTTTAACCAAAGAAATATGTTATTTTTATTGCAAAAAATATAATATTGTTTTATATTAATAAATGATATATTAACTGGTTAATTTATGCGAGAAGACCTCTACTGCTATAAGTTTCTGTCTATGGTTAATGTTAAAGATAAAAAAAATAAATGTTTATAAGGAATTAAAAAATACCATACATCCGCTATTGTAATAATTTGTTATTATTATTATGATTAGTAAAAGGAACGCATTTTTCAACTATACAACAAGTGCAATGGAGTATATTTCCTGTATTATTACATAAAAGAAACAAAAAGGAATGAAATTTTACCTAATTTTGTCTTACAATTTTAATCTTTTAAATTTATTAAGTTGTGTGTGGGAAACCACTGTCCAAGTTATCTTCCATTCAAAAGAAAACTTGGATTTTTATGAATCATGCATCAAAAGAATGCGTTTTTTGTTGACCAAGCCTCCTTATTTCCTTACTTAACTATTTACAATCAACATTTCGTGTTATCATTGGTGTTAAAAACTATTTCAAACTATTATACTTCTGTCTTTTTTTATTGCTATTACAAAATATACGCTTTTTTCATAGCAACAAATTCTTCATAGACGCCCGGTGGCTGAGCGGTAGCGCTTCGCGCTGTCGTGCTACAGGTTCCTGGTTCGATCCTCGGGCCGGGCAAGGTTGACTCAGCCTTTCATCCCTTCAGTGGGTCGATAAATGAGTACCAAGCATGCTTGGGAACTTGACACTGGGGGTTCCGCGCTCGGCTGACCACCTGACCGGAACATCTGCTCCTGCACCCCAGAGCCCAAGGTCAAGAAAATGAGATGGGTACAGTAGGCCTTGGCCCTCTACGGGCTGTCGCGCCACTGAGTTTAGTTTAGTTTAAATTCTCCATAGTGAAAATTCTATCTACTAATAGGGGTTGTCATTATAACGGACTTACACTCTATTATTTTAATAGATAACTTGTGATTTTTCTTCCTACTTAATAAAGATTTCTTTTATAATTACAAATGAATTCTATATTTTCAGGCATGTTCGAAATTTGGACTGTAGAGCAATTTTATAGCAAGTAGATCACTCTTTTCGCCTATGTCACACGCTTAAAATACATTAAAATATCTTGCAAAACTAATCTGCATCATGTTCCAAAATGTCAAATTTTCAAATCTAATTACGAAATTTCTGAATTAATTACTAAAAATGATCAGATTTGTCTTAAAATTAATCTTTCAAGAAAAATTCTTTTGAGTTTACTTTAAACAGTGAAATATATTTCTAAGAAACTCATACATTTTCAAGAGTCGATATCATTTTTAGTAATTAATGAAGTTACATTTATTTTACGTTCCATCATGTTTCTTCAATTTCCCTTTGTATGAATTTTACTTCTTGACGTTATATTTCAAAATGTCTTCTACTAATTTTTCATTCGTTCATGACTGTGACTTTTTCGAAACAAAAAATACTCGATGAAAAACTTATAAAATATATTTTTATTTCCAATGAGCTGCACAATCGGTCTTGTTGATGAGCAGACCTAGTGCGTTCTCCAGAATCCGGTGTCTGGGCCGGGGATCGAACCCGCAGACTTGGGCTTGAAGGCCGACGACAAACCAACTGCGCCACCCAGCCACAATCGTATGAAATATTACAGTCTTAAAATCGAGTATTAATACTTGCTGTAATGAAGCTAGTTGTTCTTAAATAAATGTTGTTAATTTCTAGGAAAAAAATACAAAATATTTAAAAAATAATCCTAAAAAAAGAATTAGAAAAAAAACCCCGCGAAGGCTATAATTATGCTAAAATATATTATATTTCATAAGAGATTTGAGCTAATTACCGAAGATAAATTTCAGGAGTGTATATCAAAATTAAATAATTTTAATGCAGTTTATTTAAATTTATTTTTCTTGTGTTCTAAAATAAACTTAAAACACATCTATATAAAAAATAGCAAGTGTTTCAATAAATAATTAACTAATTTATAAATAATAAAAAAAATAATTATTTAACTTATTTATCTTTTTTTGAGCAGAATAAAATAATAGTTAAAATAAAAAAATATAAAATTTTTAAATTGATGAAACATAATATTTTTTTTTGCAAATCATTTAATATATCGGATTAAATATGATTCATTTGTAATATAAAATTTGTATCGTCATTTAATTTTATTCCCAAAAATTTATTTCTAATTGAAAGAAAAAAATATGTTTCCTAGAAAAAAAATATCATTAAAAAAGATTAATTTATATTAAAAAAACTTAAGCTCATTTTATTTTAAGAATAAATTTCCCAAACATACAAGAATAAGAAAAAAGTATAACTTTATATTATTTTAAAACTGTATCTAATAAATGTTGTTATATTAATTTAGGACGCTGTTGTCTTTTTTTGTAGCAAATCTCAAAGGAATATTTTGTTCTCTCAGTTGCAGTTGTAAAATTTATTTAAATTTAAAATATTAGTTTTCAGAATTTTAATGCAAAACTTGGACTATTTTAGTTGAGTTCGAAATCGAGTTCAAACCTTTTCAGGGAATATATATATTTTGAAGTCGAATTTATTTTCACTATAAAAATGAATTTTAACCATTATCAATCTAAGAAATTTATATATCATAAATATGAAACATTTTTAGAAGTATTCTACGTTCTTCAATTTTTTAATTTTTTAATTATTTTTTACAATATTTCTTGAAAATATATCCTGAATTTTATTTTCGAGAACAAAACTTAGTGACATATATATTCTCTTACTTTGCTTCGATAAACATTAGAATTAAAAACTATTTTTTTTTCATCTTATATATAGCAGTATGAACAAGATATCAAATTTTATGACAAGCTGTGTTAACAAGGTAACGAGATATATTTAAAAAAAAAACAAATTTATGTAATATTGGTTACATATATATCGGTGGTATATTTTTATTAAATGTACTAAATTCAAAATAAATAATTTGAGTTGTATAGAAATGAAATATTATGAGCAAGTTTATACTTACTGTCTATTTATTAATAATAAATATTACTGTTTGTACTTATTATTTTTCAACCGTCTTATTATTTTTCAACCGGTAATTTTATAACCGTCATTAAACAACCGATCCAATTTTATGGGTTCACGACTACTAATGCTCAACTCCGTAGCCTTGTAATTTTGAACCCAATCCAGAAGACAAGGGAACTCCTGGATCGAGTATTGGGAGAAATTTGACTCCCAATACTCGATCCAGGAGTATTGGGAGTCAAATTTCTCCAGCACTTTTTGATGGAGCTAACCCGCATTTGCGTTACATGGAGAGGAGGACCACGAGAACATCCCACGGTTAACCTGACGGCAAGGGGACTCTAACCCATGATTCGTCAACCAGTGAGGATATTTCAAGTCAGCAATGCGGTCGGTGCAAGCCGGATGCGGGATTCGTATTGACTCGGATTCGAACCCGGTTCGCCTCAATGGAAGGCGAACCTTCTATCCCCTGAGCCATAGTGGCTCATAGAATGTTTTTTTATAAAATGTTCTCGAATAAATAGCTTATGCACTGCAAACATTTTTTGGGGCTGTTTAACACCAAAAATGGGGCAACTACTTTGCGCCAAACATGGTGATATGAAACAGAAAGGATAGCTTGTCGTATAGTAAATACCACTTGTTGAAACCATGAAGACTCTTTTTATTTCAATTTCGAATTTTCATATTTTATTCAAATTAAAAACAATATATTATACCAAAGCATAATGAAATAGGTTTAGGTATAAATCGTTTTTAATTTGAAGAAAAAAGATAAAAACAAAGATTGTACGTATGGAATTTAAAAACATATATATTTAAGCTCTTATATTTTAATTTCTCTTCGGAAAACTTTTAAATTCTTTTAAATTTTATTGTATAATTTTGAAGAAAAAAAATTGAGAAAAATTCTTTAAAACTGCAATTTTTTTTAAAATTTTAAACTCCATGCGGAGAAAACAATTCTTGTAAAATTACTTTACAGTAGGTGAATGAAATTTCTGGTAAAAAGAACCCTAATTCTGGAAATAAAGACCAAAATAAACTGTATTTAAGCCACTAATTTGGTAATTTTTCCGTTCAAATGGTAACGATTTACCGGAAATTCTGGTTTTCAAAATTTTAGTTCTGATTACTGTACATGAAAAAAATACAAACCGAAAGGTAAATTTAACCGTAGAAACTGTTTCCGAGCCATGATCTAAGATATCATCATAAAATTACCTAATTTTACTTCATTTACTAAAATTTTATCACGTATTATAAAGCCATATTTCATTGTTTATTTTACAAAAATCATTACCAAAGCACTTAAGAGGTAAAAAGCAAGGTAAAAAATACCGATTCCTATAGATTCAGAAACTCGGTAAATTTTGCTATATTCTGGTAGTTAAGACCCGAAGAAATGTTTAATATTGTAGAATTTTAGTTCGTACGTACAGCTACGTAAAAAATTAGAAACATCATTTTTAAAAATTCGTTGAAATGCCTAATAGATAATTTCTGAATATTTTTAGAAAGTTTCTAAAATGCAGGGTGCTTTGCAATGACTTCCCTTAATATATTTTTTATATCTCGTCAAAAACGCAATAAAAAATATATGCATTAATAATCAAATTTTGAGCAATGATAAAAAAAAAAAAACTTTATGAAAAATCTGCCGAATCAGTGTTGAGGGAAAAAGGTTTAAAAGCATTAAAAGGTTTGAAAACAAAATGGAATTGAAATAGAAAAAAAAACAAAGTTGAAATAGAAAAAATAAAGGGGGCAAAAAGAAACAAGGAAAATTGCGAAATTAATGCTGAAACTTACCCTAATTTACCTCTCTCGGCTGCTGCAGTTTTTCTGGTTCCCACATTTCCTTTCATACCATTTCTTTTAATAAATATTAAAAGTTCTTTTTCAACTAAGCATACTCTCAAAAAACGTATACACTGAATAAAAAAATATCAGATATTTTTAAAAATGTAATGTTTGATTAAATTTAAGATTGAATTTAATTTTATTTGATTTTTAATTATAATGACATAAAATTTCCTATTACATGCTACAAAAATTACATCCACTTTGTACATTTTTAAGAAAATCATTGTAAAATTAAAGAGGTTTTATGTCTGTGAAAAAAGGCCTCTTTTAAGAAAACGCCATTTAAAGTTTAAGAAAGCTTATTTCATAAACAACCGCCAATGCAGAAATCGTTGGCTGAAGAAAAGAACGTCAATTTCAACTAAGATACCAAGTTGCTTCTATGGATTGTGCTTTTACCCCGTAAACATTCCGAAAATTAACTTAAAACAATTCAAAGATGCTTTTTAGTTTAAACATCAAGACCTTTGGGGAAAAAATAGGGCTTATCATTATATTACTCAAAGATTTTCAAACATAATTACCTATTGAAGTGTGTCTCAATGTATTAAGATAGTGTTTTCAACTTTGGGAACTGTTGAATTATGTACAAATTATTATTTATTATATACAAAAATTTTGCACTAATTACTCGCCATTTCAAAAATGGCTTATTTCATTTATATCAAGTCCATAAATCCTAACACCTCCAAAAAATCTAGTAAGAGTGTTTCTGAAACTAACTCCTTCAATGTAAAATATAAACGTTGTAAAATTTGTACGGGTGGTATGGGGTAATCCTATTCTTAGTACAGGTTCTGAAAAAAAATTCTGTTTTTGTCATAGGTAAAAATTGAAAACAAAATTGATCGGGGATTTTTTGCATGATTTTACAATTTACATGATTAAAATTAAAATCTAATTTTATCATAATCATCTTGTAAATGCAGTTAAATGTACAGAATTAAAATAACTATAAAATAATAAAAATTAAATAATGAAAGAGATTTAAAATAAAATTGTTTCGAAACATCATTCAGGAATTAAAACTTCAGAAATTATTCGAAATATTTCTTTCATTTAATTTAAACCAATGTCTCTTAAAAGTGTCACTAACTTCTTAATATTCAGAATTTGAGACTTGAACTACATAAGAAGGAAAACCAAACTATGACATGATTAAAATAAAAAATAAAAATAAATTTCAATAGTCTAATCTTACTATTAATTTAAATCAAGTTACAGAAAACTCTATATGAATAGGTATAAGACATTGTCACTGTTTTGTTTTAAAATAAATTGACTTTCTAATATCTATGCATCTTGCACTGCTTTTGTTCGTATTTTGCACCATTTTAATTTAATGCCCTAATTTAACTCTTATTAATATGCATTTCAGAACAGAAATTCGAATGATTTTATGACATATTTCAAAAAGACTACAAAACAATTTTATTGAATATTTAATAAGTTGTTTGAAAATGCAAAAGTTAAAACTGTTCCGTTTAATTACAATCTATTACGAAGCACACTACTTAATTTTGAACAAAATTTGCCTGTTTCCAGATTTAAGGCATCAAAATGTATTTCGTATATTTTAATGCTAAATTTAAAATAAATTTATTCAGAACTAATACTGCTTACAAAATAATGCTTTAAAAGACTAAACGACGAGCAGCGGTGCAGTTTACTTACTCCATTCTATTTTCAAAATATTTTAACAGGCATGCTTGCTTGATATAATCTGGAAATAGGAAAATTTTGAAGTTTCTTCAAAGGTTGAGTTTTATATAAATATACTTAAAATTTAAATCTTATGTATGCATTTCATAGATACAGAATGGCAAACCCAATATTACTTTTTGATGCCAAGACGGTATCCGAATATACAGAATGTTTTCTAATATTATGTTTCATAATTTATATTTTGTTCTAAAACATAAAATGAAGCACTTTTGCATAATTTCAATTTTTTTTTAAGACTTAGTTATGCTCTTCGGGCTTTTTAGAGCATAATATATCTAGATTACCTACTAGATAACATTTCTACATAAGATGCACCTATTCCCTATGTTCCCCGATCTATAAGTTCCTCCAAGCTATCCTTTCTTTAAATTTACTGCAGATTTTTCTGCTCTCTCCTTTTTGGGCTCTCTTTTTCTCGTGCCATCAGGAGCCTTGGAGAGAGAAACGTGCTTTATTTTCTCTTTTAGCAATCTTAAACAAGACCTGTCCGTCTTCACTTTCTTATGAAAGTTCATCTCTTATTGTAGGGAAGTCAGTTCCTTCCAATATTGTTTAACTTCTTACTTTAATAAACCAAATTATTTTGAATAAAGATTATTCTGAGACAATTATTTTGGATAAAATTACTTAGATGCCTGATTTTCTGCGGCGTCAAGTTTCAGTACTATAAAACCAAATTATGTAACTATTGATTTAGAGATATTTTTTGCTTTGTTTTGTTTTGAATGCATGTATTAGTACCAAAAATTTATTTTTAATATTTTGTGTTAGGATTAGGTTTATATCAAGTTTACATGCTGGACAAAATTAATTTTTTCTCGGCAAACATAATATGCAGGATAATGAAGAAGAAGAAGAAGAAAAAAAAACAGTTCTTTATTATGGTGAAAAAGCGTTATTGTCCTAAAATACAATTTGTACAATATTATTTTGAATTTAACATTTCTTCAAGGTTTGTTGGCTGATTTGTTCAATTCTATATAATCAGAATTTTTCTTTAATGTGGTGGTTGAGCGTTGGCAAACAAGGTAAAAGGGCTCTAGTAGCTGAAAGTAGACATACCCTTAAGAAGGGATAAAAGGAAGAAAAAAATAAAGAAACGCTTTTAATCTTTGACCAATCACTGTTGAAATCAACAAGAGCAAAAGAGTGATTAAAATAGTTCAAAAAAAGTTTGTTTGCGAATGAAGCTTAAAAGCTTATCTTAGTCTAAAGAAATTAACAAATGAACATATTGTTAATTACTTCCCTTATTGAACACAATGATGATCTCTTAGGGTTTGCAATCATTTGCATTTTTAATCCACTTAAAGTTTCGACCTCTTATATGCATATAATTTTTTAGTTCTTTTTTTACAGAGCTTCTCGAAGGATATGTATAGGGGTTCATTGCAGAATATCATACATTTTTTCACATAATATTATATCTCTCCCTTAGATGTTACAATAGTACATTCTAAAATATTTCACTGAATGAGATCAGTGACAGGTAAAAAGTGTTTCAGTCACTGACCTTAACAATAAATATATGACCGTAAATCTATCCTGATCATAAAAATACAGGTATGTCTGTAAATTTTTACTTATAAAATATTTGGTCACTGACCGAAAAAGTTACATTATGCTCGCAAAATATATCTTCAGTTTGGGCCTTGGCATGAATTGAGATTCGGGAAATTTGTTAAACGAATGATGGAAAAGCGTGAAATGAGGCGAAATAGTAAAATGAGTTCCATCCATTGTAGAGAGTAAGAGTTATATTTGTGTGATCCATGGTTACCTATGTAGAGGATTTACGCGTAAGGCAATCTTTGACACCGATTGGGATAGAAAACCATGATCTTTTTATCCATAACTTGATTGTAAACACGACCGTGAAGGGTACACACCCTGGAATTAGGTTAACAAGCTTCATATAGAGACGGTCGAAATTCTTGTTTGAAACTCAGCTAATGATAAAAATAATTTATTATAATCAAACAAAATATAGAGTACAGTTTTGATTAAGAAATAGCTTTATCTTAGTATGAATTCGAAAAAACTTTATTAATTTCAACCATTTATATTGTTTTATAATATTTGTTTCAACATAGCTTTCTTCAAAGTAACTTTTACAAAGGCAAAGATAGAAAACAATTCATAAATTCTTATTCAATTACATTGAGCTTTTTTTAAATTTTTTATTTTTTTACATATCAAAGAAAAGAACTGGCCGTTTCGATTTCATCCGTTAATTAACGGTCAACTTAACTGATTTTTACGAAATTTGTCTCAATTACGGGAAGGGGACTGAACTTGGTTATTTTCTAAGAATTCTCCTTAAATTATTTAAAGTGAAGCAAAAAATAGTTGATTGGTAGTATGCATAAGCTTTAATGCAAATATTTTAAGCCCAAGTTCATAGGTACATTGTTAATCTAAAATAAATTCTTCAGCGTCTAAAAATGACAACTATTTAAAATTTCAATCAAGAAGAAGAAATAAAGCACCAGAAATTTTTTTTTCGCTTATAATACTTTAATATTCTTCTCCAACTAAAAATTTTCAGTGTCTCGTTAAAGCAAAGAGAATAAAGCATTTTAAGCCAATAAAAATTTTCAAATCTCTTATTTTCCTGTTAGATATGAGTTGCATTAAATTTACACTTCATTTTGAACTAACCATGATGCATTGCGAATCACTATGCACGCAATTTCCTAGATTTTAATTCCTGCTCCGCCAATCTCGCAGGATTTCAGATTAATTTAAATATTCGATGTGATTGCTTTAAACAAAGACCCTTTGAAGTAAAAATATGTATTTTTAAATAAAGTATTGCGAAATATATTACCCTAAAGTGCTTATTTGCTTATGGAATGCCTGAAAAGCAATTTATTTAAAGCTTTAAATATTTAATAACTGTTTTTCATTTACCATTCCTTCCTTGTTTTGTCTTAAAAAAAAGTATAAAGAAAACTAGAAAATTTATTTGCCTTTAGAAAAATGATCAATAAATGTCATTATCAAATGCTCTTTTCTGTAGAAAAAAGCTTTTTGCTGAGAAATATTTTTTTAAGCAAAATTGGTCATTTATTTTTTTCGAATCTTTGCACCCTGTTTACAATTTAAACTACATAAAGATCAAATCTAGTGAATGTCGTTATTTCAGTTGAAAAATGCTTTTTACGTAAAAACCCTTGATTAAAAATGGCAGAAACATTTATATCCGATACTCAGCAGAACTAAACAAGATATGCTTATTAGTTGAATATAATTTTTTTAAAGAGATTTAATATGAGTTTTTTGAATTGATGCAGATATGAATAGAATTAGGTAAATAAAGCAGCTAAAAATATAATACAGTAAATTAGCATATCTTGTTTGTATACTTCTGGTTCGAAATTAGATTTCCTTGAATTAATGCATAAATGATTAGAAGTATACTTATCTAATTAGAAAAATAGATATCAGATTTTGTATACTTTCTAGTAAACGATGTTCACAAATTTAGAACTATAATTTTTTTTTCTGCGTTTTATACAGACTATTTGAAACAATTGAGCAAAATTTACTTAATGAAAGTTTTATAATATTTCGATTTCCAAACTACTTGTAACTTATTTCTAAGTTTTAATTATTAAGGTTTTGTTCAACTTAGAAATACAAAGGACTTACACTATCAGAAAGATTCAAAAATACTGAAAACTAAAGGCTTTTATGTATGGCTAAAATATTTACTTACTCTGCAGCTAAGGAAAGTAGCAAATATGAAAGAGAAATCTGAATAACTTTCTCTCTGTGTGTGTCATACATGTTTAAATGTGACATTTTCAATTTATTTCAAAAGCAAAATAAGACGTAAGTTCTGTTTTGAATGTTGATTTTTTGGCTTCCAGAAATTGATATTTTGAATTTCTCTGAACAAAAGATATTCATTCGATGTATGATGCGTTATAATATTTAATAACACAGTGACTTCATAGATCTTGCAATGTGAGGTACTTACACTAATCTTCAAAATATTTTGCAAGGCTAAAATTATTTGTGACTAATAAGAAACCAAAAGATAAAACTATTTTTGAATAACTTAATTAAAAATAAATAAAATTTAAAAAGTGTAGCGTAAAATATGAAGTATGATTTGAAAGGCAATATGAGTACTTGTCGATGTGTATGAGCATCGTATGATAAATTCTTTAATGAAAAATTCTCCTCGCTCATGGTCTTTGGGTTCGACCATTCAGAACATAAATTTACTGGAAGTTACATCATGAAAAAACCAAGCTAAATTATTTTGTCATATCTTTTATTCAAGGAAATTTGAAAGGGAAAAAGTTGCAAAAAAATCTTTCATGTAATTGGACGTCATCAAAAAGGGAAAAATTAGCCATCTTCATTCGTTTTAACAGATGACGCCACACAGACTATATGGAATTTTTGGGATCTCTTCTTTAATGAGTATATTTCCCAAGAATCATTACCCATTTTCCTCAGAAAATAATTTATATATATATATATATATATAATAACAGGGCTACATCCCTGTTATCATTGTTGTATTCAGCTTTAATAATGCAATCATAAGCCATAATACGTTCTAAAAATGTTTATTTAAAGGTAGGCTGGTGGTTATAACAGTTCACATCCCCACTCCAGAAGGGAGGGGGTGTGGACAAAACTCCGGATGGTTCCGCCATATATTTTATGGAACACGTTATTCAGCAAGAGACATGCGAAAACCATCAGTCCCGCATTAAATACTAACAGAGAATGATGTAAACCGGTTCCAGTCGTACATACCTTGTAACTCTACGCATTATGGAAAATCATTTAATGCTTCCTAATATGGAAGTGAAAG